>NW_004524714.1:3022410-3036952 GCF_000260255.1 Octodon degus | reverse complement strand
GTAAGGATGTGTTTTGGTGAGCTTTCGTTACTGGGGAAAGATGCCCAATACCTGCAACGTGAGGAGGCAAAGTTGATTTTTTGCTCACCATTTCAGATTTCCCACCCATGGCCAGCTGACTCCAGGGCAGAAACAGCGTGGTAGAAGTACAGTGGAGAAGAGTTGTTCAGTTCAACGGTCTGGAAAGTAGCAAGCGGAGGAAGAGCCTGGGAGGAAGGGCCGGGGAGCAGACAGAGCCCCAGAGTCCGCATTAATGGGCACAAAGCGTAAGGGCATTCAGTGGAGTAGGGATGCGCTTTTCAATAAATGGTGCTGGAGCAGCTGCAACTGTGGTGTGTGCGTGTGCGTGCGTGTGTGTGTGTGCATGTGCGTGTGCGTGCGTGTGTGTGCATACATACACATGTATCTGCCTGTCTCAAAAAATTATTCTAGACATACATTTTAAATTTTCATAAAAATTAACTCAAAGTGGATCATAGATCTAAATGTAAAAGACTAAAGTACCAAATTTTTAGAAAAAAATCTATGTGGCCTTGAGTCTGTTGATGAATTATTACATACAATACTAAAAGCACAATCCATGAAAGAAAAAACTAATATTAGGATGATATTAACATTTCCCCCATTATATAAAAGACATAATTAAGAGAATTAAAAGTCAAACCACAGATTGAGAGAAAATATTTGCAAAGCATGTATCTGATACAGGACTTATATTCAAAATATATTAGTAAAATTCATTGAGAAAACAGTCCAATAAAAAATTGTCCAAAGATCTTATCAGATTCTTCATCAGAGAAGATACACAGATGGGACGTTACCATATGAAAGATGCTCATTTATCACTAGCAAAATGCAGAACAGCACACACTATTAGAATGTCTAAGACAGAAGAACCAGCAATACAAATTGCTGGCAATGATTTGGAGCAACACAAATTCTCATTCTGTGGTGGTTATGGGAGCACAGAATGGATCAGACATGCTCCAGTATTTACCCAGATTTGAACATTCCTATGCACATGCTAACACAGAAATGTTTATGGCAGTTTTACTCATAGTTACCAAAACTATAAGAAACTGAGATGTCTTTCAGTAGATTAATGAATAAACCAATTATAGTAAATTCGTGCAATGTAATAGTATTTGTCTAAAAAATGAGTTAGCAAGTTGTGTACGTGAATCTTAAATGCATATAGTAAGTGAAAAAGGCTGGTGGGAAAGGTGACCTGTGGAAGATTCTTTTCCCTTTACTGTGACATTCTGGCAAAGGTAAAACAGTAGGGTTAATAAGTCAGTGGTTTTCAAGAGTTCTGGAAGGGGAAAAGGTTGAATAGGTGATGATAGGCGATCTTTTTAAGACCTTGAAACTATTTTCAAAGATACTGCACTGGTGTATAGAGGCATGATGTATTCATGCACACCCACAGAACTTCACAGTGCAAGAGGAAACCTTAGCATATGCAATCTCAGAAAAACTCATCCTGGGGATGGGCACGTGGCTGGGTGGTGGAGCTCTTGCCTTGCATGCACAGGCCTGGTTTTGATCCCCAACACCGTACACACAAAAAAGTTCATCTTAAAAGACCAAAAGGTCCTCTCAAAAGAAAGCTAAACATATTGTACATACAGTTATACAATTGTAAGTGTATGAAACAACTTCTCTGAGGAGGGTGGGGGAAAACTTGCTGACCTAAAGAATTCTGAAAGAAAGTAGAGCGTGTAAGGCTGAAACAGAGAAGGGGCTATCCACAAGCACTGTGTTCCTGTGATCAAGAGGTTTCCCAGGAGGGAGGACTCGCAAGTCTGACATGCTTACAGTGGCGCTTTCACCGTGTGCCGTCCATATTCTCGAGTGCTCAGCTCTGGTGAAGTGGAAAATTATGAGCAAGCAAGGTTGGAATGATCCCTGTGAGAGTGAGTTGGAGCTGGAGGTATCAGCATGAGGTTCTATTTAGTGTAATGGTCACAGATAAAAATAGTGATAGACACATAGGGAGTGCCACCCTGCTCCCCCGTTTGCTAGCTGAGAGGATCAAGAAGCACTGATACTCCCGGAGCAGCAAGCATGCTTGGCACCTACTAGGTGCACATTTTGGGTTCTAGGGCTGGGAACTAGAAATGGCATTTTTCCCATTTTTTATTTTCAAGAAGTGTACGAGATGAGCATGTAGCATACTGCAGTGCCAGAAAGGAAGTGCTCACCCTGACAGGCCTGTAATGCTGGGTATGCTGGAGGGATGCAGGGCCAGTATACGTTGGAGGGGTGAAAGAGCTTGCAGCGACTGGCCAGAGTGGGAACTATGTGACAACAAAATCACATAGGCCTAAATTGTAATCCAGTCTAGGCAGAAGACTTTCAAGTAATTTATATAGATACTTAAGAAGGTAGAGCAAAACACTACCCATAAGAGGGGTGGGCTGAGCACGGTGGCTTCCTTCTAGAGTGTGAGGCAGTATTATGTGGAACAGATTTCCTATTGATGGGCATTTTTCCCATTTTTTATTTTCATAAGCAGTTTCTGTGAGTCCTTATACATATGTGTTTGCATAATTCTCAGCTTTTATAGGGTAAATATTTTATAGAGAATATAGGTTAAGTATCTTGAAACATATATTCAAGTTGTTCTTCAAAATGTTAGTATTAATTTCCACTCCCCCAAGCAGTTTCCAAGATCCCCATTCCTCTGCACTCTTCATACAAGTTATGGCTCACAAAATATATATCCTTTAATATGCAGTAAGCCTTTATCAAACAATACAAAGAAGAGAGATGTCCCAGTAGAAAGACGGGTGGGGCCCTGAGCAGGCAACGGCAAGGCGAGTAATGCCAGTGACAAATAGTCTATAAGTATTTGGAGCAGGAAATGTTAACTGAGAAAAAAAGAACAAAATGAAAAATTAACTGGATTGTGATGAGAGAGATGAAAAGTAGAAGCAGCGAGATACTGTTCTACCCATTGATAAATCAGAAAAGAACTTTAGTGACTGGTGCTGGCCTGTGGCTAAGAATGTGGCTCTCTTAAACCTATTGAAGGATAAATAAACAAATCCTTTGGAAGGCAAGTTCTTTCTGTGTACTTTTGAAGTATACATACTTCACTTTTGTTCACTCCATCTTCTGGAATTAAGCATGAGTAATGAATGTGCAGAGGTATCTGTGCCACGGTGTTCACCACAGCCTTGTTAATTCAGTAGAACAGTAAGAAACGTCCTGTCCCGCAGTAGGGGCTACTTCCAGCAGTGATGATGCATGTCTGTGACAAAATCCCTGGAAGCACAAAACTCGTAAAAGAATATTTACTTACAAAACTATTTGAGATATATGATTAATACATACCAATTTAATTTAAAAGACAACCATATGCTGTATTATGGGGGGGGCTCAAAGATCACATACCATGCTGTTTACCACAGTTGTTTATACATGAGACCAAGATTACAAGTGATTTTTGTCTTTTGTTCTTATTTCTGTTTCTCTTGTTTTCCATGTTAAACTTCTGTTAAGTATTGTGGTTAGGAGAGAGAATAAAAATGTGTAGAACTGCTGCTTCTGCCTTGTCCTGTCTGTCTCACTGGCCCTCTCCTGCATCTCCTTCCCGTGGCCCACCTAGCCTTGCAGATCTGCCCTAGCCTGTTACATCTGTGGGTGACCCTGCCCGACAGGAGGACTCGCCTGCGCTCCCCTTAGAAGCCCCTGGTGCTTCCCTCCTAAAGTAGCATCTTAGCCTCTTGTTCTCACCCTGCCCTGGGTCCCTCGTCTGCTCTTCCTCTCCTCCAGCTTCATCTGCCCTCACCACCAACTTGATGTTCCTCCTGCAGTCCTGGCAGGTTCAGCCATTGGCGTTTGGTGTATACAGTCAGCATAGCCCTGTTCTATGTCAGGTCTTGCCATCTCTCAGGACCTGCCTTCTTCTGTTGCTGCCCTCATCCTCCAGTTCACTTGCTTTGAACTTTGCTTGATCACAGCTGCTTCCAGGAGAGATTTCCGGAGGGCTCTGCCTCCTCCATTGGTCACCTCAGTCTTAGGCAAGATCTGGAACCTGCGCCCAGGGTGGCCACTTGCAACTCTCTTGATTTGAATTGTGGACGCTGAGCCACCTCTGCATGCTGTGGGCTTCAGATCTGAACTCAGCTCCATCACCTTCCATAGTTATGCCCAAAAAATATAAGAGTTTTTTTTACACAGGAATATAATAAATTATAGATAGAAAGTGTCATACTTAAGATTATGTAGCATAAAAAAAGCACACATACTATAGTATAAGGTTTATGGTATCCAGGAAAACGTTCTCCATAACTGGCTAGTAAACATTGAATCTAAACTTAGTTTTGGCAGTTCCTTGGAAGAAATGATTCTATGGAAAACCAGGCATGTCCTGGAGGCACCCACTCAAAAGACATTTCTATAATACTCTTGCTCAGTATTAGAGGCAAATTGTCGAGTCTTGGTTTCTTTTTCCTTGTTTCCTCTTTGAAAAGTGACTATTTCAGTGACAAGAATGTATTTCATTTCGACATAAGCATGCACTGTTAACTCTGGGCTGTCCTTCACTGCTTTTGTTGATTTTTCCTCTTTTAACCTGCCCTCCCTCTTCCTTCCTCACCGCCCCCCGCCCCCCGTGCTTGGCCAGCCCTCGCCTTTTTTGCAGCGCTATCACAACTCTGAGGCACTTGCTTTTCACATAAAGCTGTTGTGATGGTAGTGAGGCAGTAGCAGGAAAAGGTAACTATCTGCCAGCCTTTCTTGGCTGAGCCTTTTCTGCGTTTCCTTGAGGTTTCATGAGTCAGCCCTACATCGACAGATGACTTTCTTCTTCCCAGCAACAGACCCAGGGGCTTGGGGCTGTTGATGTACGGGAGAGGTCAGGCATGAATAAGCTTCTGAACCAGAGCTACCGACATTCCCTCTTGGTACATGCTGTATCCAGAAACCACCCCAAACTGCATTGCTGTGTGGAACTTTGAAAGGTGCTTTTTGTTTCATGTATGGTTGGATAAAAATAAACTTCTCTTAGAACACAAAATGTACTGCAATTGTGCACCCATGGTAATCCCTCTTCGCCTGTGGCCCTGAGGGGATGTGGGCCTCACGGGTGCTCCTTCAGTCTGCACATCCCTTTGGCAGCCCGTCCATCTGCCTGGCCATCCTCCCGTCATCCATGCTGCCTCCCCTGTGTGGTCCTTCTGAGCAGGAGGCCAGGATGGTTCATCTTCGTGTCCTGCAGCACTTTGAGAGACACCTATGTGTTACAGAGGCTCCCTGCTTCCTGCATGACCATGCAAGTGCTCCTGCCCAGCACCACTGTGTGTTCTGAAGGCAGATGCTAGACCCAGGAGCCCCATCCAGGTTGGGTGCCGCAGGGAACTCTTGACCACTTGACCTCAGCTCACACCAGGCTGTGCTCCCACAGTGTGCTAGACCCTTGGAAGTCCCTGAGCAGGGGGGTGGGGGTGGCCAGCATTTAACAGCTCCACTGGTATGTGCGTGTATGTGTACATGTGTGTATTTAACTCTACAGGTCAGTTTTTGGGTTGTACGAGAAATTCTAACAGCACAGACTTTAAAAATAAGGGCAGAAATCCTGAGCCATTTTGTGAAAATAGCCAAGGTAAGCTGTTTTATTATTTTTCCTTGCTTTCCTCCATTTCTTTTCTTTTTTTGTCTCAAAAGATATGTTTCTTTAGTACTTCGGGAGGTACTTTGGTCTGGCTCTGCTGTTCCGGATTCAGGTGGGTGGAGGCTATGGCCTGGCTGCCCATAGTCTCTTCCCTGTGTGTACACTCCCAGCACACGTGGCGTGCCCCTCCAGAGCTCAGTGCTTGTGATCTCAGCACAGCCTGTGCATCTGTGTCCCCGTCAGCAGTGTCCTCCCTGCCCCATCCTGAGCAAAGGCCACATGACCCTGTACCCTCCGCCCTGCCCCCGGGCCTTAGAGTCTGTCCTTGCTGCTTGTTGGGCCCATCTTTTCCTTCATCTGCCCTTACCTCTGCCAGCTCGGGCTGTGCCAGCTCTGAGCTCACGGGACCACATGAGCGAGGCAGCTCCTCCCCATGCCCTGCTCCCACCGCCTGGGCCTGCCAGGCTCTCTGCAGCGGTGTTGCCCTGCCTGGTTCCTTGCTTGCTTTGTGTGGTCATGTATTATTTTCTAACCCAGAGTCTTGGAAAGCAGCCCTGGCTGAGGCCTTTCAGAACCCTGCAGTGGAACAGCTACTTTACTGATAGGGCTGCATTTGATGCCACAGAGTTTTGGCCCAGTGGGGGGTGGGGGAAGAGGGGTTTAGAGAGAAGCCTCCATGCTCAGGCCCACAGCTGCCAGTACAGGGTGGAAGTTAAAGCCATGCCTCTGCCTTCTGGGGAGCAGCTCTGCTGCCCTCCTAGCAGGTTAAGTGCATCCATGTCTAGCAGTGGTTCTGATGGTGTCCCTTGTGTTCTCATGAAATACTTGGAATTGGTGTTGGGCTTAATGACACTTACTGCTGTGGGTCAGTCCTGTTCTGGGCCAGAAGAGAAGATAGGATGTGGTTCCAGTGCTCCTGGGACTTGTACTTTGGAAGTGAGTTTATACACCCCCCCAGGAGTCCAAAAGGCCCTCCCTTCACCCCTGCCCATTTCTATTATAAAATGTCATGCAGGCCCTGTATTCTGGGAGTATCTCAGCAAGAACTGCTTCTCTTCTCTGGCCTTGGTTTTCCTATCTATAAAATGGAAGGGAGCTGGCATTGTGGTACACACCTGTAATCCTAGCACTCTTGGGAGGCTGATGCAGGGGTCTCGTGAGTTCAAGCCCAGCCTGGGAAACTTAATGAGCTAGAAGAAAATCAAAACGGGTGGGAATGTAGCTCAGTATAAAGGCCCGGGTTCAGTCCTTCTTATGTATATGCATACATACGTACATGGAAAGTGTGGGTTAGATAATCTTCCTGAGGCCTTTTGGCTCTGAAAAGAAATTCTGTGACAGGCACAGCAACTCAGATACTAGAACAAAATTCAGCTTACTCAGAGAATCTATTCTTATACACAGGAAACAATTAGAGATTGTTACAAGATGTATGAAATGAAGCATTAACTTGTGTGGTCAGGGTGAAGTTTCTGAGCAGGATCAGAGCTGGGTGGACCCAGCATTACTGGCTTTTCAGCTGTTTATTCGTCTTAACTACTGTGTGCTGGGGGCAGTAGTAGGTACTGAGGACATGGTGGTAGATGAAACTTTGTCCCTACTCTTAGGACACAGGGTCCAGAGTGAGAAAGGGACAAGTAAAAAGCTAGCACAATCCCAAGTGCAAAGGATGCACACAGACTGGAAACCCAGATGAGTGCCTGGCCTTTGTGGATTTAAAACATTGTCATGAAAAATGTACTAGAGGAAGTGACATCTAAGTAAGGATGTATCTGAGGCAAGGGGTGTGGAGGGGAAGACCCATTTTCCAGCCTGAGAAGACTGAGGCTGGTCTCCCACTGAGCACTCAGCTTGGCCTAGGTGCTGGTCTAGGCTGTGCTGTCTCATAAAGTGTTGCTGCCGTGGTGACTTCGCACGTTTTTACTGTGCGGATGCCAAGGCTCAAATGGGGCCAGGTAACCTGCTGAAGGAAGTATGAGCAGTGAGTGCTGGGGTTGGCCCAGGGCTTTGGCTTCCATTGAGCCTGCTGGATAACCCAGGCTTCGCTGCCTCCCAAGAAGGAGAAATGAGACCCGGTCTTGTTAGCAAGTTTCCCTCAGCATCAAACCAAGAACAGAACAGTTACATTTTTCTGCACTTACTTTCTTCTGTGTCTCATTCTGTTGCCATCCTGGTAAGGAGCTTGTCTGAGACTGAATTGTCTCCAAATGTTCCTATTAATTTGGGGTCTGGTTCAAAGGACCATGGTCCAATGGGAAGCTGGAGCTTTGCCTTGCCAGCTGAGAGAGATTACACAGATTGATAACATCTTCCCTGCCTCCTCCGTGGCAGGGTGTTGGGGTACTCACAGTAGAACGTCCTGGTGCTGTTGTCACAGCCAGGGTCTTAGCTTACAGAAGCTTGTTGAGACAAGGTTCAGATTCATCTTAAAAAAAAAAAAAAAAAAGAGGGGGGATTATCAGATCTTATGCCCAGCCACATTTCTGTCCAGCAACCAGATGAGTCAGTTTATGAAATTAGGCAAGTCTTTTAGATGCAGGTTCACCTTTTGACAGTTTGAGAGAAAAAGAGCATATGGTTCCTATGAACCGCCTAGAACTATATTTTCTTCATGAGATATTTTAAGTGTAATTGAATTTTATAAATATGACAACATTTGGTAACACTTGAGTGTGTTTTTGTTCTGTTGTTTATAGCAGCAGAATAATGTATTCCATCTTTTCTTTTCCAGAAACTTCTAGAACTCAACAACCTTCATTCTCTCATGTCTGTGGTGTCAGCATTACAAAGTGCTCCCATCTTCAGACTGACAAAGACCTGGGCTGTAAGTTAATCTCTTGAAGTCTGTCCCTTTGATTTCATTGCTGAGGGTCTGCTTTGCTTAAGCTCTAGGCTTTCTCCGACTGTCTATACTCTAAGAATTAAGTTACTCGATATAAGGAAAGGTTCCCTGGGTATCTCCATTTTAGTTCAAGGGCACAGAGCGGGCACTGATAGGGCTGGGGATCTTCCTGAACCCCACAACATCCTCTGTGATGGCCAGGTCAGCAAATGACTCCTGCCCTTGCTTGGCGGGTGCTCGTTTTTAGCAGCTCCCAGACTGCCCCTGGGAAGATCTCTGGGCTGATGGTTGGCAGCTGCCGTAGGTCACTGGCCATATAGCTCTGAGTTTCTCTGGTGAAATCTGTGACACTCACGTAGGAAAATGCAATTTTTTTCTTTATTTTTTTCCTGAAGCCATGGATAATTTCAGCTCAGAGGTGGAGTCTGATAGTTATATAATTGAGTCTGAAGGAAAGTTTTTCTGCTGTAAAAATACTTTAAAAATATCTCAGACCTCTTTATTCTCCTTAGCTTGGCACAGTGCCTGACAGGGGGAAGTAACTGCTGTTTCCATAGCTCATTAGCATTCACCTCCTGGCCTGGCCTGGCCTGCCAGGTCTTTCACAGCCACACAGCCCAGGCCTTTCAAGACCTGTGTATGTCCCAGAGAGCTGATGGAAATTGTATGGAATCGTCAGATGTGCTCTACGACTCATTTCCGACCTTCCATCTGCCAGTCTGTTGAGCTGGGCTGTTTCCTGCTTGGCTGGTTTAGGATCCTTTAAAATACTTAAGGATTATGGTGTAGGTGATCAGAAACAAGCCTTGTTCCTTTACATTGCAACTTTCAGTAGATCCAGCCCTAGCAGAGTAGGGGAAGAGGCATTAGCCTAGATTCTGAAAACTAGGTTTGCATACAGGCACTATTCAGAGTGGGACTTCTGGGGAACTCATTTCTCCATCTCTACTGGGGAAGCCATCTTAGATTCGCAGTTTTTTTGTCAGTGCTTTGTGGAGCCCTGGAGATTCTAGGAGCCATCAGGGGCTGAGGGAGAGGAAGAATGGTGCCGTGCAGGCAGGCCACAAGCTGTTTCCACCAGAGAAACCCTGTTTGTATCCATCTTATGTATTGGGTGCTGGGTAAATTGTAACTGAACGATGAAAGCAAATTTGGAAGCCTCTGGTTTCTATAGGTGCTGCCAGCCCCGTGATTCCATGTTCATCTGAAAGGTGCAGGTGTTTTCAAAAGTTGCTTAAAGATTCCTTTTCAAATGAATTTTCCATTATTTAGTTGCTGCTGTTGTGTCTTGGACCACTGGGAGCTGTATGAGGAGCTGGAGGACCAAATCTGGAATCTTCTCATTTTTATGGAGCTTGCTATTAGCAGTGCTGTTTCTCCTAGGGACCCCAGCAGCTACACAGTCCATGAGGGCCAGGGTGGAGGGAGTGAATCAGCACAAGCAGCTAGGGCGAGCTAAGGCCCTGCATGGAGAGACGGGCACGGCCCGTGGCTGGAGCTGTGGACGGTGTTTTCCAAAGGGTGCTTCTGTTCCTGGGACTGTGGGACAGCACCAGCTCACAGCAAGAGCGCTGTGACTTCAGCTTGACATGCAGTGCTCAGCATGGCTGAGTCTTCACTGATGTTGATGGAACTTGACTGCAGTGAAAACAAACCTCCCACAGCGCTTCAGGGAGCTGTGTGGAATACTCACCCAGGATCTGTTGGAAGTCATGGGCCCTTCTGCCGCTCCCTCCAGGCCATTTAGGTCAGTCATTCCCCCTTTTGGATTTGCAAGAATAAAAGCACATGGCATTCTGCCCTAAATGCTTTATGTATATTATTAGCTCATTCAGTTCGTGCAGCTCCTCATAGAGGCAAATCCTCCTGTTATTGTTACTCACAGCTGAGGAAAGAGCACAGGGAGGACATTTAAGGGGCATAGCTAGGATCTACCCAGGCAGCGTGGCTGCAGAGTTCTTGCCCTTAACCCCATACCATATGAGCAAGATGAGCAATCCCAACCTACCACCTGTCACTCAAAACAAAAGCAGAGGAGCAAGTTCAAGGAGCACTTCGGGGAGCCCGAGAAGTGCAGCCAGACCTCTCCTTGTGTCTTAGTCCAAGCCATGGCTTCTGTTGCTGCCCATTCTCTGCTATCTGTGCCAACTAGCATTGGCCGCCATCTCTGCCACCTTAGGGGCATTTAGCTGGGGGAGGCAGACAGATGCCAAGGAGCTGAGGTTACATGTCATCAAAGATCAGAGGGTTTAGGGCAACAGCACATCCTAGTTTTTTGGGGTTTTTATTTATTTTTTGAGACAAGGGCTCACTATGTATTTCAGAGTTACCTTGAGCTCACACTGTATAGCCCAGGCTGGCCTCAGACTCATGGAGATCCTCCTGCCTAAGCCTCAGCAGCACTGGGACTGCAGGCATGTGCTACTACAACTCAGCCCAGTTCTTTCTTCTCTGAAAACATCTGCATTGTCTTATAAGGGTTGGAGCTGTGTTGTTGCCCTGGTTACAAGGGCCCTTCACCAGAATGGAAAGTGGAAAGATGCAGCATTCTAGGAAATAAGAATAGCAGCGAGGAAGGAATGTGCCATGTCATTAGTGTGTGTGAGAGGTTGGTTCTTGGTGCCCCCAGCACTCAATCTTGTTTTAGTTCAGATGCCCCCGTCATCCACCTGTGTGATTGGTCCCAGGGCAGCACTTCCCACCACGCATTTGCGAAATGAGGGGACCAAATTCCTCTTCCTCCTCATCCAGACCTCCTGGCCCCAATGCAAGGGATCAGCTGGGCTCAGGCACACTGGCAGGTGGACCCTCATCTGTTTTGTGGACTGTTTACAACCTGCCACCCCTTTTGACTATCTTCCTTCATAGTGTCTAATTTTTATTTGTAGCCTTTGTACCCACCCAGCATAGATTTATTGCTTGAACTGTATATTGTTTGTTTTGAATTGCAACTTTCTAATTTCTAGTACTGAGATTAGCCATAGAATGATTGCCCCCAAAGAGCTGTTTCTTCTCCCCTTCTCCACCTTGTCCCTTGAGACTTTATGGGCTCATAGAGCAGGGAGGAGTAGGAGGTACTCAAGGAGTCAGCCATACCAGCCTCAAAAGGCCAGTGCCATCCTAGTCTGTGTTTGCAAAGGAGGAAATGGGAGTTCCAGGAGATAGAATAACCTCTCGGTCCAAGATTCCAAGCTGGTAACTGCCAGCACCAGAACCCTTTTGGCTTGTAATGGTTCCCGTCTGTGACAGTAGCAGGTGGGGCATAAGTGGGGACAAATAGACAGGTACCCATTTGGGAAATAAGGCCAGAAAGCTGAGACTGGAACAGACCTTGGCTGGCTGCCTGGGTCCTATCCATGGGAACTGCACTGAACCCTTCAATATTTAGGAAGCCTGGAAAGAAGAGGATGACAAATGTGGGAGTCACTGCCACTTAACTGCACCATGGATGAACTCTAGTGAAGGTTACTGGTTATTGGCCAGGACAGGGCAGACAGTTGGCCTATTCATGGCTCGCCTCAGCATGCCATCCACTGGGTTGGCTGGACAGGACAGAGATGGACTGTATACAGTAGGGCCTTAATAAATCCTAGCTAAATACAAACAGCGAGTCATGATTGGCTGAGAAAAATCCAGCCAGCAAGTGATTTATCCTAGCACTGGGGCAAACTTTGGAATATTGGCTGTCTCAAAGCCATGAAAGCAGATCAAGAAGTTGTATTGGCAAGTTCTGATTTCCTGAATGTACTTTACCTTATTGGTCTTTATTCATTCTGCAAATGATGTATGTTATCAATTGCCTCTTCCATGCAAGGCCTGGAGTCTATAGCTGAGGCCATGCTCATGGGCTTCCAAGTCACAGGAGGAGGCAGGCATCGCTTAGGGAGAATGACCCATGTCTCGTCTGGCTGGCAAAGGAAGCAATCAGTAGGTAGTGGGTGGATGATGAGGTAACAACCCAGCACCTGTGAGCTAGCAGTCGGGTGATGCAGACTACAGCATCAGGGTGTGACGGAGAGTGGGAGTGGCACTGGCCTGGGTGCCTAGCGGAGGCCTCACTGAGAGGAGGCCTTTTACCTCAAGGCCTGAGTGACAAGAGGCAGCATGCTAAGACAGCGGGCTGAGTAGTCCAGGCAGAGGGGCCACACAGGGGTGCACAGCCATGCAGCTATGCAGGGGCCCACAGCAGAAATGAGCTTGCTGTAGTCATGGCACCCGCAGGTCAGCGTGGCTGGGCCTCAGTGGGCCAGCAGATGTGGGTGTAGAGCTCGTAGCCTGGAGGAGTCAGAGTCTGTCTGAAGTGCGCTGCCTGGTCAAACAGGAGACAGACATGAGCTCATTCAAAGAGCCTAGCTCATTCTGTGCTTTCAACACTGTTGCTACTTTGTGGGTAAAAACTTGGGAGGGGGTGGGAACAAGAGCTAAGAGTACTGGGGGGACGGAATCCAGGAATAAGGTGGTCTTGGCTAGGGTAGGGGGTACAAGTGGCCACAGACAAAAGTAGACTGATGTTGTGAAGAGAATTGCTGGGTGCCATAGGAGGTACCAAGGATGGAACATTGAGGAGCAGAAAGAAGTGAGAGGGGATTCCTAGGTTTGGGTGGGAGCAGCTGCTGCTACCTCTTTCCTGACATGGTCTCCTAAGGGGAGAGTCTTAGTCCTGAGCAAGCTGGGGCCAGGGAATTCCTATGCGTGGGTGAGTTATGCATTATGATAATCACTTAGGTCACGGGCTTCGCATGCTGCACACACACCACATGCATGCCCGCGTGTATGCGTCATATACACATGCACACATACACACGTGCTGTGCCAGCTCTGTGCACGTGCCCAGAGTGATTCACTCTTTCCTACTGAATTGGTCAAAAGAGCTTGACTCATTTCAGCAGGAAACTGAAAATCAAAGTTCTTGGCATGGAGGCTTGCTCTGCTGGGTGGTGGCCTGGAAGGGGATCATCCCAGGAGCATGGCTTTCACTTCCAGGCATCATTGCACATTGCTGTTCAGAGAATGGCTCTTTCCACCAACAGAACTGAGGCCACTTGGCAGATTTCCTAGGCATGCAGAGTGGGGCATTCTTGCAGTTTTTCTTTGAGATTCTTGTCCAGAAAGTGCCTCTGCTCCTCAGGTATGATGTAGCCTCTTGGTGATTCCTCTCTGACTTGGGTGAGAAGACAGTGAGATGCCCGGGCTTCTGTTTTCAGGCTTTTCTGAGCATTGGCCAGGACAGGCATGAACCTGGTATGAGGACAGGGAGGTGAAAGGCAGAGGAAACCAACACTGGCAGCCTCCAGTCACTCCATCCTGTCACTCATCTGCTTCCTAGAAGTTCCTCATCATCTGCTCACCTCTCATTCTCATTGCCTCAACACTGCCAGAACATGAGACACTGCTTATCATCCTCTTCTGTAGAAATCCCTCTCCTCTTGGCCTCATCCTGCTGTTCTCACAGTGGGTCCTGCCAACTCTTGTGCCCTTGGCTATGAAGATCTGCAAGGCCCTGCCCTCTGTCCTTACCTGCTCTGCTCCAGTTCTCTTCCCTTGGTGAGCTTGTCATTTTAGGGAGCTTTATACAGCCACCTCTGTATACTCTGCTGACTCATTCTGTGCTGTAGCCCTGACCTAAGCCCTGCTCCAGGGCCTGGTCCATTGAGCCTTTGGCTTGCATGTTCTTTGACAGCTCACACCTGGACTACCTGAAATAAAGCTCTGGTTTCCAGGTTGAGCTTTGGGCTTTCAGGCAACATGGTAGGCAGAGATCATGAGGAATAAGGCCTTTCTTCCCTGTCTCCTCCTCTTGCACAGGGATGCAATATGAAGTGATATGTAACCAAGTTAAAACAAAAACAAAAACAAAAGCCAACAACCAAAGCTACCAAAAAGCCAAGAAAAAGAAATGACCATGTCCTACAAGTAAAGGGGACTCAAGTGTCGGGCGCCCTCCCGTCCAGCAGGAAAGCACTCAACACGATTTGTGCGGCGGAAAGGCTTTAATCGTTCTCCTGAGTGATGCGCCCCGAGAGAGCACAGTTCCTCTCTCCGTCCCTCTTCCTGTCTCTGACCCTCCGCGTCGCGGAGCG
>NW_004524714.1:3020150-3022215 GCF_000260255.1 Octodon degus | reverse complement strand
CCCAATGGTCCCTAGGAGTTTTGGTTCTGAAGCCGCGATTCGCGGCATGGGCTCTCTACACTCAAGGTCAGAGCATGAATACAGCAAAGAGGAACAGTGTGTATCAGCCTTCTTGGGGTATGGGAGGCCCTCATTTCAGACCCACGTGCATGGAGGCCAAAAAAGGCAGAAGGCCATTAAATGTCACCCCACTAGAAGTCAGTGTAGCTGGAGAGAAGTCATCTATGAGAAATTGTCATCCCAGCCTGTGCCTCATGTGGCCGAGGAGTCTGAGTGCATGATCTGCCCAGTCCACGTGGAAGAGATGAGGATGAGGGCATGGAGGGGACAGCCCAGGGGTCCTGACTTGCTCGCTGTGCTCAGTGCTGAGCTGCCTGTTGTGATGAGGATTGGATGCGCAGCCATGGGGCTACTCATAGCCACCATGTAGCACATGGTAAGGTCTAGGCCAGTGTTGGCTGTTGTTACTATCACTATTTTCAGGCTCTTTTTTTTTTTTGACTCTTCTTACATGGGTTGGCAGATACTACCATTCCTATAAGCCCTTTGGGCTGGGGAGGTAGCTTGGCAGTCTAAGTGCCTGCCTGGAAGTGCAAGGACCCAGGCTCGATCCCCGGTACGACATACTGTGCCGGCCCTGGAACTCCAGGTGCACTGTGCCAGCCACTGAAACCGGGTGTGGTGGTGCACCCCTGTAATCCCAGCTGGAGAGGCTGACACAGGAGGATCACGACGAGTCTGAGCTGCATAGCAAGACCTTGTAACAAATAAATAAAAGATTAAAAGAAAATTAAAAAATAAAGAAAAGGCCTTCTATATATGATATTAACTGTCATCATCTTCCAACAGGTTTTTTGCTTCTGGCCTTACTGTGCAGTCCATCTTCAGAGCACTCGGAGATGTAGCTCTGGCATTTCCGTGCCCAGGCTTGGTGCTCTCCCACCTCCCTCCCTCCCACCCTCCCTCTCACACTCCTGCCCCTACCATGCTAGGCCAAAGGCCCTCTGCGCGCTGCGCTTCCAAAGCAGTGTGCTCCAGTGTAACCATTTTGATATTACTCTCTCTTACTATTCTTCCATTTGAGATTCATTTCACCACCTCTAGTTTTATGTAATGATTATTTTATTAGCCACCTTTTAAACATCATTCAGATTTATAATCTCTATTTCATTGATGCCTTTAAGAGAAGGGACATAATACATTGATAGATGCTAGCAGGTGGTTTCAAGGGACATTTCCAGCTGGCAGTGTGGTGCTTGGTGAAAGCTCTCGGGCCCAGTGTTTCACCCAGCACCAAGAACATAAACAAGGCATTTTGGCAATAGCAGCAAACAAAAACAAAGTTTCATAGCTACTTCATACCTACTTCCTGACCCTAAAACACAAGCTATAAACCTTTCAGCTATGAATAGTGAAACATCTGCTACCACCTGCAACATAGTAATTCAGAGCCCCAAGTCATGTGTGCAGGAGACGCAAGAGTTGGCCAGAGGAATTTCCTGTTAAAACATGGCCACAATCAACTCATTCTTTCCCTTTTGATTAGTATTCACTGCTCAGGCTTCTTGGCTTTTGATTGGCACCTTGTTTTCAAGTTGAGCTGAAGTATCTGGAAGAATAGAAAAAGCCATTAAGATGGGAGTCACATGACCTGGCAGCATATGGCCAGGTCAGCTTTGCCAGAAGGCCAGCTTCTATCCCTCCCTACCTTTCCAGTCTTAGCCAAAGCAACACTTGCTACATTGTAGCCAAACTACTGTTTCTTGAACATCTCTGCCTGCTCCCATCTCCCCACCCTTTCTTACTCCTCTTCAGTGACACCTCTTCAGCCCCATCCATGCTGTTGAAATCCCTCAAAACTGTCTCCAGGCCTCCTTCCTGTAAGGCCTCCTTCCCATAATAGTTTTTTCTCTCCTGCTTTTAAGTTAGTCCTTTTCAGTGCCCAGCCATGTTAAACAAATGAAGTATACATTTGACTCTAGTCCCAAACATCCCCACAGCAGCCTGGATCCCAGAGAAGCCCTTGATAAATGCTTATTAGACTAGGACCAGCCTCAACCTCTCA
>NW_004524714.1:3018870-3019420 GCF_000260255.1 Octodon degus | reverse complement strand
ACCACACTTTTGCATAGTCCAATAAATGCTAAAATAATTTTTAAATTGATGCAAAATTAGTTACTATTCCCTATGTCATAAGCAGTAGTAGTCCATGAAATAAAATTGCCTTTCTGCAGACAGGAATTATTTAGTATATTTTCTGCAAGTTAATTTTTTTCTGTACAGGCTTTTTTATTTTTAAAATTTTAGCTTATTAGTATATGTATGTAGTACATAATGTTTAATGTTTACACTCTTTGTGGGAAGTTGGTACATGTGTGTGACACATCCTTATTTCTTTTTGTCCTTTCACCCATCCCTTGATCCCTTTTCTTTTCTTTTTGTATATGTTTGCAGTATGTGATGCTTATATCCCTTGTGTGGGGTTGGTATATGTACATAACACATTCAAATTCTTCTTTTATATTTCTTATACTTTTCCCTCCACCCTCTCTTCCTACTTCTTTTTTATTTTCTTTTATACTATAGGTTTCTCATGTAAGATAAACCATGCGATATTTAAGCTTGTGGGTCTGATTTATTTCACTTAATGCTATGATCTCAAAGT
>NW_004524714.1:3016926-3018210 GCF_000260255.1 Octodon degus | reverse complement strand
TTTATCCATTCATCTGTTCACGGACATATAGGCCACTTCAAAGACTTAGCTATTGTGCATTCCTGTACACAAACAACAAACACACTAAGAGAGAAATTAGGGAAACTACACCTTTCACAATAACATTCAAAAACTGAAACACTTACAAATCAGTCTAGCAAAGGAAGCAAAAGATCTGTGCCACAGAAATTACAGTACTATGAAAAAAGAAATCAGAGGATTTCAGAAAATGGAAAAATATTCATGGCTCATGGATAGTGAGATGAATATACACTTCTTGGATGAAGAAATACAAATGGCAAATAAATATATGAAAAAAATCCTCAACATCATTGGTCATTTGAGAAATGCAAATTACAACAGCACTGAGATTCCTTCTCACCCCAGAAAGAATGGCTAATATCAAGAAGTCAGCCAATGACAAATGCTAGAAGGGCTGTGGGGTAAAGGAACCCTTCTGCACTGTTGGTAGGAGTGCAGACTGTACAGCTGCTGTGGAAATCAGTGTGGAGGTTCCTCAAAAAACTAGAATTGGAGGTTCCATTCAACCCAGCTGCACCTCTCCTGGGTATCTTTCCAGAGCTGACAGTATCATACCACAGCGACATATGTGCAGCCATGTTTATAGCAGCACAATTTGTCATAGCTAAATCTTGGAAACAGCCCAAATGTCCATTAACTGAGGAATGGATAAAAGAGACGTGGTATTTTTACACAATGGAGTATTACTCAGTTATAAAAAAAGATAAAACTCGAGGCTCTTATAGATAAATGGATACAACTAGAGACAATACTCAAAAGTGAAATAAGACCCACATGCACAAACATTGTATTATCTCCCTAGTGTAAGAACCTGAAAGACTAAATAAAATCTGAAAGGTACAACAGATACTGCGAAAGGGAAAGAAACTGCTCAAAGGGGAGTAACAACTGGGATGAGGGAAAGGGGGAAAGAGAAAAGGGAAAAATGTGTTTATACACAGAGCAGCGAGGATAATTGCACAGCTTTCTACTGGCTTACTGAAAGGAATAGGGAATAGGGAATAGGGAAAAGGAACAGGAATAGGGAAAGGAATTCTTAAGGATTTTTTCTTCTTTTTCATTTTCTTGACCAATTCTGCATGCTTCTATCTGGTAATTTGAACAATTAATTTGAAGACAGCAATATGCAATATGATAACCATTGCTGAATTCCTAGCAACTTGTTTAGTGAAATTCTGTATTATTTCTTTTTTTTTTTTTTTTTGTTCACCAATTCTGCATGCTTCTATCTGGTAATTTGAA
>NW_004524714.1:3015278-3015955 GCF_000260255.1 Octodon degus | reverse complement strand
TGAATAGGTAAATGACAAATGCCACATAGATGACACTCAGAGTATAAGGGGAATTGCTAAAAGCAGCCACTTTCTTTTGCTATTTCCTGGCTTTTGACCTTATTTATGGTTTATGAGTCATAATTATCCCTTGGAGTGTACACTGAGCACCGTGAAAGTGATTTAAAATCATTGTGTAAGGCCTCCATTTTTACCTTAAGTTTAGTACATTTTGTATATGTGGCTAGGAGTCTTTTACTCAGTCTTTGTTATTTTATTTTCTGTCTTTTCTGAGTAGTTTCCCCCTGTTTTATTGATAATTTATAAAATCAGTTCTTGTGTCTAATTATTATTTCCCTAGACCTGATGTTTAGCTTTGTCTTTTAACATACCATTTTCTAATTTTATGTTAGCCTTTCTCATGTTTTCCCCTTATTTTCACAGCCTCTTCAGTTGAATTCTGAGTTTGTTTGTATTGCTCGTTACTTCTTTGATTATAAATGAATTCAAAATCATGAAATTTTTAGCTAGGTATATAACTCAGTGGCACAGTGCCTGCCTGGCAAGTACAAGGTCCTGAGTTTGATTTCCAGTACAAAAAAAAAAAAAAAAAAAAAAAAAAAAAAAAAAAATCATGAAGTTTTCTCTCAATATACTTTTGGCCTGATCATATAGTGCAGCATACAGCACTCATTATT
>NW_004524714.1:3007281-3015178 GCF_000260255.1 Octodon degus | reverse complement strand
TCGTTACTTCTTTGATTATAAATGAATTCAAAATCATGAAATTTTTAGCTAGGTATATAACTCAGTGGCACAGTGCCTGCCTGGCAAGTACAAGGCATCGAGTTTGATTTAAAAAAAAAAAAAAAAAAAAAAAAAAAAATCATGAAGTTTTCTCTCAATATACTTTTGGCCTGATCATATAGTGCAGCATACAGCACTCATTATTTGTGGTTTGTAAAGTTTTAAATCTTGACTAACATTATCACTTTTGCCTAAGCATTATTGGACTATTTAGGAATTTCCAAGAAATTTGGATTTCTAGTTCATCATTATTGTCTTTCTCTGTGCTTTTCCATGCAGAAAATGTGGTGGTGTGTGGTCTGTGTCGGGGGCCACACCATCCAGGGAGACAGCGGAGCGGTATGCTAGCGCTGCCCGTGTTCTCCTGGCACTTGCTCTTGCTGCCTGCTGAGACGCAGATATAACCACACAGTCACTTAAATTGGACCAGATATCATGGGTGAAGACTTCAGAGGACCCCCAAGTTCCTAAACTGCAGAAGGGGCGCAGCCTGTTAGCATTTAGCGAGCTTTTTCTTTGTCTTACTTATTACCTCTTTCCTGAACCCAAGTGACTTGAGGGTCTGAGTCCCAGGAAGCAAGCACTGTAACTTGCCTTCTTGTTTGTACTCCTGCCTTCGTCCCAGGGCTTCCCATAACCTCTGAAATCTGAAGGGCCCTTAGTTCATATGAGGTTTGTAATTTGTGGCTTCACTTGTAATAAATGTTAGAACGCGTAAGTAAATGCTGTTATTTTCTGAATAAACAAACTCTATATTTAAAATAACTAAATTTTAAAAGGTTTCTATTAATATAATACATACACATTTATTTTAAAAATCACTGAGTAGTAAAAGGCTTATTGAGACAACTGGTGCTCCCTGTTCCTGTGTACACCCCTCCCCTCCCCAGCAGCAGTTCTGTAGGATGATTTCTTGGTCCACCGGCCTTGGACAGTGTGTGGTAACTTCTTTGTGTGGTAGACATTGGTTTTAATTTCCACAACCATTTTCATTTGCTCTTAATAACACTCACTTTATTTGTTGCATTTTCCTTGATATTCCACTCCTTTTTTTTTCCAAAATTTTATTGATAAACAGCAATGAGACAGTTTCAAATCAAATCGGAAGTACAGTTTCAACACATAACACACTGCATATATTCTTCTTAGTGGTTAATTGCTGTACAAGATGCGGACTTGAGATCCTGTTTACAAATCCACTCCTTTTTAAAAAATAAAGTGTCATCTATTTACCACATATACATCCAACCTTAAAAATTTTTTATTATGTATACCTCCGTACCCCTACCCCCTCTGCACACCTATGCCATCACATTGGGTCTTCTTCTTTTTCCTCTTTTTTTTTTTTTTCATGAATATGACACTTTTTCACCCCTTTTTTTAAAAAAAATTAAGTTTATTGGTACAATTTAAGTATACATATTGACCATGTTCATTATAGGGATTTATTTTTCTTTTTTGTCTTTTTGAGACGATGTTGTGCTCTGTAGTTCAGGCCAGCCTTGAATTCACTTTGTAGCTCAGGCTGTCCTAGAATTTACAGCAATCCTGCCTCAGCCTCCTGGGTGCTGGGATTATAGGTATGCACACACCCAGCAGTTATGGGGAATTTGTATCTGAACATAGTATATCTTAATCCTCCCCCATTCACGTTTTTCTCTAGAGACGTCCTTGTAGGGCTTATCTGTTATGGACCAGGTGTTCTAAAGGCATCCTGCCCAGAGAACATCTCAGAATCTTTACCACTCCCGGGTTGGGTCTACTGTCTTCTGTATTCCATGTCTTCTTTCTTCTGGTTTATTCTTTTATTTTTCTTGAGGAAATCATCAGGCAGTTTTCACATATATCCCTGGAAATATGTACTCTGAATTTTTTCATGGATTCTTGCAATCTGTTTGTTCTTCAGCAGTTTGATGCTGTTCTGAGCCTGATTCTGTAGGCACAGAAAAAAACCAATGAGTGAGGGTCACCAGACCCTACCCAGGTAGGCTGAACATGGCAGAAGACATGGATGGTCATCCTGCAGGGACAAGAAGCCCGGTAGTGTGGACGTTGGGAGCCAGCAGGGCTCAGCCGCAGTATGTGTGAGAGTGATATTGGGGTTTGTTTGCCGCTGGATGGATATGGGTGATTGTCAGAGAAGTCAGTGGGATTCTAGATTACAGTAGTAAAACAACAACACCTTCCTGACAAGGGAATTCGGGGATCTACTTGCCTTATGAGGAGCCATTCACAGTAGATAGATGGTTTTGTTCGGGGTGTGTATTGTTCATCTGGCAAATTTCTCATCCTTAAGGGCTCATTTCAGTTGTCATTTCACGCCATAGCTTTCTCTGACACTTCCCTTATCCACACTCATTTATTACTTGTCTTGGTCTTCAGTTTTTATTTACTTACTTACCATCTTGCTAAAAGATATATCTTGCTTCTCTATTATAGCGAGTCTCTCAGGGATATTCAGACAAGTCACTTAATCCTTGTGGTTATGAACTTGGACTAGAAGCAATAATCTTGGCTCCCTTTTTGTCCTTGGGCTTTGTAAATATCAGATGAATTGTATATTATGGTGCTTTACAAGGAGCAAATGGGAGATGGTGTTACTTCCTGTCCATTTGTTGCGCTAATGAATAACAGCCTCCAGTTAGCAAGCCAGTTAAGCAGCCCTGTTCCTAGCATCTGTGCAGGCATCCCCACCCTGATGTGCCCTGAATTCCTCAGTGGGAGAAGAATGGCTTGTTCATTAGTTTCCAGCTTTTTTAGCACCGGGACCTTTCTTTCAGCTTACCTTTTGCCTCTCCTCTCTGAAGTCTGGGCTGTCACTACTCATACAGTAGCCTGTCTCATGGCTGCTTCCTCTAGGGAGGAATCAGGCAAGGTCTACCCAGTGCAGCCTAGGGCTTCCTAATGTGCCAGACGTAAACTGGGATTTGCAGACCCAAGTCCTGGGAACAACACTGCTCCCTGATGCAGGACAGTCAGCATTTTCCTATTGTGCTGCATGGTGGGTCTGGTGACCACTGGCAGGCCTGTTGGTCCAGGTCTTTGCACAAACCACTGTGCTCTCAAATCTAAGTCTGACCCTGGATGATCCAGACCAGAAGGCCTGCTTTATTTATACTCCCAGACTTAGCCATTGACTTCCAATTCCAGAAGCTTGAGACCCTGGCTGCTGGACTTGAGGGAACACCCAGCATTTAACCACATGTTATGCCAGAGCCAGCCCTCATGAGGAAACTTTTTTTTTCAAGATTTTCCCAGCCTTTCTTTTCAAGCCAGGCCTCCCAACTTAGACTGTTTTCCTCAAAGACTTTGTATTTAAGGAGTTCTTATTACACTGAGCCTTGACTGATATGCAGGATGACCACAACAGGGATCCTTAATCTTGAACACCAGAAGTTCAGGCCTCTACTCTGCCTTCCAAGAAGACACCCTGAGCTATACTTTCTCTGTCATCAGTTTCAATACCCTGGAGATCTCGGTCATCAGGGAGTTTGCTTCTCTGATCTCTGGTTGTGGGTCCTTGCTCATCCTGTGCTGCTTACCTGGGCACCTCTTAAGTGAATGCTTTTGTGAAAAAATATTGTCTTCCTTTGGCTGAACCACGGTGCCCAGTGTAAATATAACCCAGGAAAATGCCAGGGAACTTGGAGGAAGTAGTGTAGGTTGGCACCGTGGCTGTACTGGGATGCTGTAGGGCCTGTCTGTGTGAGCTGTGTGCAAGCTTCTGGGGCCATCCACCATGGAGATGTTGAGGGAAGAGAAGATCACCACAATTCAGGGAAAGAGGCTTGGTGTAGCTATGGAACAACTTTTCAGGTTACCTTGAGGAATTGACCCTCTAACCCCTTGCTATTGCAGGATCTCTATATGACAGAGATCAGCGCTGCTTTTTGCTAGGGGTTCTGGCATTCTGTAGCACCATGGGTAGCTTCAGGAGTATCCTCAAGTGTGAAATTCTCTGAAAACAAGACCGAGGCTGTGCACTTTCCCATCTCTACATGAAATAGCCCTTGGAGATCCTTTGTTGCCATTTAGATGTTTCCTTTGCTCTTGGTCCACAGTCACCCTGTCCTGCTAGCTTTATCTGCTTTATTTCTTTTCTCTCTCATATTCTGTAATTTCTTCTCATTCCAGCTTTTGAATCGAAAGGACAAGACCACCTTTGAGAAACTGGACTACCTGATGTCCAAAGAAGATAATTATAAACGAACTCGGGAATATATCCGAAGCCTAAAGATGGTACCCAGTATTCCCTATCTAGGTAGGAGTCTGAATTTGCTTATTTTTGTGTGTGGTTTTTTGTTTGTTTTTGGAAGCATGCTTAATGCTAAATAAGGTATTTTTACAGTTTCTAGTTGAGAGTTTTCCAGGAAGCAGCAGGGGTCATGGATAGAGGCAGTTGGTTGGCTCCTTGGGTTGGAATTGGCTGCTGATATTTTCTGGGGATGGGAACCTTGACGAGGGGGAGAAATGAGCAGTGTTCTGCCTCTTATGTGTGTGCTTTGTGAAGTCCACGCTGCAGGCTGCAGGCCAGACAGGTCACACGTTCAGTGGAAAGACTCACTGATTCATCCACATCCTCCTGAATGAGGGCCCTCTGTTCTGGTTCTCTTGGGAGTGCTGGTGTACTTCATAAGATTTGTACAAACAGAATTTTAGTAATATTATTATTATTTTCTGTTAGAAAATAATGTGTGTTCACTGTGTAGAATTAGGAGAAGAAAGATAATATTATTCATTATCCTACTTTAAGACACTTTATTTGTATCTTATCATTCATTTGGACATAAATAAAATGTTTATCTTTAAAATCTAATATTACTATCCACATTCTACACTATTTAAGTTGTACGTTTTACAATGAACATCTTTATTATAAAAACTTTTTTTTTTTTTTTTGTACTTTTTTTAGGAAAGGGTTTACATGGTATTCAGGGTCTCACTACTAGATCAGACTCAGTAGTGATCTGCCTGTTTACAGCCTCCCAAGAGCTGGGATTACAGGCGCGCACCACCACGCCTGGTCTCAATTGCCATTTCAGCATGCCCTGGGAGCTGGGCCAGCGCAGCAAGCCTGGGGATCGACCCCCACCACCACCTGCTTGCAGGCGCTTTAATCCGAAAACTTCTATATATGGTTATAAATATTGCTTTTCAATAGATTCTACTTTTGTGATTAATGAGTCAAAACTTACATAAAAGTATATGCCTTTTTGTGTATCTTTCCAAAATGCTTTTGAGAGAGGTTAACTTTACGCATTTATTAGAAGTTGATGAAGTTACCTCTACATGTATAAATACTGTACATTTTTCTTTTTTTCTCTTAAAAATTTTAAATCATTGCCAACTTGATGGATGAAAAGTTCTTCCTATGGGCCAGCCAGATAGCTAAGTGGATTAAAGTGCCTGCTTAGGCAGATGCAGAGTCAGGGTTCAATCCCCAGCATGCTGTGCCAGTCCTGCCCCTGGGGCACACTGAGACATGGATTAAGACTGGGCATGGTGGTGCACGCCTGTAATCCCAGTGCTTGGGAGGCTAAAAGCAGGAGGATTACTACAAGTGCAATCTGTGTAGTTAGGCCCTGTAGACCCTGTACTAAGTACATGAAAAAAAAAAAAAAAAGAGAGAGAGAAGAGTACTTCATATAGTTTTGGCTTTGGTATTATTCTAGTTTTAAGAAAAAGGATAAGCTGAGGTTTCAGTGGCAGTGTACACTAAGCTTTTATAGAAGTGCTGCCTGGTATTTTCAGGGATCCAGTGCAGGTTTTTGGAGATATCTTTGGCAGCTTTTAAAATATCTTCCATAAACATTATTAGTTTAGATTTTCTTATTCTTTTAAAGATAATGTAAAAGAATTATTATTTGTGGTTTAGTAAGAAATTGTCTATTTGATCCAAATTTGCAGAATTATTAGCATAGAGTGTGTGTGTGTGTGTGTGTGTGTGTGTGTGCATGTGTGTGCGCACGCACATGCACAGCATTGGGTGTTGAGCACAGGGCCTTTACACTAAGAAATTTCCCCAACTCTTTAAAAAATTTTTTTTTCTAATTTTGAGATAAGGTCTCCCTAAGTTCCTTCAGTTGCTTAGCCTGGGATCAAACTTGCAGTCCTCCTGCCTCTGCCTTCCAGGGTGCTGGGACCATAGGTTTGTGCCTCCACGCTCATCTTCTGTTTAATTCTTTAACCATAGTATATTGCATAGTATTGTCTTACAAGCTTGAGCCTCTCTGTGTATATGGTTATATTTGCTTTTGTGTCCCTAATAGCTTATATTTTTGTTTTTTCTTTCCTTTTAAAAATTTGTCTTGCTAGAACTGTTGGTCTTTCAAAAAAATTAGGTTTTAGACTTACCTATTGGGCACACTATTTTCTGACTGAATGGGCTGTATTTTATCAACCTGCACGTTTATGTACCCTTAAATCAGTGATAAAGCATTGTAACATTGCTTCATTGATGTATTATTTAATAGTGATGCATAAAGATACATCTTTATAAGTATATAAAATTTTATACTATGGAAACAAGTTCAGTTTTTCTTTAAGTACTTTTTTTTAAATTTTCAAGGTCTTTGGATGTTTTTATAACCATTTTATTGAAATAATTACTATCTAATCCATTGCAAGTGTACCATTCTGCTTTGGGGGGGGGTGTGTTCTCAAAGTTAGGTAGTTGTTACCACCGCCATTTTTAAACATATTATCATTGCAGAAAGCAGTCCCTTAGCTCCTGAGCAGTTACTCCCCTTTCCCTGCAGCCACCCTCTCCCTTCCTCCACTCCAAACAACCGCTTAATCTCCCTTCTGCCTTCAGCACTTTTCCTAGTCTAGGAACTTCATACAAACTGAATCCTGCCTGTCTCTCTCAGGACTCATTTCATTCTCTTAGCACCATGTTTTCCAAATAATCCATGTTGAAATAGGATCAGTACTTGATTCTTGCTTCTTACCAAAGGGTAATCCATTGTATAGAGACACACTGCATTTTATGTATCCATTCATTTGATGAGCGTTTGAGTTAGTTTCACTATTTGGCTATTATAAATAACACTGCTATCCATGGCTTTTTAAAGAAGTCACGATGTTTTTACACTGGTTTAGAATACATGATTTTTTTTTTTTAATATTTGAGATTTTTCTTACAGCTGAATATATAATCAGGTTTTATAAATGCTTCATGGTCCTGGAAAAGAAGGTGGAATCTCTCAATTATTCTTGTAATTGTTGTATGATCTTCAAATTATTAATTTTTGGTGACTTGGTCTATTGAGAACAGAAACAGATACTAGTGTCTCTATGCGTCTTGAGTAGTTTCTGCCTTATGCACTTGGCATACAGGAGTTTATAACAGTTTCTGCTTCACTGAAAGTGTCCCATACAAAAACATGGTTCCAAAAGCCGGGCATTGAGGTCTGGTCCTGAGTTCGGTTCCTGGTACCAAAAATGCCAGGTATGGTGATACATGCCTGTAATCCTAGTGTTTAGGAGGCTGAGGCAGGAGGATTTCCATGAGTTCAAGGTCAGCCTGAGCTGCATAGTAAGACCCAATCTCAAAAAACAAAAACAAAAATTCTTAGTTTCTAGTTTGTGGGTTTCTTTCACTTCCTTGATATAAATTGTGTGACACTTTATCTTTCATTTGTATTTATTCTATAAATCTTTCACTACATTTTAGACTTTCGTATTCTACATTTCCTTGTTCTAGGCATGATCCTTACAAATAGAATTCAGTTGAGCTCAGTCGTAAGAAACTTTGCCTTTTTGTAGGGGATGTGACACTCAGTTGTTTAGTCTTATTCCAAATAATTGAATTGAGTTTCATTCTGTGCTTTCTTTT
>NW_004524714.1:2962210-3007165 GCF_000260255.1 Octodon degus | reverse complement strand
ACTAAAATGCCTCCTTAGGCAGAGCACAGCAGCCAGGTTCAATCCCAGCCGGCCCCACCCCTGCCCTCAGGGTACACTGAGACAGCGATAGAGACTGGGCGTGGTGGTACACACCTATAATCGCAGCACTTGGGAGGCTGAAAACAGGAGAATCACTACTAGTCCATTTTACATAGTGAGACCCTGTAGACCCTGTAGACTCTGTATTAAATCATAAAAAACAAGAAGGGGATGTTGATGGGCGCAACTCCCACATCCATCCCCACTCTGTGAGAGGCTACCAAGGAGAGATGGGATTTATGATATGAGGGTGAGGGTAGCCTAGGCTCACCACTGGTTCAACGTGTGGTAGTGCTCCAGGATGGTTACGGAGGCCTCTTTTCTCTAGTAGGAATGACCCTGAGAGCTGCCGTGTATTGTCTGCTCCGTCTCTGTTTCACACTTGGCTAGGCACTTGGTTCGTTATCTCACTGAATGTTCACATTAGCCCAGGCACTAATGGGTTGCCTAGAGTCACACTAACTGGGAAGTGGCAGACTCAGGACTAGACCCAGATGGTCTGGCTCTGAGCCTGCAGCTCTTGACACTGCCCTCCCCTGACTTCCTGTCTCTGCTGTTCAGGTCATTACTTTCCCACCCTGCCTGCACCTGTGTTTCCGGTGCCATTTGTGACGGTACTGCACTGGCACTATGTGAAACAGATGAATGTCTATCCTCCTTTTTTAGTGATGCAGAGCTGTCGTGGGCATCCAAAGTCATTGGTTAGCCTGCACCAGCCTTTGGGCCCTTGTCCCTCACAGCATCTGGACGGATGCAGCTCTTCTTGCTCTGACCACCACATTTTGGCCACCTCTTCCTGGCAGATGCTTCCCTTTGTCCTCTGGAGGCCCTGCCCTCCCACATGGCCTTCCTGCCCAGGGAGCTGCTGCACTTCTGCCCCTTCAGCTGTGTGATGGTTCTCCTCCCTCCTCCAGGCACTTGGGCTGCCTTTCTCCTAGTGGCCCTGAGCAACCCTGATGTGTCAGAGTTGGGGAAGAACTGGAGGTGCTGACTCTTACTACTCACTGTTCCCAGAACAGTATGTGAGGTTTTACTGCTGGAGCACTGCAGTTTGTATTCAAAGTCATGGAACAGGATCCCCCTCTGGAGATTAGTGGGATCATTTGTGGGCTGAGGGGGCTCAGGCTCTACCTGCCCCTCCAGTTGCTATAGACAGACCTATTCAAACCCTGGCTGTGGATTCAATCCTGGATTCCTCCTGAAAACCTGACCTGTCCCAGGGTTAGATTTGTTTATCTAAAGAGGAATAGTTACATAATTTCTGGAAAGTACAGTATAGGAAAAAATGTCTGAAACCATTTGTTTTTCCCTTGGCGAAGCCTCCATATGGGTCCTTCCTTGCTGGGGTGGGAGGAGCGTTAGGTCCTGGCATTTCAGGCTGCTTTGTTGCTTCCACAGCTCGAGATGATGGGTGCTGCTTGGGCTGTTGTTTACCTCTAATAGCAAATGTGGCTTTTATTTTTGTAACAGTTCTCTTATTCCTACGTGGAAGTTTTTGTGCTAACTGGGTCCCTGTCTCTTCCACATAAAGATTCCCGGGCTTCGGAATGCTAGCCGTCGCTCCTAGCTGCTGTGTGGGTGTGTTCCAGCTCCTTCAGTGCAGATTTTGGAGCCAGCTGGCTGCACACTGATGTCCTGAGATCTTTGTGAAACATAATTTAAAAAACATTGAGGAAAGTCTTATTACCTTTAAAACCTAAGACTTTGGATCAAACAGTTTCACTCAAATTACCCAAAGTGTGAGCATGCTATTGGGAAATAGGTCAACTCAGCTAGTTAAATACCTAATTCTTATTGAAATGCTACCAAGGTAGGCAAAGAGCTTTGAAGAATGGCTACATCACTTACTTCTAAATAGCTGTATTGATTTAGGGCATGTTTGGTTTTCACTACTTATTTTTTCTTCCAGGAAATCACTAAATGAAATTAGGAATGTGATAGATTTTAAATGCTTTAGAGCTGATTCTAAAATTCCGATAGCACTATGGAAAATTGTGATCTCTCAAGGAAAAAAAATTAGGTGTCCTCACAGTTCTGAGTAGTAACAAAGTACTTAAACATTCTTGGTAAATTTACCCAGACCTCTAATATGTGAAGTAAACTTCTAGAACCTGAGCTGTTTCAGGGCCGTTTCAGGCTGCTCAAACAAGCAAATCCTTCCTTTTTTTTTTTTTTTGTGAGACTTTATTTTCAAAAACAAATTCTGAGGTTAAAAAGAAAGGCAAGTTGTTTGAGTATATAATCCACACAGGGCTAAACTAGAAGAACCCTCAGGAAGAAGTGACCATTGGTCAAAAAGAAGTGTATAACTCTGATGTCTCAGAGCCCCCATGACAAGGTGAGTAGGGGTTCCCACTCTGAGCCCGAGGATGGGGGGTGGCAGGTGTGGTTTCACTGTCACCTCTGACGTTCAGGAGCTCACAGTGTAGCCCTGAGCACTGGCAGAGAAAAAGAAACTAGAAGCAAACTGATCATTTCAAAGGTAAAGGCAGAGGAGCAAACAGAGGGGCTTTCCACCCCACGTGGGGTCGCCAGGAAGGAGGAACAAGCACGGTGTCGATGAGGGGAGGTGAGCCAGCTTATGCAAGAGGCTTGAAGTGGGAGAAAACATGTTTGTTAGAAAAACTGGCTGGACAGTGGAGGATGAGGGGAGAATGTCACGAGCAGCAGCTGGAATGGAGGGAGGGGACTTAGGGAGTGTGGCGCTCAGGCCCTGACCCCACAGCGCAGTAGGGAACCATGGAAGGGTTTAAGTAAGGGACGAGTGGATTGGATTTGCATTTAGCATACATCATCTTGGCTGTAGCAAAACGAGTAGCTTCCAGAAGTTTCTTTGGGAGGCAGGAGAGCAATTAGAGGAGCATGTATAAACCTGTGATGGATCGTGGTGTGGCAGAAAGTGGGGAGGGAAAGGCCTTTACAGTTAATTTTAGAGCAAAGCTTTACAAAGACTTGGCAGAGCTGTCTGTAAGCATAGCCCTTTCACCTGATGGAGACTCATAGCTCATCCTCCGCACTTGGGCTTGGAATACCCATATGTACATTTGAGCTGTGTTGTCTTAAAGCGAAGGTGAAACAGCAAGCACAGGAGTGGTGGAGCAGGCCGATACCACAGAGCTTCTGCTTGAGTCATGTGTTCAAAAGGCTGTTGCCCCCTGAGGGCTACGAGCCCTGAACAAAATGTGACAGCAGCCGTATCAGGGATACCACTCGTGTTATCCAACTGACCCCATGTTGGTCAGCACTCAGGATAGTCCTTTCCTTTCATGTCCAGCTGAAAAATTCCACTCCCAGCACAGGAGATGTAGTTTCTTCCAGTCCTTACCCCCATGTTTCCAAGGACTGCCCCCCAGGGGCACTCATTTGCTCTATAATTCCTTACTTGTTGCTGGTACCGCCTCCTTTTCTAGTTGGGCTCCCAGCTTGCCCCAAGTGGAGCCAGGCTTCTTCCTCATGGGCAACAGGGCCTGGGTGTGCGTAAAGGGATCTCACAAGGGAGAGCCTAAACCTGGATTCAGATATAGTTGTCTGGAGTCATAGCCATGCCTCCTGCTCTCCTCTTTCCTGATGGCCACATGCTGCAGGGCCAAAGTGCTGCCTCCTTCTCATCTGGAGGCCTTTGTCGTTTTCGTTTTCCCTTCCTTAAGTCCAGGCATTCTGCCCTCTCTGGGATTCACCAAGTGGAGAAAAAGCTTCCCCTGGCATAAGCTCAGACATGGTTCTCAGTCAGTAGGATGAACCAAAAGACACTCTCCCATCCAAAAACGCAGGAAACTTTTTTCTTTTAATGTGTTTGGTATAGGGTCTCACTACACAACTCAGGCTCATAGTGATCCTCCTGTGTTCAGTCTCCTCAGCACTGGGGTTACAGGCATGCACCACCACATGCAAACTTAGTGCACCCAGGGGCTGGTGTGACGTGTGGGGCCAGGCATTGAACCCTGGTCCCTGAGCTTGCCAAAGTAGGCACTTAGACAGCTGAGCTATCTTGCCAGCCCCTTTTTTTTATTATTTTATAGAGTGGATGACTATATATTATTTCAGATTTCTTCTTCCATAAGATAAAAGATTTCTTAGGATTTTCTCTAGTCTTTCTCTTACAAAAAAAACAAAGGCCAGAAGATGTCATTAAAACCTCCAATTAATGAACCAGAAAACCCCCACAATTTGACCTGTGATTTACCCAACATCATAGGCCAGGCAGATAGCAAGTTTAACTCAAGACTTCATTTTCTTGGCTGGGGTTCTGCCCAGCCTTAACTAGTATATCCTCCGTTCAGCATCTGTCTCCTTGGTGATAAACAGTGGGAGGAAAACATGAAGGTCAGGACAGGAGCCCTCGGGGCGGACTGGCTTCCTGGATGCCTTGCTGCTCAGAGCTGGAGCACCTCGTTCCTTTGTGCCCAGCAGAGCATGGAGGACCTGCCACCAGTTCTACGCCAGGTCAGGTTTTATCTGATGCCCCACCCTCCACCCCGGAACATAAATGCCTAAGTCCTTTGTGTGCAAGAGAAGTGTGATTTTGTAGCAGAAATCTGTATGTTCATTCTCTGACTTCCTTTATTCTTTGGCTGTGTATTTAGAAACTAATAATTTGAACTTCTTGTGTTCATTCCTTTACCGTGTGCCAGGCACTCCACACATTATCTCATCGAATCTTCCCAACATCCTTCCCGAGGCACATTTATCTCATAGCTACAAGTATAAATAAAGTTCATATTAAAGGCAACTGCTTTTCCCTTCTATGTTGAGTACTTACTTTTTCTTCCTCTCTTGTGACTCTGTTCTCCTGGGAGCATCCAGCTGCTGTGTGGTTGCCGAGAGGCCCTTGTGGCAAGGGACCAAGGCCTGCCAGCAGCCACAGGAGGAGTTTGGTAACAGGTTCTGCCTAAAAGTCAAAGCTTTCAGATGAGCTCACAGCCTCAACCAGCAGCTTGACTGAAGTCTCAAAAGAAGTCTTAAGCCAGAGACACCCATTTAAAACACATCCAAATTCCTGATCCACAGAACCAATAAGATAAGATGTACTGCCAGTTTGGGGGTATTTGTCATATGGTAATGGATAGCTAGGACGTTGTACACATTGTACCGCCTTCATCACTACACACACCAACATCCTGTGTTGCTGTCTATACTGGGGCAAAATCCACCATCACTGCACATGCAGGAGACCATAAGATTGAACCCCAAAGGCAGCAGAAAACACAGGACCACTCTTAAAACCTCATTTTGAGGAGGGAAGCTATAGGTTAAGGAAGTGGTTGCCTCTTTGAGAGGCAATGAGTTCCTGCAGCTCTGTAAGGAACAGAGCTTTGGGCTGACTGACCAGGGCCTGGAAGGCCACTTTTGGAAGAGCTGTGGCTCAGCGAGTGCATCCTGGGCCCTGGGCTCCAGGGTGTGCTGGCCTGCAGAGGCCCCCAGCACCTTTTCAGGGAAATGAGTCTGTTCAATGTTGTACCCAGAAAGGTTATACCTAGGAATGACATTAGGTACCCACTCATTCTTTAAGCAGATTTTAAAAATTGCCCAAGTAACACGTGGTTTGCTGTACAGATGATTCACACTGAAAAGTAGTCTGTAAGTACAATGTAAAATTCATCTTTGTCTTCTGCACCTGCCAAGGCACCAGCCACCAGCAGCTGGCTCGCAGACCTTGCCATCCACATCTACAAGCAGTGTGCCCTGTATGGGAGGGGAACAATACTGTGCTTTTTAACCAAATCGAGAGCATTTCATACATACTATTTTGTATCTTACTTTCTTTCCAACTGAAGATGTCACAGATCCTGTTCAGTAGCAGCAAACGTGGGATGCTCTCATTCCTTCAGCAGCTCTCACGGATGCCCAGGTGATTTGCCGGGTCTTGCTGGGTGCATGCTGCTCTGTATAGCTGTGGCCTAACTGATGATCACTAAAGTGATGTCTCCCTTTTGCAGATGGCACAATGGGAGCCATCTTTCCACCTGTAAATGTATTCCCCCATCTCCATTCCGAAACAGGCACACTAGGTGCTAGGTGTGGAACTGCAGGTGCAGACCATTTGTGATTTTCCTGTAGCTGCTGCCACTGCCCTCCACCCACAGTGTGAGCCAGGCTGTTTTTCACTCTCCCAAGCTAGATACTGCCAGTCATCTCTTACTTACACTGAAATGACAAGTACAAGATAGCATCTTTAAACATACAGTTCTCTTCTTGTCACTTCTCTGGCTCTGGGCTAGGCCTCCACCCACCAGCTTCTTGAGTTATCAGTTCTCCTCCCTGTCCCTGTATCCCCAGCACAGCATTCACTGTTCCAATCCATGAGGAAAAGCTGTCTGGTTTTGGTTTCCGGGACAGAGGAAGCTGACCTGCAGCGTGTGCCCAGCACATGTGTCTGGGACCTGCTCCATGTTCTGGGTTTGACGAGGCTGTATGCTTCTTCTGATCCTCTCCTCTGCTGAGATGATTAGGGTGTGGGCCCCTGTCATCATGTGGCTTCAGAAGGGAGCTCGAATTCCATTCCCTCCATGAGAGCTGTGCTTCCAGGCTCTCGGTCGCACCCAGCTCTGCTGAAGTGCCAGGCAGCTGTGACCAAGGAGCCCTCTGCCAACTCTGAGATGTGCCCTACCTTTAGTGGGAACGGGAACAGCCCTTGACCAGCCCACCACGCCAGATTCCTCATGGCCATCAGTGCACAGGCACGGGACAGCCAGATAGCCACCTGGCCAGGAGGGGCCGCACGTAGGAGTGCATTGGGAAGTTGTGCAGGCGGGAGGTATAATGCAAGTCTGGGTCCTGCGTATGGATGCGCTTGACCTAGGATGCCCAGGTCAAGAGATGCAGGCTATTTGAATGTCTCAGGGATGGTTGGCCCTAAGACCAAGGGATTGAATTCCAGGCATGGGCTAGCTTTGATCTAACCCCAGGATCTGAATGAGACTAGGATTAGCAAGCCCCAGTCCGAGAGGTGTGGAAATGTGAGGTGAGCCTTCACACCTATGACCCCATTATCAGATAATATAGACTAGGTCTTGGGCCAGGAAGAACTGGTACATAAGGTGACAGTCAGACTAGCCCCACATGGGACACTCTGAGTGCCAAACACAGGCTGCTAAGCGTGTAAGCTATAGGACAAGTGACTTTCTGTCCCACAGGAAGAAGAGAAAAAAGGCAAGGGTCACTGGTGTTGGCCCTGGCAAAGAACTGGAAGGCCCCAGAAGCTGTGAAACATTTTCCATCCCTGCCTGTTACTCTGTCCTCATTGTGCTGAGGCAGATTGGGCACACAGCCTTGGACTGGCTTCCTGATAGGCAGACGTTCTGCAGACACGTGTGATGTCTGCACGCTGGCCAGGAGGCTGCATACCAGCATGGTTGTCAGACGCAGTGCTGAGTGATAATGGGTGAGCTGTGAGCCCTGCTGGTTTCAGCTCCTGCTTGGGTGGGGTGAGGCAGGAAGACAAGAATCAGACCAATTTAAATTCCCAGTGTCTCAAGCTGCATTTTCCTGGGGAAGTCACTTATGTCTTTGAGTCTTTGCTTTCTGTGTTGAAAGGGTATTCACAGAACCTACCTAATAGGACTGTTGTAAGAATTTAGAGACATGCATGATACCTGGTATGTAGAAAGCTCCCAATAGGTTTTAAACAGTATTAGTGTTACACAAAGCAAAATATAAGAAGGGAGTCCCCAGAAACAGGGACCTTGATGCCCTTGTATACTAAGAGACTGTTGAGAAATCCAGCATACACAGGAACAGTAGGAAAAGGCCCATCAGGGCATGGCCAGGTATCATGTTTAGTGACCCAGCTGGGCTGGATGAGTTGGTGTGTCCTTTTGGGAAGCAGGTGGGTTAGCAGTGGAGGAGTTGGGAAACAGGACCTCAGTGGATGCATAATGGAATAGAATTCATCTAGCTGGTAAAGTTTGGTGCCCAGAGAAGATAGGGGGCCAGTGACAGCTGAAGTATAAGTTAAATACTTATAGAGAGATCCAGTGCTTCATCCCTACTTTCCTGGGAACCTGGGAACTGCCCCTGCCTCACCCAGCATTGTCCCTTAGCTGCAGTGTTCATTCCACCCAGCTCTGCTGCGAAGCCCATGGGATGGTGTGGACACACAGCCTGGCTGGCCAGTTGTATCCTCTGCCCGGGAGTCAGTGGGGAATGTAAAGTGTGCCATTGAGACCAGGAGGACAGTGAGCCCAGGACGGCTATCTGGTCCTATGTGCTGGGACAAGCCATGGGATTGGAGGAACAGAGAGAAACACAATTAAAAAAAACCCTGGAGGAAGAGAAGAAGAGAGGACCCAGAAAGGATTCTGCCTTGCTTCCTGAAGGGCTTTCAGGCAGTTTCTGGTTTCTAGCCCTTGGGAGGTCCAGTTGTGTCCCTGCCCATGGCCCAGGCAGATACCACATGTCCTTATGTAACCAGCTTATTAAATGAGCTGGAATCAGTCAGGTGTAAAAGGAAACCAACCTTATTTTCTTCTAGTGTCTCTTGAGCCTGCTCTGTGGATGATTCTTTTTCCAGTCAAAACTGAGAACTCTTTGTGGTGTCAGATATGACAAAATCCTGTCCCTCTAACAACCCAGTCCCTTCTAACAATGCCACCTTGATTCCAGATAGTCTAGAGTCTTAAACTCCACCAGCCTTAGAGGCCAGGGAGGGCATAAGGTCTGCCTCTTCACAAGGTCCCAGGCAGGCCCTCTGCCTCCCTGACTGGCTGCTCATTGAATTCTGTGGCCCTTGAAATTCCAGCATCTTCTGCTTTGGGAGCTTGGGGCCTAGAGCCTTAGGATTGGGGTCCACAGCAAACAGAGGTGCCTGTGCTTACCCATGCCACACTCTGGGAGTGACAGTTACTCTGATGTTTCTCTCACCTGATGTGAGTTGAAAGGGACCCCTCCCCTCCCTGTGATGGTGGCGGACTTATAAGGGTATCTCATTCTTCTCCACCCTGGGATCCTCTCGCTGTTCTCCTACCCAGACTTAGGTGGTAATGCTGCAGAGCCAGTTTGGAGCCATCTCATTTGCAATGATGCCCTTTACTTTGCTCTGGAATGTGGACTCTTTGGTGTCTAATATTTTTTCCTTAGCCTTTAGGGTCTCAAGTAAAGCTGAGACAGAAAGAGTACCTTTTTATACCTGTTGCTCTTAAGATGTGCCCTTTTTGTATGACCTGGTAGCTGTAGTTCTCCTACTACTACCAGGTTCAGTAAGACTGAGATGTGTGAGGCACTCTGGAAAGCTGGGGAAGACCCCTCGGACTCCCAGGGTCTCTGGACTCCCATCACCCTTGCACTCAGTAATCGGAAAGTTTCTCTGTTAATCTTACTGAAATTGGCAAGGTTTGGGGCAGGGGGTTCACCACCACTTGCTTGGAGAACATCAGTGTCCAAGGTGTTCACCAAACCCAGGACACAGGGCCTTGGCCAGGGCAGGAGGAAGTTCAGGCTTTGTGACTTCCATATGGATGACAAATGTGCCCACCATGGGTAGCCCAAGATTAGTAGAACTCCTATGATTGTGTACTTTAAAAGGTGGCCAGGCATGGTATACGCACCTGTAATCCTAATACTTAGAAGGCCGAGGCAGGGCAATCACTATCAGTTGTAGGCCAACAAGGGCTATGTAAGCGAGTTCAAGCCAACCTGCACTACATAATGAGACCCTGCCTCAGAACAAACAAACCGAAAAAAGGTCACTGGCTGGGATGGAAGACAAGGATTGCAGTAGACCTGGCCTCATCAGAACCCAGGATGCTGGACTGGTTGTGTTTTCTGGTGAGGCAGCAGCCTTGAGCCCCAAGCTCAGTGCCCCGAGTTCTGTTTCCATCCCATCTCCTAAGCCTCTGTTCCACGCTGCTGCCCAGCAACCTGGCCTCGTCCTGTCTTTCTGGAGGGAGAATGGGCTCCACATTTCCAAGAGCCTCTTTCTTTCCATATAGCCAGGGTGTGGTTTGGATAAGTCTCAGCTTTGTGTACTGGGAATGGGGGTTGGGGAAAACACTGGGGCTGCTTCACAGTGTCCAGTTTGACTCAGAGCTCTCTACTTTGGGGCTTGGACCCAACACAGGTGACCAGCAAGGACTCCTGGGAAGCAGGTGGGAGCCACATGGGAGGGTGCACTGTGAACAGTTTGGGCAGATGCCCTGTGCTGAACTGCCTTTTGGTGTCACTTAAAGAGACTACAAGCTGGGAGCCTCAGGAAAGCACTATGAAATAGCAATGCACCGTGCAGGTACATCCACGTAGCACTGATGGCTTTTATTGCAGATTCATGTCATTACAAGGATAATCTGGGAATATACTTTTTAAAAAACCCTCCCTTTTATATACATGAAACATGCTACATGGTACACTTCTGAGAAATGCTGAGGTAACCGGCTCACACCCAGCCGTGGACAGTACCAAGTGCCCCGCACCTCGAAGGCCTGACCCACATGCCCACTGGGAGGGTCTCACCGTCCTGACTCATTTCTTGCCCCTGGCGTGGCAGTCATCCTGGCACCGTGGAGCCCAACAGGACTTAGGAAGCTGCCGAGCTGCAGAGCATCGACCAAAGGATCTGGAAGCCCGGTGATCCAGCAACTCTTGAGAAGCAGCCGGTTCTGTGTGTGGCCCCTGTCCTCCAGGAAAGTACAGTTCATCGATGAGGTGCAGGCTCTGATTTGCCTGTGGTGGGACCTCCAGTCCTTAGCCATCTTGGCGCATTAAGTTCCCTTTGGCTGAGTGCCTTTGGCAAGGTAGGCTGCTATTTGTGTGGAGGTTAAAATGAAGTAGAAGCTAAAGTATGAATGGAGCATACAAAGCTAAATACGTAATCTATGTGGTCGCTGCTGCAGCTTTCGGGCTGGCCTCCCCTTTTCCAGCCAGAACCCAAGTCTGAACTGTTTCCTTCTTAGAGGTGGAGGAATCTTGCCTAGAAAGGAGGTCTCTGTGGCGGAAAAGGTGGACGTGGGTAGGAAGCGAGAGATGCCGTGAACTACAGTGAGCAGCCAGGGGCAGAGGCGCAGCGGCTGCTGCACAGGGGGCACATGAGTGCACTGGGCGAAGGGACAGTAACAAGTCCTGAGAATGGGGAAGGGCATAAACAGAGGGAAGGGGATTTTGAAATTTGATTAGGTGCTCCCAGGGGTTCTTAGGAGAGGAACTCCTATTTGAGAGATGAGCCATGTAAACACTCCTGGAGGAATCCAGGCACACCAAGGCCAGGCCAAGGATCAGTCTTTGAATTGGTGCTACATGGCCTGTGACCTGCCTATGGGCTCAAGTCACACAGCACTAAGGAAGTGTTCCATTAGGATCAAAGCTGTTGCCACAGCTTCAACATCTGAGAATTGAAGAGAGTACATAACTAGGGTAGAGCATACTAGAGTGTGTCCTATAGCAAACCCACGTATATATGTGGACATAGCACAAGGGATGTGTATCTAAGTGCATACACATGAGGTATACACAGAAGTGCACCGGCGAGGCTCACGCACTGTGTATTGTAAGGATAGTCTGCGGTTGTGTTTTTATTGTAGAGACTTCATTTTTTTAAACAAAGTTACCGGCAGTCCTGTCCTGTTCTGGAGGCTTTCTGGTATGAAGAGAAGCAAGAGGGACAGAGAACACTGCTTGAGTTCTGTCCCATTATCTGGCACAGTGACTTGGGAAAACAAAATCCAGGGTTCTGGTCCTTCCAACGTAGAAAAGAACCAGTGAGGAGCTACTCATTGCGCCGGACCTGCGAGGCTGGGGAAGCTCCTGGTGATGGTCACACAAGGTCAGGCGGGGGACAGGTTTAATGGAAGGTGTTAGGGTTGGGCCGGATCATCATCACCACTTTCTTGAGCGAGTAGGACCCTCCTCGGAACTCAGCCCAGTAGACCCCATCCTGGTAGCGGCTCCGATAATGGCCCCCTCGGTACCAGACCCCGTTGAGGTTGGAGTGGGCACAGGCATTATACCACCAGCCTCCCTTCTGGTAGTGAGCACAGTTTCCTGCAGGAGACAAGAGAGTGAGGAGGAGTCTGGATGAGGTGCTGTGTGCAGCATCCCCGAACACTGTCTAGGAGGCCTTCGGAGCAAGAACACTGGAAAGATGGGCCCTCTGCAGCAGGGGTCTAAGCCAGGCTTTAGCACTGCTCAAACCTGCCTTAGAAGCTAGGTTTTCTAAGCATCTAGCTATGAGAGTGCAGACAGTGGCTGTACCTCTCCCCACCACTGCATTCTCATCTGTAAAAGGACAAAAGTAATGCCTATGCCATAGGCCCACCATGAGGATTAAATGAGGACCAGTGTTTAACTCTGAGCCCAGGCTTCTGCAGAGGAAACGGAAGTAGGCTGGAGTGCATGGGGCGAGTGAAAGGAGTTCTTCACAGGAATTAAGAGTTGAAAGAATTGGATCAAGTCTTTACAGAATGACAAAGGAAGTGTTTGAGAAGAAATGCCCTTTTCCTCCCCAGCCTATACTCCATCCAAGTAACTTCTTGTGTTATTTCATAAAAGAAGCCTATTTCCTAAAACTCTTGGCATTGTCACATCATGCTGAGCCTTGCTGCCAAGGACAAGCAGCTAAGAACAATGAGATGTGTGAGCGGTGTGCAGGGATGTCACTCCCCAGGCAGAGGAGGAAGAGGAGCCACCGTCAAGGGCTGTGTGGGGAAGCCTGGGAGGGGACCTCTTCCTCAGGGAGGGGCTGCCCCATCGAGCTGGGGCTTGAAGGGCTCGATGGAGCCAAGCCTGAGGTGTGGCATGGGGAGGTCACAGGCCATCTGCAGCCAAAAGCTGGAGAGCCTTGGCCCCAGGCACCCAGAACTAGCCATGACGCAAGGCCACAAGCACCATCTTCCAGGGGAGGCCCCTCTTGCACTGACCCCACACACTAGGGCCAGAAGCCCAGGTGAGAGTTTTAAGTCCTAGAATGCTCCTGTCCCTCCTCCCCATGGTGGCCCTCAAGAAGTTCTGTAGCAGCCACCATTGCATCCTATTCCAGGGTCTGAGAAGCACTGAGGGTACTCCTTTTACCCTGCTGTTCTAGAAGCCCCTCTGCTGCAGAGTGGGGGTCTGCTCCTCCACAGGTCCCTTCCAGCAGGGTCAGTTCAGTGTTAGTGAGTGACAGAGATATCTGTGTAGTATGAGGGTGGGTGGGCACATCCTACTTGTCCCCTGATGTTTCAGGAAGTGTCCATGAGAGTGTGGGAGTATAGTTGCCATGGAGACCTGGAGTGAGGCACCCCCACTCCAGTAAAGAGGTGTACTGTCCTTTCTGGGCAACACAGAGCTCACTCCTCCACAGTGGGTGGGACTTGCTCAGACTAGGAGGCTGGGCAGAAGGGGTCAGGCTCGCCCAACGAAGCAGACTCAGCCTTGGCCTGGGGGTGGGCCAGTCTCTGCTGGCCTGGCATTGCCAACATGTCCACCCATCACCAGAGGGCCCTGTGTCAGGAAATTTGTGTAGGCTCAGGAGACATCAATGTGGGTGAGGCGAGGCTGATGTCTGCACTCAGAGCCAGGATGTTTGTGCACCTTTTAATGTTCTGTGTTCTATCTTGTCTTCTTTTTATCTGATAAAGACTTCTTAGTAAACCTCCATGCTTGATGGATGATCTTGGAGAAATCCTTCATCTCTCCTATCTTGTTTCCTCTTAGTAGTTTCCTTACAGTGTTGCATTAACATTGCATGCTAATCGCAGTGAGTGACCAGAGCTCTCACTATTGCCCAGTCCTGGGCAAAACGCTTGTGGGGCTTTCTTTCTTACCTCCTCCCTGTGCTGCTCTCAGGTATTGCTCTTGCTTTCAGATGTGGAAACCCCCAGGGAAATTATGCAGTGGGCTGAGGACGTAGCTTCAGAGCTCAGAGTGTATGGCCTGGAGTCCACCGGTCCATATGCCTCAGAAGTGAGAAGGGCACAGTGTGGCACAGGAGTGACTGAGTTGGCTCGAGGTGGCCCCTGATGTGTGACTGGTACACATCTCTGCCTTTTCCTTTTTATAAAAGCTACTGTGACCCAACTGTGCAAAGGAGATCTGAAGGCAGTGGGCAGAGGAAGGGCCCTTCAAGGGCTTGGCAGATTGCCTTGGGCCTTCCTGTACCCACAGGCTGGAACCAGGGGCTCCAGCTTTGGCTGACCTCTTTTCACTACCCCAAACCTGGGTTAGATTCTCTTACCTGTGTAGACATCATGGTCTCTGTCGAGGGTAGTAAACTGCTTGCCATTGTGCCAGGTGAAGGAGTCACCTGCATTGCCGTGGTAGCGCCCCAGCCGCAGCTTGTAATACTCGCTCTCTGGCTCCACGCGGAAGCTGGCATATTCTGCAAAGACCTTGCGGCCGGACCAGTCCTCCATGGTCACGAGCAGTTTGTAGTTGCCTTGGTTGGTCAGCCAGTAGATGTTCTCCAGGCCCAGCCAGTACTCGCCATCAATGTTCCCAAACCCTTGCTGTGAAAGAGTGCAAGAGCATGACTGTAGAGCCTGCAGTGCCCAGGCCAGGGTTCTGCCTCCAGGGCCCACTCCATAGAACCATCCAAGAAGCAAGCAGAACCCAAGCAGGCCTGGCTCCATCCCCACGCCCTCCCTCACCTCATGGCTCTGGGACTTGAGGCCTCTTGGCTCATTTCCCTTTTCTGAGCCTCAATTCCATATCACTCAAACATGTAGGGCTACTGCAGGAGCGTGTGTGACATGGTCACTCAAGGCCTGGGACACAGAAGGCCTGTGGCTAGCATGTCTGGGTAGGGCCCTCAGCACCATGAGCCTCAGTTTCCTCCTCTGGGATATGCCCTGCCATCTCTACCACGCCTGATAAGTGTGAGCAGTTGACCGCTGGTCATAGCCACATGGGCTCCTTCAAGGTCTGAAACCCAGTGGTCTTATCTGCGCCTGCTTGCAGGTGCTTTAATCTGCTAAGCTACTTGGCTGGCCCCGCCTGCATGTCTTTATTGGCCCTCACGCCAACACAAGAGTGAGTCGCTGTCATCCTCCTAGAATGGATGAGCCAGGACTCAAGCTAACACATGCCTTGAGAGCTCTGCTGTGCCACTCCGCGAGAGATGAGGAGAGTCAAAGGGTCTCCAGGAGCCCACAAGTTAGGAGTGGAAGAGAAGCAAGCAGAGACACACTGGTTGGGGGGTGGGCTGGGGGAAGTCGGAAGGAAGGAGACCAAGAAGTGGGCCCGAGCAGGCCGGGTATGGCAGCCCCGTGGCTGAGGAGTTGGGCTTTGGCATTGGGGGCCTAAGCTGCAGGCGTTTCTTCGATGCATTACAGCTGTGCAGCCATGAGCAAGGGACCCCCTCTCCCCACCATCAGGTAGGACCATCCCCAAAGGCTGCTGTGCAGCTAAATGAGGTCGTGGCCAACAGCCTGGCATAATTTCTGCCACATAGCAGATGCCTAGAAACCTGAGCTGCTCAGGCCGACTTGGGCCATCTGTACTTAGAAGAGTGAGTGATGCATAGCTGATGCCTGGTAGCCTTTCCTACTAAAAGAATGAGCATTGCTGTGCCCTGGGAGCTGAGCAGCCCAGAGGATGGCCCAGCAGTTAGGACCAAGGGACTGCATTTCCCTTGGGGGCACTTTGCGGGAGTCTCCCAAGGCCTGGGAGCCTCAGAACATGCTTCTGGGCTTCAAGATCAGCAGCCTCAAGAGTAAGATGCTGCCCATGCTCCGGGTGCAGCGAGGGAGTCCCCGCTCCATCCTGTGAGACCTTGGTGGTCCACACTCTTAGCTGCTGTCTCGCAGTATGCACTTGCAAAATGCCCAGTCCTAGTCCTCAGCTTGGTGCTGGCCAGATACAGTACAGACAGCCCTGCTGGGTCTCACCTTGTATGTCTCCCAGTTCCTGAAGAAATTGACAGAGCCGTCCAGGCGCCTTTGGATGACGGTCCAGCCCCCAGGGTCGTGCCTCTGGTCGCACCACACCTGCATGAGGCGATTCGTGTTCTCAGGCTTAACCAGGTAAATGGAGCTGGTGTCGTGGCCATCCTCCAGGGCCTGCAGACAGTCTCTCCATGGGCCTGGGGATACAGGCATGTACATCACACACTGCCTGTCACCAGGCCACACCGCACTGTGCTTCCAAAGCATACACTTTGGAAGGGCTGCCATGCGTCTTCCAGCTCTTTCACTCATGGCCCCCAGCCATCCCCACAATCTGAGTGGGTCAGATCAGCAGGAACACACAGACTTGAGTCACCAGCATCCAGACAAGTGAGGTCTTTCTTACTGATCTGAGGAAGTTTCAGTAGGGTTTCAAAGTCTAGTCATTCAACCACATAGTTTTAAATAATAAAATCAGCACACTTTGCTTCAGTCTCTTCAAAATAATTCATTTCCAGATTGAGAATGGTTAAGATTAGTAATGTTAAGAAAATTCCATCTTGCTCTATTAATTTCTATATTCATTCAACAACTATTATGTTCCAGACCTCACAGGAATCCAACTGGGTACTGAAGGCCAGGGGGAGGATAAGGCTGCCCTGGTGGCCAGTGAAGGGGCCAGCCTCCCCAGGGCTTCCTCAGCCCCAGGCCCTGGGGAGTCCTGACTTCCCCGTGTGCTGGGGCACGTATTGATGGTGGCAGGCACACTGCGCTTTTCCTGCTGCATCCAGCTTCTCAGTCTCCCTACTGGCTGGTGGCTGGACTCTCGAAGTCCCTGGGTGATGGTTATAAAGCAAGGCCTGTCCTGAGCTCTTGTAGCCACCATCTGTGAGCACCCACAAGCCTGTGCGTCCCTGGGACCTGGGTCAGTTGATTGCGGGCTCCTCCTGTCATTCTCCAGGGGCTTCTTACCCACTTCCTCTTTCCCAAGCCTCTCCCCCACATAGGGGGTGGGCTCACTCCTTCCTTCCTTCTCTCCTGCCTCCTTTCCTAACCTCCTTCCCTCCCTGTTGCCCCCCGTGGCCCAAGGCCCCACTTAGGAGTTATCTTGGGGAAGGGAAGGCCTAGATCTCCAAGAACATTCAGGAAAGAGAAAAACCTTTTGGTTGTTTTGGCTTGCGCCCCAGAGACTGAAGCACAGAATGGGAGTCTGTCCCCGCCAGCTGGAGCAGAGCGCAGTGGGTGTAGGAGGCTCCTAGTTCTTCCTGAGGGCAGTAGCACAGGAGGGGCCACTTGATGGGAGTGCTCGTGACCCACGGTCTGGAGTAGCCTGCAAATGCACACCATTGAGAGCACCTCGCCAGGCTCTTGGGGGTTAGGAGATGGAAGGACTGCCCTAAAGGGACATATGGAGGCTTTAGAGGCAACTGGGAAGGTGGCAGGTCAGCCTGAGACTCAGCCTGCGCCGCCTCAGTGGGTACCATCAGTGGTTTCACTGTTGCCTTTGGCGTGCCTGCAGGGGCCTGTTTTCATTCTTTTTCTTCTTCTTTTTCTTCTTCTTTTTCTTCTTCTCCTTCTCCTTCTTCTTTTTTTTTTTGGTACTAGGAATTGAACTCAGGCCCTTCACTTGCCAGGCAGGCGCTGTGACACTGAGCTGTATCTCTGGCCCTCAAAAGGCTATTTTTAAAAAGCAAATGTTTCAAAATGGTTTGGAGAGTCCCATCTTCAGTGATGATAATAATAGCAGAATAGTAGCAGCAGCAGCAAGGTACTGAGCATTTGCTGCAGCAAGCCCTGCTGGGTGCTCCAGCCCCCATCCTCTGGCATCCCTGCGAGGTGGCAGTGGTCTGCACACTTCACTTTGCAGATTAGCAAAGTGGAGCCTGGGGACCTTGGGGGACAGTGTAAGGCCACAAGGCCAGAGGGGCTGGGAAAGCTGTGTGGTCTGTGTGGCCCAGAGCCCACCCTCTAGAGCGCTCTTCTTTTTCCCCAGCCAGAGCATACTTGAAGGTCAGGGGCCCGGATTTGGATCTCTGTGTCCTGAGGACTATTCCTTAAATTTTGACTCTTTCAATCTGCCACTCAGACAGGTTAAAAAAATTTATAATTCATCTTGCTCAAAATCTTTTTTAATTGTTATTGATAATTTTTCCTTGTGTCTGTCTAGTCTTGATGTTCTTTAGCCATTTTCCAGTTATTTTAGTATTTTGGGACTTGGACATTTTCTTTTTTCTCTTTTTTTTTGGGCAGGAGTCTAGTAATTCTCTAAGAATTTTGGACTCCTGCGCTAGATATAGACTAGTACTGAAGTGCTTAGCATTGCCTGCCGTTAGGGAAGCCTCTCCCGCATCCCTGCACTTCCCAAGGCTCCGGGACTCGGCCGCTTCCACCGAGAACCGTGTTTCCATTTTCCCTCTGAAGCCTTTGCAGACTTCTACCAAGTCTCCTGCATTCCAATGCATTTCCTTTTGTTACACTGAAGGTACTAGTGGGAAAGATAACACACGTAAACGGTGGATGAAAATTAGTCCAAGAAATAAGTTGCACTGAAAAATTGGCAGCTGGAAAACGATGGTGTGGCTGTATTGCTCTGGCTTAGTCTAAATGGGCTGCTTTGGTGAGAGGTCTCTAACTGTGACAAAAACAATGCCGTGTCCTTGTTACATACAGATAACCCCATAATGAAGGCTAGGTGTGGGCCCAACTTTGATTAAGGAGTCCGTGGCTGAGGAGGTTTGGCACCAGGGAAAGAACTCCTGGCATATGGAGTCAGGGGTCTTGGCTCAATCCTGGTTCCTCCCCCACAATAGGGTGACTTGGGGCAGATTCTTCTGTAAAATGAGAAAAGAACACTAGCTTTCCCAAGGATGCCCCCAGCACGGAGCACTTCCGAGTCTGGCCAGAGCAGGCGCTCTGCAAAACCACTCTTTGTTCCCTTGGATACATGGAGGCTGGTCTGTGGCAAGTTGTCCATCTTGTCCCCCAGCTGCTACTACTATTGGCTTTCAATTCCCAAGGCTAAATGTGAAGTTATTTACTAATAGATATGTTCCACAAGTTGTATTTTAAACGTCAAAATTTCTGTGAAGGCCACAGGATATACTAAACTAAAGAATGGAAATCTTTTTTGTCAACAAAGCTGGATTTTCAAGGTGCAGTGGGCAGAGTGCTTCCCTTGGCGTGGGCACGCACTGGGCAGTGTTTACTTTGGCTGTCCTTCTGACTGGCCGCTCTGCCCAGAGCACCAGGCCAACACTAACTCGGCAGCACCTAGGCCCAGAGCATCGTGAGCGCCCCAACCTCAGCTCCATAAAGACCACATTTACACCATGGCCGGCAGGTTCCACGTGAAGAGCAGTCACCATGGCGAGCTGAGACTGCGGTGCTCGGAGGGGCACCACAGGTGCAGGAAGTGCACAGGACTGGGCACTGGGAGAGTGGGGCAAGGTTCTGGCCCTTAGAAGTAGAAAATGTGCAGTGCTCAGAACGGACCCAGAGCCCGTTCTGGGAAGTGTTGGCGGTGATCTGGGAGGGTGTCCAGGCCTTCACCCACTCCCTGCTCCCTGGGGTCTTAATGGAAGCATCAAGTACACAGGGCACACGGCCTCCCAGGACACCATGGACCACCTTCTGGATAGCCTCCGGATGGGGCCTTTCTGTTAAAGCTGAGGGGGGCCAGTAGCCAGATAGGACTTCCTCTTCTGTTTCCTCTCTTGGGTTTTGGTCAGCTCCTGCCTCCCCCCAGACTCAGTGTTGAAGTGGGCTCACAGAGTGCAGCAGCTTTCAGTCCACCTCCTAGAGCCCCAAAAGGTAGCTTGGTGAATGCCTCACCAAGCCAACTGCAGCTCCTCGGAGGCTGGGGAGTGGGAAGATGGAAGTGGGCCTTCAGTGGGCAGCAGGCCTCTGCCCTGGCTGTGCTCCTGGAGCTGGGGTGGGGAGCAGAGACAGCTGACAGGCTCTGCATCCTTTAAGCCTAGTCCCGGGCGTCAGGACCCCGCTGCCTTAGGCTGTGTGGAGGTACCTGTGGCCTGAGTGTCCTGGAAAGCTGCACCTGCAGAACCGTGTGGCCTTCTTGAGCGCTCCCACTAATGATCTGCCTTTAAAAGTTGTTTTCACTGCTCCAAGAAACATTTTTCTAACAGAAGTGACTAGTCATTAAAAATTGGATCTGGTGTTTCCTACTGAAATTTATCCATCTGAGTGCCAGAGCGTGTAGACTGCTGACGGGTACACCCACCCCCAGCAGCATCAGGACAGACCCTGGATCTGAGAGGAGGGGTCCACGGGCTGGGTGCGCGAGGACCTGTCATGCTGATCTCCAGTCTCTGTTATCCACAGCGTGGTAAATTAATAATGTCACTGTGGCTGCGTGTCTTCTGTAGCTGTCACTCTGCGGAGTATGAAGCCATGGCCTAAGCACAGGAGTGCTTTGCACGTTCAGGAAGCCACCGCTGGCCTCTGCAGAGCCTTGGAGTCCACATGAACAGCCAGTCTTTCCAGGGAGAGAGCCAAAAGACTCCTGCCCGTTCTGCAAGCCGCTTTCTCGCTCTGGCGGCAGGTGCAGCGCTTGGGGTCAGCCAGCTTTCAGGAGTTTATGAAAATGTCTGAGGCCTCCGTAAAACTTACTGGCTCTAAAATATGAACAGAAAACTACAAAATTGGAATTTATTGGTGTATAAATAAATTTCTACAAAGTGTAACATCTTGTCAAATTCATTAATTGTTAAATTTAGCCTTCATAAAAATACTGTTACTTTTGCAAAGTGTGTAGGTTAGATTTTTCTTACTCCTCAGGAATTCTAGAATACCTGATGTTTGCTGAGAAATCATAGCCAAGCATAAATTGAGTTACTCTTAGGCAAAAAACTTCAAAAGCAAAATTATTAAAATCCTAACTGTACAGTAAAAATTATATTGGATGATTGTATTTTGGTGTACTTGATAAAATTTGAGGCCTCCCATGAGCTTTTACGACCCATGAAGGCCTCAGGAGGGGTCCTGTTTGTGCTATTTGACTTCAGGATACAGATGCTGGAGTGTCACTTTGCAGAGGACACTCTGAAAAGCATGTGTGCCCCATGCTGTCTCTAGCAGTGCAGCCGTGCAGAAGAAACAATTTAAGAAAGAGCCTTAAAAAAAAAAAAGGAAGAGCTGGGTGTGGTGGCACATACCTTATATGCCCAGCACATGGGAGGCTGAGGCAGGAGGATCACCATGAGTTCAAGGCCAGCCTGGGCTACAAAGTGAGTTGAAGGCCAGCCTGCACTTCATAGTGAAACTCTGTGTCAAAAAAAAAAAGAAAGAAAGGGCCAGGTAGATAGCTCAGTGGAATAAGTGCTTCCCTGGCAAGCACAAGGGCCCGAGTTCAATCCCTGGTTCCACAAAAAAAAGAAGAAGAAGAGGAAGAAGAAGAGGAAGAGGAAGAGGAAGAGGAAGGAGAAGGAGAGGGAAGAGGGAAGAGGGAAGAGGGAGGGGGACGGGGAGGGGGGGAGGGGGAGGGAGAAAAAAGGTTGTAGTCGTCTCACCACAGATGTGCAGCTTGCTGGGGCCAGGTAGGAGTGGAGACCTGGGGTTCTGGGGACTGGTGTGAAGAGCTAGTACTAGTGCTTCAGGCTGCCAGATGAGGAGGTCACTGGGCCTGGAGGTGGGCAGTACGCGGGGCCTCCTGAGGAACATTTGCAGGGGTGGGCAGGGCTCCCAGTTCAGGAGAGGCACAGCATGGAAGAACTTATAGCCAAGATGACAAGCCTCAGATTCTGGATGAGTGGTTGATGGCCCTTAGTTGGCCAGGCTATCAGCACTTTTCGAGGAAGGGAGTTAGCTTCCCTGGTGTTATGATTTGTGTCTAGGTGTCCTCCCAAAGCCTCATGTATTTATTAATGGGGCTTTTTTGGAAGTAGCCTCATCTAGAGTTTGTGATTGCTTCATGGTTCAATGCTGGGATTAAGGGTGCTGAGATTAAGAGTGGGTGATTGCTGAATCAGTACACTGATTGGACTGGCACTGCCCTAATCCAAGTTCAGGATAAAATCCAAGGGACAGAAAGAAACTCGCTTTCCCTTTCCTCTTGTTGCTTCTGCTGTCTTCCAACATGATACATGGTTGCCCTTCTGCCATGTGCCACCCTGCCTTGGAGCCAGCCAGTGATAGACTGAAACCTCTACACATTGTGAGCTAAATAAACCTTTCCTCTTTTTGAGTGTCAAGTATTTTGTCCCAAGAATGAGAGAAAAGTAGCTAAGACACCTGGCTTCTTGAAGAGCTTGTGTCAGGTTTTGTTGATCACGTTTTCACTTTCTCAGTGCTCACCAACTGCTCTTTCTGCTCTGGTCAGTCATCTACTGGAGCTCCCCCGCAAGCCAGTTGGTATGTAATTTGCGGCATTAGGTCCCTTTTCTCTTTGTGAAGACAGAACGTTTGTCCAGCCCCAAGCCTGGCTTTTGCAGTTTTCTGACAGTTGCTGGCAGTGCTCTGAGACTGTAGCCAACTCGGCCCCTTGTCTTCTCTTCTCCAGGAAGCTTTTCCTGTCCCCAGAAGAGCTGCTTGATCTGCCTGAGGTTCTCCAAATGCCTTACATGTTTATCTCTGCTGGAATTTGGCAAATGACTACCATCTGCCAAGAGCCTTTACTGTCAGGTGCTGGCTCATTCTGTCCTCATGAGTCCCTGCAGTGATGAGGCAGCCGAGAGAGGGCACACACCTGGAGGGTAGGTGCGCTGAGGCTCGTCCTGTGCACTGTGCTGTGGCCACCATGGGATCCTTTGGGGTCCATGCACCCTCGGGGCTGTGGACACGTACTGACCTTCCCGCCACAGCCTAGGTTGAGTCACTTAGAGCTCCAGCTGCCTTTGCACCTGCTGCCTTCTCACCTGCATGAGTTCCACCCTCCTAGTTGTCCTCATTCTGTCCTTTGTAGCTAGGGACCCTCTGGAAACAGGGACCCTATGGCAGATGATCATTAGCATCCAGACCAAGCTGTGGCAAAGGAATCCTACTTTATGCAGAAGCTTGGGCCGTCTGCAGTGGGAGCCTACACGTGATATTTGAGACAGCACCAGATGGTTGAACTTTCTGTACTTTTGGAACTTACCCTAGAAATACCACCTAAAATACTTGACATTTAGAAATTTCAACATTTAGAAAGTCAAATAAAACTATTGTATTTGTTAAACTACAGTCCTATTTCCTTAGCAAAATTTTTCTTTGTACATAAAGTACTTTTAATTTATTGTATTAAAAAGTCTATTAAGGCAAGATCACTTATTCATTTAAAAAAGATAACATAAACTTTCCCCAAGCTATAAATCTCCATCAGCTTATCTTGAGATATATGACATTTGTCATCCATTTCTTTTCTTTTTTTCTTTTCTTTTTTTTTTTTTTTTTTGCAGTACCAGAGATTGAACTCAGGACCTTGTGCTTGCCAGGCAGGCACTATTTCTGCTGAGCTATCTCCCCAGCCCTCATCAATTTATTTTCATTATACTCTCATCCAGATTCAACCCATGGAGAGTGGAAGCTGAGGAAGCAGTGATGTGGGGATTGGCCACTCTCTGCACTGTCCACTTTTACTACTGCAGGTAGAAACCACAGAGGTGCGCTGCTACTTTTATTGTTTTGGTATTGGAAATCAAAATCAGGACTTTCTGTTTGCTGGGCAGGGGCCATGCTGCTGAGTGGTATCCCAAGCCGCCTTTGTTATTTCACAACAGTGACCTGGCCCCTGGGTTCAACAGACCCAAGAAGCAGCAAGGTATCTTAGACTTTCAGCAGTGTATGCTAACTTAATTTTGCTTTCTTTGTTTTTTAAGAAAGTTTTTTGTGGTCTTTCAGGGTTCTGATACAGTCTGCTATGTAAGTTGCCACAGTGTTCCATTTGTGTGGCAAGCGGGCTAGCCACAGATGACCAGCCTCCAGGATATTTTACTTTACTTCCAGTTTGCCAAGTGCCAAACTGTTGGGCTTTCCAGGCTGTGAGATGCAGATCTCCAGGTTTCTAACAGTAACAAGTTGATAATCTGCAAAAGGGCATTTAGCCCGCTGTCATCCTTGGAAAACAGCCCGAGGCATGGAGGAATAGCTTTCCATCACACTCAGAAGCTCTTTGTAATCCCTTCCCCAACTCAGGGAGGAGGAGGAGGAAGGCAGGGCAAGGAGGAAGACTGTCCCCCAACTGTTCTCCCTGAGTGGCTTTTGTTTAGGAAGAAGCGAACAGAACGAATGCTCTTTGAAACAGGACTGCATTACGTAGTTTGCAATGAATTTGGGAGTCCTATTTTGTTTAACAAATCATTTTAGAAAAAAGAAAGCATGGTCCAGTGGGAACAGAGCTCGCCCCAGAGATAGCAGGCCGTGTGGCGCTCTCCTCAGCCTCTGCAGCCTTGGAGGCAGACCTGAGTCAGGGCAGCCATAATCACCCCGCTCACCCTCAGCGCTGCGCCTCTCCCAGCTCAGGCCCGGGAGCCCAGGCTGCCGGCACTGCGCTGATGCATCTGTCCCCAGGACCAGCATCTTCTCCTTGGTCTGAGTCTTGTTGTTCCCCAGGAAGAACAGAAGCTTCAGGGTCATAGACTTCGTTCTCTGTTGTGAACCTAACTGTTGTGCTGGGGAACATAGCACATAATTCCTACTGAAACAGGGTGAGTGAGGTCAAATACAGGGGAGAAAATATATCCAAGAAAACGCTCGTTGCAGCCATTTGAGTCCCCAGCCACTGGCACCTGGAGTGAGGGAGGGAAGGTATGTTTCCGCATGTGTCTTATGTTATCAGTGGATAGCCCCACAGGAAGATCAGAGCTATAGACTTTGTAGACGGAGAGCTAACCTTGAAAGATACTGGCACCTCAGGCTTGATTCTCCATAGAAACAACCCCAGTGATGTGTCAAGATGGGATAGAAATTAAACATTAGGTTATCCTGCGGTCAGGATGGTGCCTTCCGTGGGACACTGAGTGTCTTGCAGACCAAGGGAGGGTCGCGTGGCCTGGGTGGGCATGCAGATGAGGGCCTGGGTCAGCACAGTGAGTGTTCTAACGTCTGTCAGCTGTTTGCATGAAACAGTGACTGAAGATGAGGTCCCTTTCAGCTGGGGCCATGCCAGGCATTCAGAGTGATTTTCATACATTTCTTGCCAGCCTCTCCATAGAAATGTGCAGAATGCTAGAGTGGTGAAGAGTTTGTTTGAGTCTTGACTGAACCACGTACTACCTGTGTCATCTTGGCTGAGCTGCTTGACCTCTCTGAACTTCAGTGCCCTTATGGTTACAAACCCAAGGACCAATCCCTGCTGGCATGGGCTCAGTGATAGGAAGGCTATGCTAGGGGATCTGCAGGGCCCTAACGGTTCTAGTGATTTATGGTTTTATGGCTCCTTCATTGTCTCCTAAGAAACAAACTGAGTTGGCCATGTTCTTTCTTAGAAGAGACAGCAGCTACATGGCTAGTTCTCATTCCTGCTAGCTTTTAAAGATGCAGTTCTAACAAAGCCTCAGTGAGCAACTAGTGGCATGCTGTGTTCTTCCCACTCTGTCTCTAGGATGGCATTGTGATAGGTGCCTGGCATGGGTGACTCCAAATGGGGTGAGCTCAGAGCCTATCCTGTCCTTTCTTTGCCTCTCAGGGAGGGCCTTGGCTCCTGTGGTTGTCAGTCTTTAACGGCAACACCAGGACCCACAGGATAAGGCTCTGGCCTCATCACAAACACCACCCAAAGCAAAATGCCCCAAGTCTGGCCAGCTGTGAGACAGACAGGTCAGAGCCCAGGTAGGAAACCAGAAGCTACCTGGACCCCTCACCCCTGCTCTCAGCAGGCCCTGCTGGCCTGGGGCCAGCCTGTCACTCTCTGGTTGTGGCTAGGTGGTGAGTGCCTGAGTGCTGCTTCAGATAAGGGGCTTGGCTGTCTTAGCCCCCAGGGAAGGCCATGCTGTGGCCAAGCAGTTTGAACAGTGGAGAACAGAGCAGAGGCTCTGGGCTTGCTGGATGAAAGGCTGAGAGGATGCCAAGGTCTGGGTGCAGAAGTGCTTCGTTTCAAAGGTGTTTCAGAGTGATGTCCCAGGAATAAAGGCTCCCGGGAGAGCACAGAGAAGGTTTTGTATTCCAGGGACCAAAATCTGGCCAGCTCAGAAGAGGCCTGATAAGAGCTCTCTGCCATTGGCTGAATTCATGCTCAGTGGAGCGAAGCCATCTGCTTTTTCCTCCTAGTTCAGTCAAACCCCAGGAAGGGGCAGGACTTCCCTACAGGCCCCCTCCTCCCCTCCCTGTCTGTGTTGGTGTGGGAATTCAGTGGTGAGATGGGCCACAAGAAGTCTGCTGCTAATGATCAAGAACCACTGGGAGGAATGCTTTAAATGTAAAGTTACTTCCATAAAGTAACCTTGATCATTCCTTTCTATACCATGTACTTTCCTAAAAAGGCTGGTGGGGGTAGAAGCCTTGGTTACATAGCCCCCAGGCTCCTTCACCTTCCCTATAGCTGACATTGGACAGTGAGGAAGCAGGAACCTGGGCCACCTGAAAGGCCAGGTACACGCCCCTGGGTCTTTGGCAGGCCCATCTCCATCAAGGTAACTTGGTGCTCCAACTCCCAAATCTGCCTGGTAAACTCTCACAAGTCCTTCAAGATGTAACACAGGGCTAGGGAAATAGCTCAGTGGTCTAAGTGCCTACCTGGCAAGTGCAAGGACCTGGGTTCAATCCCCAGTACTATATCCTGCACCAGCCCTGCACCATGCCAGCCATTGAAACCTGGCATTGTGGCACATCCCTGTAATCCCAGCACTAGGGAGGCCGAGACAGGAGGATCACTACAAATCCAAGCTACGTAGGGAGACCCTATACCAAATAAGTAAATAAATAAATAATTTAAAAAAAAAAAAAAGATGTAACACAGAAGTCCCAACCTTTCCCCTCCTTCTGGGCAGACTCAGCCATGTCATCTTTATAACCCCACAGTCCCTGTGTGCTCCTCTCGGGGGTGCTTAGCCCACTGAGATTTTAACACAGTGGCCAGACCACTTAGTGTTCACTGCATTCCCAACTTCAGGAAGTCTGTTAGGCTAGCCCCAGTGTATTAGAAATCAGGGCTATACTCCCTCCTAGAGAGCTCCTTTGTCAAACCTGATGTGCTGGTTTTAAAAAGAGAAATGATGGAGATTGGATGGATTCCAGGTGCATTCATGTACCTGCCGCCTCCCCAGGCTGAGTTCCTGGAATTCAGAGACCATAGTTTTCAAACCACCCCAACCCCTGCCTAACCTTGTGACCAGCCTGAAGTAGGCTCAGCCAGTGTTGACTACACCATATGACATAAAATGACATGCTTGATTGAATTTCCATGACAATCCTGTGAGATTATAGCTCAAAATGGGAACCCATTTTGCAGAGAGAAAATTGAGACTCAGAGGAGTTAAATAACTTTTTCATGAGCAAACAGCTAATAGTGTTGGGCCTGGGTGCAAACCCAGGTCTTTAGTCTTCTGTGCTGTGTCTACCAGCTTAGTTCAAGCTGAGGAATGTCCTGAAATTGTTGAGTGTGAGAAACCACAAATGTTCGGGCAAGAGGAGATCTGCAGGGTAACCACTGAGACCCGCCTGACTGTCAGGATGCCAGCCACATTCAGCCAGGCCTCCGCAGTTTGCCTTCTGGGTATCCTATGGAGACATGCACCCAGCTGTCTCAGGCCTCTGAAGTGAAGCAGGTGAGGTACAGATAGACCAGCAAGGAGCTGTGGAATGTCACAGCCAGAGAGGGGTTGTTTATTGTAGTGTCCCTGTTTTTAGACTAAAAGATCAAGGTTAAAGGAGACACAGCATAGCACGGGCCGGGCCCTCTGCTAAGCACACTTTCTGCAGTATTTTGTTTCACAGAGCTGTCAGTTGGGTGAAGATTAAAATAGAACCTACCTGAAGCTTCAGTGAGGAAAGTGAAGTCCAGAGGGACAAAGCAGTTTCCTGATGGCACAGGGCTAATCAGTGGAGGAAGCAAGCGCCGAGCCCAGCCCAGGCAGTTCTAAGAACCCACTCTCAGCCCCTCACACCCAGTACACCTTTCCTTCCAGAGGCCCTGCCCTCTGTCTGGCCAGCTGTGCCCCTGCCACCTCCCCGCTCCCCATGGAAAAAAAGCTGCCCATTAGCCAGTGTTGCCTACAGGTTCAGGGCCTTTCTGGAATTAGCAAGAAACTGTTCTTGCTGGTACTGGTGGTTATTTTTTAAAGTGAGAAACAAGTGTGTAAAATAGGATCGTTTCAGTAAAAGTACTGTATCTGCTCACTTATCCAGCAAAGTGGTACCCAGAGCACTAAGAGCGGACACGTGGGCAGCTTCGGCAGAGAGAATCTAGTTCTCACGTCGCAGCCCGCTTGGAAGCTGCTGCCTCCTGGATGAGTGAGAGGTTGAGCTCCAGGGAGCTGGGCTGGGCAGGCACCCTGGCAGGGGAGCCTCTGGCCTGCACCCCCAAAATTGAGGATTCAGAATCCTTGAGCACAGAGGAGTCAGCTCAAATTGTAAAGCGGCAAAACCCGAATTCAGGAGCAGCCTATAGAGCCCAAGCCTGTGAGAGCATACTTAACCTATCCCAAAGGAGCTGAGGGTACGTAATAAATTTATATCCCAAGCTTCCCAACTTGCTATGGCTCCATTTCTCCTCTCTCATAGTTTTGTTGTATTTTAGGATGAAAAGTATACATAAGGGCAGTGGAAGCGTCGTTGAAAATCCTAGGCAGTGGCAAAGGCATGGGCTTTCTGAAGCACCCTTCTGATCCCTCGATCCCTGTGAGGTGTTAACGTATCTTTAATGAGATAATGCTTTACTTCCCCTGGCCTGCTGCCAGTTGAGTGGCATTTCTAGCGTTCCAGCTCCAGGCCTTGCACAGTACACAAGCATTCAGGAGAGATATCCTAGTAGCCAATACCAAGCGTCTCATGCACAGCCTGCAAAAAATATGGGCCTCTGTTCTTTCTTGTCGGAAGCCAGTGAAAATTGGTCCTCTCCTAAGACTCCTGCTTCCTGGTTCTACCTTCAAGCATCTGTCTAAGCATTGTGGTCCCCTCTTCCTCACTGGCTCCACCAGTGGGCCCAAGGGATTGTAGGGGATTCCACAGGCCCCTGGCCTGGCCTTGACTGGTGATGGTCTCCCCTCGCTTCTGGTCACAGCCAAGGGAGGCCTGGTGGCCAGCTCAGAGGCCCACATGGCACAGGGTCCCAGGACTTACCTGATGGCTTGTCTGTGGAGGATGGGAGGCTGGTGAGGGCAGGCATGGTGGGCAGAGGTGGTGGCAGCACCTTCAGGTTCTGGTCGCTCTGGATCTCATTGGTGGAGATCTGGTTGGTGATACGGTTGTAGGTGGGTGGCTGATAGACCCGGGGTGGGGTGACAGGGGGTGGCTGGGGCATAGGCCTGGCAGCAGGAACTCTCTGGCAGTGCTCCTCAAGCTGTGCGATGACCTCTGACTGATTATGGGCCAACGTGGCCAGGTGCTGGTACTTGTGCTCCAGGTCCTTGTACTTGCTGGCCAGCTGCAGCATGTCAGCCGTCTGGTTCAGGATCCTGTTCTCCAGCTGGGAGAGCTCCAGCGCATTGTCCCGCTTGCGGATGATCTCGTGCAGGAGCTGCATGTAGAGCTGTGTAACGCGTGAGTTCATGTTGCGGCTCTCCTTGCGCAGCAACTTCACCTCACTCACGATGCCGCCATCCACCTCTACCAGCTGCTGCAGTGTCTCAATCTGCCGCTTCTGCTTGAGCAGCTCATTGTTGAGCAGCTCCAGCTCCTGCTTGTGCACACGGTTCTCCAGGAGCACCTCAGGCTCCTTGGAGTTGACGCAGATGGCGCCGGTGACTCGTTGCTGTGGTACGATGAAGGTATAAGTGCACTTGTCCTGGGACTCGCCTGCTCGCTTATACCTGTTGAGGTAAATAAACTCACTCTGTGAGCCCTCCTCAGTGCCCTCAAAGCCATCCTCTGGGCCTGCAGCAGCTCCCAGCGTGGCCAGCAGTCCCAGCCACCAGCACGTCAGACACAGTGGCCGCATGGTCCTTGCAAAGCAGTAGGTAGTCTTTGTTAGATGGAATCTATGCAAGCCTGAAAACAGATAAAGGGGAGCATCAGTGAAGCTCATCCCTGCCTGTGGCCTGTGCCATCCTGATCCCATCCTTCTTGTCAGGCAGAGCGATGCCCTAATGCAGCTTGGGAGGATATATTCTGTTCTACGGGAGTTGGGGTGGGCGTTGTGGAAGCAGTCAATTTGCAAGCCTCAGAAAGAGAGAGCAGGCCCCAGAAGAGAGAGAAGGGAAGAGAGTGGGCCTGGGAGTCTTGAGGTTGGAGCTGTGGCTCTGCCGCTCGCAAGGCCTGAAATCTTTGTGTCTGTTCATTCCACACTGTGATGCTTGCACTGCTCCAGTGTAGCACCTGCTGTGGGTTTTCCTTTGCTGCACTTAAGCTTTGTGGTGGCAGGCCCTGGGTCTGACCTTACCTTACATCTCTAGAGTATGGCATGGAACAGGCTTTCAGCAAATGTTTGTTAAACTAATGAATTGCTAGACACAGTGTGGAATGTGTTCAGTGTGTAGTGGGCAGTGTCAGTAGAAGGATGTGTCCGGTCACATGGCTCTCGTCACTGTGTGAGCCAAAGCACAGAGCTCCAAACAGGAACAAACAACCAGGCTCTTCTACATCCAAATATTCGCGGCAGCCAGTGATTGCAGTCCAGTCGCGCAACATGATTAAATCAGACTGGAGCAGAAGACAGGCGCGTGGGCCATTCATCCCTCCCCGGCTGTGCATCGAGCTTCACAGCGTAGAGGGCAGAGTGCTAGCTGCTGTGGACAGAGCTGCAACAGGGCCGAGCCAGCCCTGCCCTCACAGGGCTTCTTAAGCATCACAGGATCCCCAGATACTGGGAACCAAGAGTGTCCTGTGCTGCGGGAGGGAATCACAGGGGCCTGACTGACGTGGTGGAGGTCAGGACCGCTTCCTTGAGAAAGTGACCTCTACACTGACCCTCAGGGGACAAGAAAGAGGCAGATTGGCCAGCCGGGGATACTCGCTGTTTCCTCTTCTGGTGCCTTGAGGACAGTGCCCTGCAGTCCTTGCCCCGCCCACCATTGCCCCGCAGTTCCTCCCCAAACTGCTGTTTCTTGATATGTGCCCTAAGTCTCTCGACCTCACAGCCCTGCTCTTCCATTTTTCTGCCCACCCTTCCCCTGGCAAACTCCTCCAAAGAGTTGCCTACACTCAGGATCCCAGGAAGCTCCTCTCTATTCCCTGGAGCCTAGGCCCAGCCTAGGCCCCTGCAGACACTGCAGCCAGGTCACGAGTGACCAGCATCAAATGGCTGCACCCAGTCCCTGGCTGCACCTTCTCAGCTGGTTCACCCCATGCTCTTGTCTTTAAGTCTGGAGTCTCGTTGGCCTTCTAGATCTCCTCCAGGCTTTGGTTAGCTTCAAGCACCGATCATACCCATGCACTCTCTGCCTGCCCCCACACTCACATACCCAGTATTTCTTTTATATTTCCACCTCACTGTCCACTGGGCATCTCAGACTCCACTTACTCTGTTTTTTACCATGCCTTTACCCCCGCCTGCTTCTCCCAGTTTATCCTATATGAGTAAATGCCAACTGTGTTCTATATATATATTTTTTTTTTTCTATATATTTAGTACAGGGTCTATAGCGTCTCACTACACAGATCCTACTCATAGTGATCCTCCTGTTTCCAGCTTCCCAGCCACTGGGATTACAGGCGTGTATCACCGTGCCCAGTCTCCAACTATGTTCTAGTTACTCAAGTCAAGCACTGTGAAGTGGTCCTCAGCTCCTTTCTCTCGTTCATACCCCACATTAAATTTGCTGAGTTATGACATCGTAGAAACATTCCCAGAATGCTCTGTCACCCCAAACCCAGTGCAGCCTACCTTCACCTTCACTTGGACTGTTACAGTCATTCCTAACTGGTCTCCTGCCCCCACCCCCACCCCTCCAGCTTGTCCTCAACTCAGAAGCTGTAGCTTTTACCAAAGTCAGATTGGATTGCCCTTCTCTTCAAAGCCCAACAGTGGCTCTCCAATTTTTGTTTTTTTGCTCTCCACTTTGGAGTGAAGGTTAATGACTATCTCAGACCCTCCATGTCCCACCTCTGCTCCCTCGTGCATCCCTTAGACCCCTACCCACCCTCCTCAGACACCAGCTCAACCCATGGGCCTCAGACTGTTCCTCGAGCTCACCTGGTGCACTTGCAGGTCAGGGCTTTCGTTCTTGCTATCCTTGAGCAGAATGCTCTGCCCTCTCCGTGCCCGCACCCTGGCCTCTTTCAGGTCTATATTGAAATAGCCGCTTCTCAGAGAGGTCCTCCATGTTTAGGTAAGATCGTGACCTCTGCCTTTCCCTTTAGAGTCCCTGTCACCATCAGATGCATGCCCTCACCTTGCCCCATGGCGTTCTCCATGAGGGTAGTGGTGAACTCCGTGAGCCACGCTCAGCACGTGGCCAGGAATGCACAGGCACTCTGAAGTTGGTTGACAGAGTGGCATACATAGCCACCACCACCTGTGGTGCAGTGGGAAGGCTGTGAAAAGGGATCTGAGGCACTGGGGAGCTCAGGACAAGGACTCCCAGAGGGGCAGAGCTGTGTCAAGGAGGGCTGTGGAGCAGATTCATTAGGAAGTCCTTAACATCCACGCCTTGTGCGGGGCCACCATCTGCCTGACCTGGGGCTGCTTTCCGATAGTCACACTATGTCCTCTGATGGTGGATACTATTGTTATTTCCATTTTACAAAGGAGGAAACTGAGATTCAGAGACTACATGACCTGTCCACCATCACAAATCTAAAAAGTGGCACAACCCACCCCTGGTCTGAGGACCACAGACCTTCAAACACTAATGACTAACTGCTCAGAAATGAGCTTAATCTGGCTTAGTAATAAAAGGAAGGGGGGAGAAGCACTAACATGATCATGTTCTGGTTTCCTGTTCATCTGCGCTAAAATATAAGCCATTGCACAGGACTCAAAGGTTTACCCTCCCTGGACTGGTGGGGTGCTTCCCCAGGAGCCCCTGGCTTCCACCTGGTGCTAGCCAATGAGCACAGACAGAGTAGACCCTGTGCTTCACACGGCTGTGCTAAGCGAGCCATTTTCACTGAACAACAGCACCCAAAAGTGCTACCAGTGGGCAGCTCAGGTCTTTCAGGTAAGCAGAGAGGTATCTGAGAGCCTTTGGCTTGGATTTGGGGCTACACTGGGAGGTGGGGCTGCTGTGACATCAGTGGAAACCAGGCGGCGTTTGGGAGTGTTTGTCTGGTTTCCAAAGCACTTGCTGCTTCTAGGCGGGTGGCCATGCCTGCCCCAGAACAACAGTGGGGAGGAGCCAAGCTTCAGGCTAGGGAGGGCCTGCCTGTGCCTTCCTTAGTTGCCTCACCTGCTGTGGCTGGTAACAAACACCTCTGTACCACTGGGGCCTGGCCTCTGCCATTGCCCAAGACATTGCCAGAGGCCTGGGGAGGGACCTGGCTCTAGGAAAAGGGTTGATTTCCAAACCTTCCCAGGCTTCCAGACCCTAGAGGCTGTACTGTGTATCTGGGAGTTCTAGCCCTTCATAAGCATGGTTCTCAGAACTTCCCAGGAGAGCCCTTACCCTTGACCCTGAGATCTTGAAGGCTGAGGCTCCTCTGTGGAATGGGGTGATATAGATAAGCAACATGGAGGATTTCAGAAACTAGGATAAAAAAAATAAAAGGATACAAAGGAAAGATCATTTTGTATTTATATATGCAAAATAGGATAAATTTACAGCTACTTTCCCTTAACTCAATGAGAAGAAAGAAGTGTACTAACAGTGTTTGGACAGAATATCCTGTCTGCTTCTTATACTATGGATAACCACTAAGAAGATAACAATGTACAGTGTATTGACTATCAAAACTGTCCTATTAATCAGCTGTGAAACTGTCTCATTCATATTTATTTCTCAATAAAAAATAAATATATATAAGAAAAATTAAAAAATAAGACAAAAAAAAAAAAAGAAAGAAACTAGAAGTTGGAGTAACATGGTAGTCATAGTAACAAGAACCAAACAATAGTAGCAGTATAAACTAAGGGTAGGACAGACCTTGAATCCTTACAGTTACCCCATGAGCAGGTACCGCTGCTACCCCATTTCACAAAGGGGGTCTTGATGTAGGTTACAGAGCCTCCCAGCCCAGAGGCAGCCTGAAGCTCAAAAAGGTGTCAGGTAACTGGCTCAGAGGCACACTGCTAGTGGTGGGGCCAGTCCTGGAGCTGCAGTCATTCTGGGTATCACTGTTCCTCTCCACAGGGCCTGGGCTCTGAGCACCTTGAGCCTACTGACTTACAGGGAGAAGGGAAGGGCTGGGGCAGAGCGCTGCACTGGGGCCTGACGCATGCTGTCCCTGGCCACCCAGAAGGTTTGCTCTTCCTCCATCTGACCGGTGGAGGTGTAGAGCAGGACCACTGAGTTGCCCAGGAATGGTGGCAGGTAAGAGCAGAGCTGCCCCCGTGGACCTCAGGCTGCCTCTTCCCAAGGGCTAAGCTCCCTGGGCAGCCCTTGGCCTCCCAGGCATTTATTTTCTGTGAAGATTTCAAGCCCCTAGACTTTTGCTGGCTTGGCAGTTCTGAAGGGGCAGCAGTGAGTGTGTTTACCCTTGCTCTCTTGGTATTTACTCAGCTAATTGCATCCCAAGAGGAATAGCCCCTAGTGTTCCAGTGTTTCGGGCTGGAGAAGAGCTCAGCTGCAAGCAAAGCCCTGCTCCTCAGTTTCTTCCTTTGACCAACAAAGAAAAGCAAATCCAACTGTTTTCCTTGGCTCTAAAATTAAAGTAAAAATGACTCTCAAAATTGCTTTTCCACATTGTGTTGTGTGGAGTTTCCATTGTACACGGGCTTTCCTCCCTACCAGTGACTGCTCCACGTGACAGCCGCTGCACAAGGCAGGCTTGGGTCCTACCCAACCTCTGGCCTGTGTGCTGGAGCCACATACAAGGTGTCCACATGCCTCTCACCACATGGCACTGCATCCCAGGTAAAAGTGTCACCTTGGTAAATGGAGCTGCGTGCCCTGTGGCAGAACCTCCTGGATCAGGGCCACTTCTGAGTTCTCACCCAAAGGTTAGAAATGAGAAAAGTTTAAATAATAAAAAATGATAACTACAGCCAGTTACCACTACAGTACAAGTACTCTGCGTGTATTATCTCATTTAATCCTTCTAACAACCTTGGATGAGGGGCCCTGTTGTTTTAGGCCCACTGTGTGTGCTGGCTGTCGTTGTGCCCTCTGAAATTCTAGGGCCATGATGGCAAACCTTTTAGAGCTTTCAGGAATAACAAACACCCAGCTGTGGCATGAGTGCCACGTGTTCGTCACCACTGCTTCAGGCCTCAACGCACAGCCCTGGTCTTGCAAATATATTACAGCTATTTTCCAATTCCCACAAAGATGCTTTTAAGGCTAATAACTTGCAGGTGAGGGAACTATTGAGCTTTGAATCATGTGCCCAAATCACCTAATTACTAAGTAGCAGGGCTAGCAACAGAATCCCAAAATACACCCCAAAGTATACTTGCTATGAAAGTACCAAGGTGAGAGGAAACCCAAGAGAGAACGTTCTCTGGCCTTCAGGCAGTAGGAGGATGGGAGGACCCCTGGGGTCCCCAGGACTGTAGAGAGCAAAGTGACCTCTGACTTAAGTTGTGCTCTGAGGAGCCCTTTCATCATTGCCTGAAGGACTCGTGGAACACCCTACCCCCAGCCAACGCCGCACACCTTCCACGCACAGACAGTGGCTGGTGATGAGTCCAGGCCAGAGGCATCCCAGCCTTGCAGCAGGCCTGAGAATCGAGCCTCTGTCAAGGTGGCAGAGGCATCTGAACTGCTCCTGATGTCTAGGTTCTAGAAAGCTAGAAACTCAAGCTGTGTTTGAGACTGGTGGACCAAAGCATGAATCAAGATAGTAAACCTATGTCAGGACAGAAAAGAGACCAGTGAAAATTTAAACAGTTGTACCTTTGAAAGCTGGTAGAAAGGCTTGGTGTGGGGGCAGAGCGGCACCCAAACAGCCACTGAGCCAGGGCACAGGAGGGAGTCAGATAAAGGAAAAAAACAGGAGAAAAGGCACAGGAGGGCTGCTGACCTATGCCCAACAGTAACGGCTGCTGTTTGTCGTAAACTTGGGTGCTCTGTGTATGCTATTTCTTTGGCTCTCGTAGCCCAGGAATAGAAGGCCATAGACCTTGGCTGGCCCCACCAAGGCCTGTGCTCCTATGTGACTGTTAACAGTGTCCTTTCTCACTCCCGAAAGTATGCTGATCAGGCAGCCTTTCCTAGGAGAAAAGTGTTATCCGCACCAGACATGGAGGAAACCCAAGTGCAGAAAGGTTGGGCGACGCCTGTCACTTGGAGTAAATACTGGGTCTGGGATTCAGCAGACATTGCCGGCCTTATAGCCTCACTCCAACCAAGGTCGTCTCTCCAGCCAGTATGAATAAAAGGTCCCTGTTTGTTTGTTTGTCCAATGCCAGGATGCAGATTATTTCTTACTCACTGTTGACCGAATGGGTAGAAATGGCTTTCAGGTCAGCACAAGGGTGAGTTTTGTTGAACCTTAGAAACAGCTTTTTGATCTTGCAAGTGGTGAGACCCTAGCATGGGCATCTGGATGAGTAGTGGCAGGCTCACCTTAGAAAGCCAGGAGAAGGGACTATGTATCATTTGTCCTCGGTGATTCACCCCCAGCCTGGAGGCCAGGGAGGGAATAACCAAGTCTCCAGCTGCCATCTTCTCAGCACAGAATCCTGTGAATCATCGCCCCCGGGAGGCCATGTGGGCACCCAAGGAGGCTGCTCCTAAACCCTGTGGTCCAACTCTCAGAAGACCTACAAATGAACAATGTGTCCCTCCATCTAGCCTTCTACCACTCATCCATTTAGCCTTCCCATCTAGCCGAGGCGTGTGACTTCAGCCCACAGGAACACAAGCGTAAACCAGAGAACCTGATAGCCCAAGACTGGAAGTCTGTCATGTATGCCTGTAGGTGACTGGGGTGGAGAGGGGGTGCCCATGACTGGACTCTCGTGCTCCTGGCGTGGCTGAGCTGCTGGCTCCAGGCAAGGGCTGAGTGCATGGAACCGGGTTGTGGTCACACTGAGATCATAGGGCAGAGGGGATGTGGTTAGGCAGTGGGGAGCTGGTTGTCTTTGCCAGAGGAACAAGGATACTGCTGATACTTTTCCATGGTGCACTTTTTGGGAACCATTTTGAGATTTCCCCAAAGTCCATGCACTGAGCCCTCTGTGCCAGGAGCGATGGCCACCAGAGCAGAGGCAGGGAATCTGCAGAAGCCATCTGAAAGTCCAGCTTTGGAGTTGGCTGTTGCATTTCCGACACTGCCTGCTGTGCTCTGGAGCCAGGAAACTAGCCCCATATGCGAGGGAGGATGAGAGACTGGGTGGATAGCACTCTCTTGGGTGAATTCCTAGGAAATCCAGGCCTCACTTGGAGTTGCTTTTCTGGGCCAGCTGAGCAGATGAAGTCACTTGCCTTGGGGCACAGAGCTGCCAAATGGTAGAGCTGTGCTTGGAGCAAGACCTGTATCCTCGAGAGCCAGCTTTCTTACCCACACAATCCTACCTGGCTCCTGACCTTTGGGTGCTCCCTCCCCTGCAATCCACACTGTGCTCACTTCTGGGACCACCTTTCTCACACTCACACCTGGTCATGTCAGCATCCTCCTCACAGACAGCCTCCTGCCTTTGCACATGCTGTTTTCTTCCCCACTGTCCTACCCGATGGGTGCCTGTCTTCCTTTTCAAGGTGGCCTCTCTCTCAGGGTCATCTCCCTGTGGAGACACATTTGCAATGAGGTCCTTTCCTTCTAGCTTGCAGGTGCAGCTGTAGCTGCCTCTATCCAACCCAGCATCCAGGACCCAGACTGTATCTATCTGCCCTACACCGTAAGCTTCTTACGAGCAGGTGGAGAGCAGATTCCTCTCTGAATGCCCCAGACCCAGGAGGGCACATGGACTACTGAACAGGAACTCAAGGATTGTGTTCATTCCACATTTCCTAAGTATCTTCTCAGTTACAGGGATGAGGGTAGGGTGGGGAGGAGATAGAGCAGGGGCAAAAAAAGAGGAGGTATCCGCCGTACTAGGCACTCATCATAATGCAGGGATGACACCCAAATAGGGTGGCTCGGGGGGCCTAATCCAGCTCTGGGGATTGCTAGGGCACAGGTGATGAGAGGCCAGGAGAGGTGCCCCAGAAGAGCCTGGCTGTACAGCAAGAAAGGGCCTGCCATGTTTCCTGGTGGAATGTCTTAGGTTCCTTTTTGTTGCTGAGACAAAATACCTAACATCCAAAGTTAAAGGAGAAAAGGTTTCGTCGTGAAAGGCTTCAGTACGTAATTGGCTGGCTGAAAGGCAGGTGGCATGGCTGAGGAAAAACAGCTCATGACAGGAAGAGAAGGCAGCAAATGACAAACAAACACTAGCCACAGCAGACCTCTTTCTGTCTCTCCTATTTTACCCAGGCTACCTACACCTAGGGCAAGTGGCGCTCACACCCCAGGTGGGGCAGCCTTCATCCTAGTGTCCTACCATGAATCCATTCCAGCATCACAGCCTAAATCCTAGCATCACAACCTGTAGCTCCAGCTACCTCTGAAAAGCTCTGACTGTGTAAAGCCTTGGGGGCCTTCTAGATACAAACCGTGGCAGGCAGCCTAGTTAGCTTCAAAGTGTGGGTTCCAAGGAGTCCAAGTTTCATCACTCCAGGGCCTTATTCATTCCACACATCCCTTCCCTGTCTGGCGGGGGTGGGCCTGGAGGATGGGTAATGGCTGAGGCATACACGGTCTTCCCTGGCAGAGGTTAGAGTGGGACCTCTTCAGGCAGGACTTTGGGCAACTGGGACATAAGAACAGAATTCATCCTGGGCTTTTGCACAGTGGCCTTCACCCACATGCCTGAGGACTGGGCAGCAGAGGGGACCGGGCTGTGCGGCTGCTGGCCCCAAGACAGGCTCATTTCACCAGAGATCAGACATGATACAATAGCTGATTGTCAGAGGCCTGGCTCCACCACCCAACATTTTAACATTCCTGTGATCAGAATGTGTCTCACAGTTGATGTGTGCGTGGAACAGGACATTGTACTATCGTAGCGCTCCCTTCCCAGAGCTGTTATTAAATCAGTCATAAGACTTGCAGTCCCTGTGAGGGAATATAGTTTTGTCATAGAAACCCCCAAATGAGGTTTCTGATGTAAGTTATGTACAACCACGAACTCTGAGATGTCTGTGGCTGAATAACCCTTCTATTTGGGGTGTTTGCTGTTCCGTGTATTGACTTTTCTTTGAGGCTTCTGCATAAGAGTTGTGTGGGCTGAAATGGGCAGGCTAGAGTAAGCATAAGTCTAGGTTTGAATCTTTGCTTTTTGGCCACTTGTGGGACAGGTACTGTGCCTCTAAGCCTCAGTTTCCACTTCTGCAAAATGGGGACAGCACTACCCATCTTCAAGACCCTCTTTGCTCCACAGGCTCTCATACTATTGTGTGTTTGTGTTGTCATTTACCATCTGCCTGGCTCCTTCTGCTGGGCTATGGGCTCTACAAAGCACAGCCCCACCCCCAACTGTGAGTTGTCAGTTGAGATCATTCCACATTAAATGGGCCATGCTTCCAAAGGCCAGAGGTTGAAGGGACCTGCTCTGGGCAAGGCTGCTGTCTCTTCTGCTGTGGCTACCAGTGCCATCTCCCCATGCTGTCTCAGGAGCTACTCCAGGGCAGCCTAGGGAGCTCCACTTCCGAGACTCCACTCCAAGTAGGGATGATGGAAAGAAAGAAGTGGTGTCTTGGTGATGTAGACAAACGCTTCCTTGAGGCCCTGCCCCCAAGGGCTAGTGCCAGATCTCTGCTGTTGGGGGAGTGCCGCTGTGTACCCAGGATGTGTGTGTGGCTGCCGGCGCTCATTTCTAAGAGGTAAAACAGTTGTGCCTCCTTTGTCTCACAAGTAGGTGCCATGGACAGCAAGCTATGCACAGAACCTGTGAGCATATGGCTCTCATGCGGGGCAGGTACAGCGCTCTGTAGGTCAACAGCAGCAGACCTGGCTGCTGGGGACAGACTGCTGGCAAGGACCCCATGATAGCATCAGGGTAAGAGAAGTTGAGACACCATGAACAAAGCAGTGGGGTGAGCTGAAAGAAGCCAGGATGGGAGCCAGCCAGTCTTGGGTTCCAGATCTACATAATCACTTGGCCTTTGGGCAATTATCTTCTCTGAGCCTTAGTTTTCTTATCTTTGAAATGGAATGCTAAAAATAGAACCTACCTCCTAAGGTTATGGTAAGGATTAAAGGAGATCAATACATGTCTCAACCTTGTGGGTCCTTCATAAGTCACTGTGGGATCAACAGTACTGGCAGTGCCCCTAGACGTGTGCAGTACACATTTGCATCTGTTCCACCTTTATTGACAAGCAGTAAGTTTTTGTTAGAGGCCCACAGAGTCAGTCAGAGTGTCTGGCCAGTCTCAAAGCTTTGTGCTCTAGGCCATTGTGCTCTGGGACACAACAGTGACTTCAACAGTGGCTTCTACAGCCCCAGAAGCTAGTGCTAGAAAATCACGTATTTCACAACAGCTTTCAAAATGCCTGAGAGCTCAGGGAGTCTACAGGACAGAAGCTGCTGTCCTGGGCTTGGATCCACCAGTGTTGTGTGGAGCAAGACCTACCACCATGGCCAGGGTTGGTGGTGGCCCCTTCTTACCTCTCCCTCCGCAACTACAGGACAGGTGTGGCCGTTGGTCCTGGTACAGCTTGGAGGAAATCCCGTGTTCTCACCCCCTGTAGTTCTAGGAGATGCCAACAGGCAGACAGTAGTGCTGGTGAGGTTGTGGGATGGATGGGTACTGTGCCTGTGGGGTTGGGATGGGGGCTTTGGTCCGGGTGTCTATACTTTTCCTTAGTGTGAACCTCAGGGACTCGGGCACACTGTTGATGGCCCCAACTCCTACTCTACTGGAAGGTTCCTCAGTAGGTAGTAGCGGTGGCCACAGAACTGGCTCTGCTTCCTGGAACTTTTCTGAAAACTGTAGTAGGGTTCTTCCATGTGTCAAGAACAGAGAAAGAATGTGGGTCCCTGTGGGTCCCTCTCTGTGAAGTTTGTCCCACACAGGGACTCACAAAAACTGGTGACTAATGTTTTCTAAGGGTTTGCTGCACACCAGGCACTGTGTCAAGGACTAGGGTCACATGTGTTTCTTCTAAAAAGCAGCGTGTGTGGCTCAGGGTGGCCTTGGTGCATCATGGACAAGCCACATAGCCTTTGGCATGGCATTTCCCCCTGCCTCAGTTTCCTCGCCTGTAAATGGAGGTGGGTAAGTGTCCACATTGTAGAGTGCCTTGAGGATTCTGTGAGCTGGGAAGCACCTGGCTCAGCTGTTTCTGAGGTGGGTACTATTACTGTCTCATTTCACATGTCAGGAAACAGGGTTAGCACGGTGAGCTGTTGTGCCAGAGCTGCCTGGCTAGTAAGTAGAAAAGCCCAGACTTGAAGCCAGCTCATGACCTCTACCCTACCCTGCCTGCACTTGGAAAAACCCATGTGAGGAGCAGTTGGCCAGCTTTGGAAGTGGCGTTCTCAACTTTCTTCAGAGCCTGGTGAAAAGAGATCCTTTCCTGAGAAACTGAACTGGCCGCTGAGAGCTCTCATAATCCCACACAGAGGCAATAGCTGACCCGTGACACACATATCACGGAGGCAGGGGGAAGGATCAGTGAAGAATTTCTGTGTGGAAGTGTTATCTAACCATGAGCACTTTGAAGGGACGTGGTATGTGATGCCTACACCATCCCTTGCTGGCCTGCCAGGGAAGCCAAGTCTAGCTGGTGAGGACCCCTGGGGCCAGCTAGTGCTAGGAGGGGGCAGGCTCCCTTGGGCGTGCAGGGAAGACCACGGCAGCACTTTGCCCCAGTCACAGTGGCAGGAACTGTGGGTGACACGTCCCACTCAGTGCAGGCAAGAAGGAAGCCTGGGCTCCTCTCCTCAGCAGCTGCAAGGGTGTGAGCGAAGGCCAGCGCCTGGCTGCCTCAGGACTGCATTTGCTTCTGCTTTTGCCTTGGCAAGTTCCCGTCCTAGGTGCTTTGGAGTCCAGAGCCTAGAGACACTTGCCAAGCCATTGGCTACCCTGTCACTGCCATTGAGACTCTCAGCCTGCCAACCCTGAAAACGGCGGGCACACACACACACACACACACACACACACCAGCTGTTGCTGTTCCTGTGCACTCAGGAGCCACTTGCCTTCACCCCAAAGGTTTTTTGTCTGGGACTCACTAATGAAGTCCTCAACTTCCCACCCCACGACTTTGCACCCAACCCTGCCCCTGCTGAGGTTTCTACAGTGCTGCTGGCATATCCTTGTTTGGCTCCAGATAAAAGCAGTAGTGACCCCTGTGGGTCAGCTGCACAGACCCCACAGCTGGAGGGGTGCTAGTGGTTAAGTCCCCAGCCACGGGGGAGGGGCAGCTGCATGCCTGCCCCTGCCCCTTTTGCCCCTTTTGCCCCTTTTGCCCCTTTTGCTACAGCACTGCTCCTTACCTCTTCTCCTGCTTGGCTCCCAGGGCGGTTCCTCACATGCTTCACGGTGGCAGCCTGTCCACAGACTCCAGGAGGGGACCCAAGTCGCAGGCCACACTGGCAGCCCAGCAGCACTGCCTCACTGGCTTCTGCCGGCTCTGCCTGCAGTTGGCTCTTCGGGATGGGTCGGGGGCTGGCCCGGGGGCTGGCCCGGGTGCTGTCGGGCTGATTGCAACCTGCTTTTGCTCACAGCTGGGTGGGCAGCCACCTCAGTGCCATGCTGTGCAGGTCTGGGGCTCTGGGCAGCACCGCTCAAGGCTCAGGGTCCATCCTCATGCCGACTACAGCAGCCTCATTTGAACTCCCAACTCCTTTGTGGAGCCCTTACATGCCGCCAGAGGAAACTGTGAGCACAGCCTGACCCTGGTTGGCTGCAGGCACTTTTCTCCACCCACCAGTGCAAGAGGATCCCCCAGGCCCCAGAAAGGCTCCGGGCCTCCCCTCAGCCCCAGACAGGGGCGGGCCGCCCAGTGATGTCACACTAGCTCCGGCCCCAGCTGGCCTGGCCCCTCCCGCCTGCTTTGGCGGCCTCGGCAGCCCCCTCCTTCCTTGGCACAGGCAGCCTGGCCAGCCCTACTCCCTAGCTCACCCACTCAGCAAAGCCTGGGCAGCTCCAGCGCGCCCTGCGGAGGCAGAGTGCATCCCTTCGCCCCAGGTAATGGTTTAGATCACTGCAGCTGTGCTTGCAGTCGGCCTCCTGACTACTTCCTGCTGTGTGCTGCCCCACAGAGCTGATCTATGATCTCTGGCCGTGGCTCAGCCCCAGAGCCTGGCTTGTTAGCTCCCTCCCTCTCCTCTCCGAGCCCCGAGGAAGGAAGCCCAAGGCTGAGCACACAGAAGCTGACTGCATTAGCTTGAGACAGTGGCTTAGGACCACAGGCTCAGTGGGTGCATGGAGAAGAGCTATTCCTTACCCCAGAATCACCTCTCAGTCTCCCTTCCCTGCAGCAGTGAGTCTACCTCATCTGCCTAGTTACCCTGTAATCTACCTCACTGAGCTGCCCTAATGGTTTTGCATTGGCTCAAAGATGCTGCGGGATATGCTGCCAGGGGTCTCAGGCTCCAAGCCTGCCCTTCAGCTGGGGTTTGGGGAATCCTCTAGGACCAAAGCCTGGGACCACTGGAGTCCACAGCAGACTCTGCCATGTTGGAGCTCAGCAGTTCACAGGGCAGGAGAGTGTCAGATACCATCCAGCAAGCATTCTCCACTCAGCCTGTCAGACCAGAGATGGGAGGAGGACAAGCTCCACAGGTACCCAGGAGTAGAGGTTCATCCCTCCTGCTTGAACTGTGGGAGCAGACACCGAGTCCAGGGAACTGAAAGAGCCACTGAAAGGTTTTGAACAACACAGTATGGAGACATAACCTGCTTTTATTTTGGTTGTTGAGTAGAGACTGGCCCGAGGGAGGCCACAGAGCAGGCATTTGGAACTGGTCACCATCTCAGCTGTCCTGGCGAAAGAAGTGACTGATGCTGCAGCAGTCCTGGGCCTATAGGAAGTCCCTAGGACTATCCTGCCCTCTGGGACCTGGTAGGCCCCAAACCCCTTGGCTTCCATAAGCATTCTCTTTTCCTGGGTCCCATCAAATAAGAGAAGGAACGCCAGGGTCTTAGCCGTGTTTGCACACCTCTCTGCCCCTTTGGTGGCTCAGGACAGTCACATGCCCACTAAGAAGAGCTTAAGAAGCTCCAAAGTTATATGTAGTTATGCCACTCACTATCTCTAAGCCTCACCTTCCTTAACTGTAAAATGAGGATAGTGTAAATTATCTGCCTCACAGGGCTGTTGTGAAAATTGAATACAGCATGACACATGAGTGTAATGCACACTGATTAGTGTGTCATTCAGTGACTGTTAGGTGAAATAAGTTTCATTCCTTCTTTCACTGGCCTGAGTAGCCTGAAAACAGGGGCCTGTGTGAGCTACATAGGACAGTCCTGTTGTATGACCCATGGGGAGGCAAGAACTAATGACCAACTGGCTAGGAAGAGTGAAGAGCTGGGTGCAGGTCCCAGCCCTGGCACTAATCTTGACAATTTTCTTATTCTCTTTGAAACTTTGTTTATGTATTTATAAAAACAGAAATACTTTATGCTCAAGATGAGTATGAGGGTTGAATAAGATATACACCTAGAGCCTCGCCTTCGGCACCCAGTGCTCTTGCCCTGTTCCCCATTCTTCCCCTGCTCACCCAGAGCATCTCCCTTAGACTTCTTCTTCTTTTTTTTTTTTTTTTTTGAGAACCCACAGTTCAGTTTTATTCAGAGGAAAGAAAACCAGCAACTTTTGCTCAGACTAGAAGAAATTCAGCCATTGGTTTGGAATCTGTAATTCAAACTACACATTCAATGAAGAGAATATTATGCTAATACAATTGTTTTGCTTCTGCATTTGTCTACTGTTTGTCTAATATTAACAATTATAAACAGAGCAGTGCAACTAGTATTTGGAACAATCCT
>NW_004524714.1:2959379-2960975 GCF_000260255.1 Octodon degus | reverse complement strand
ATGGTCTCTTTTTCCTCTGTATATGTAATAGGTCTCTGGCTTTTTTAAAAAAAGGATTTTTCTATTTTAGATTTTTGATTATGATGTGAGAAGTATGATGGGGGGGTTACCAAGAATCAAACTCAGGATCTCACACTTGACAGGTAGGCCCTATGCCACTGAGCTATATTCCCCAGCCCAGTTAAGTATGATTTTATAAGTCTCTTAAACCAATGGCTTTGGTATTTTTTTCCCCACTAAATTTGAGACTATAAGACAGTGATGGCAAACCTTTTAGAGATAAATGCCAAAGCTGCAACCCAAAACTGACTTATTTATCACAAAATGCCCACAATGCAATTAAACCTGAATACTGAGGTTTCAGTTTATTTGAAAAGTGACTCATATATTACCATGTTTTATCTTAAAATAAAAAAAAACATAGATTCACCACCACTGCTATAAGGGAAATTTTGACCATTATTTTGATGATTCAGATCTTTTTTATGCTCAAGTCTCCTTCTCCTCCTCCTCTTGAACTTGAGCAGGGACCAGGGTTCCATTTGCTGTGTACTGTGCCAGCCCCGACCCAGGCATGCTGAGACAGCGATTGAGCCTGGGCGTGGTGGTGCGTGCCTGTAATCCCAGCGCTTGGGAGGCTGAAAACAGGAGAATCACTGTGAGTCCAGCCTGTGTAGTACGACCCTGTAGATCCTGTACTAAATACATTTTTTAAAAAAGAAAAATAAATATCCTGTCAGATACTATATTTTTGGTTCTAGAATTTCTATTTGTATTATTTTTATTGTTCTCATTTCTCTTCCGGCGTTTTCTATCTAGTCATTCATTCTATCCTTCATTTCCTGAAATAACTGTGCATATTTACGATTGTCATTTTAAAATCTTTTGTCTACTAACTGTAACATCTGGGCAAGGAGTACGTTTGACTGTTGACTTTTTTTCTCTTGACCGTGAATCCTGTTTTCCTGTTTCTTCATGTGTCTATCGTTCTGTTGTGTACTGGATATTTTGGGTAGCATGTTGAGACTGCATCTTAATATCTTTTAAAGAATGTTTTTTGTTGTTGTTGTTCTAGCAGGTAGTTAATTTATTTGATTTTTGGAAGTTGGCTTTTAGGCTTTGTTTAGGTGGGTTTATTTTGTCTTTACTCATAGCCTTAACCATACTCCTCAGTCCTGGTCTTACCATAGGACATGGCCTTTTTGGCATTAAAACAAAAGCTTAAGGGTTTGCTCAGCTGTTCTAACTTGTCAGGACTTGAACTCCAAACTGATTTCCAGGAAATTCCTACTGTTATTGATTTCTGTGGTAGTCCTTGAAATCCCTCTCCGCATGTATAGTTAACTAAGGATTTGAGGAGAATTTGTGCGTTAATATTGGAGCTGACACTTCTGTAGCTTTCACCTTTCTTGTACTTCCTCTCCAACTTCCAGCCTGAAAGTTCAGTCAATTTCTCCTCTTCCTTGAAGTAAGAGCACTGTTTTCTGTTCCAGTTCCAGCCTTCTGTGGAGCTCCATGCAGTAGGAAGTGTCCTAGTTCCTTCTTTTTAAAAAAAAAAATTATTTATTTGTGTGTGTGTGTGTGTGTGTGTGTGTG
>NW_004524714.1:2939613-2958004 GCF_000260255.1 Octodon degus | reverse complement strand
AAAAAAAAAAAAAAACCTGTGTCAAGCTAGGGGGAACACAGTTGTCCTTAAAACATACTGCATTTCAATTGGAACGCACTTTCTTTTGTTTTAAGATCTCTGTAATCAGGATGGATTTTACGGTCAATATCATACTATGGTCTAACTAGCAGCTATTTGCTTTCTTGGTGGACATGACACATTTTACATGTGAGGACTTCTTGTCAGATTCAAGAAAGTATAATAATTTTAGTCATCCAGGCTCCAGTTGAGGTTGGCCCATATTGAAGGACAAAAAGGCAAAGCCCCTCCTCTCATGATCCTGTGGTCTTAGAAAGGCCTGGGGGAGTCTTGGAGCTTAAGGAGGCCAGTGGAACTGCCAAGAGCCTCCAGCCACCCAGATGTCATAAAACAGCTGCCTCTAAGTTGAGAGCAAGCCAGCTGGACCCTCCTTTCCTGGAGGCATGTGTCAGGTCCTGTGTCTTGCTGGCCTGTGTTGAGGGAGGGGGCACATGTTCTCTGCCTCTGGTGAGGAGACACTGGGCGAGTTGCATCTGCAGGAAGATTCCCAGGCAGACTACTGTCCATGTCACAAAGGACATGCAGGCACCTTGCAAAATCCTGAGGATGCTGTGTCTATTACACACTTGGCAAATGGGTCCATTGTCAGAATGGAGTGCAGGCTCAGTTTAAAAGTAGCTCTGAGAACCCTTTTTTGGCTCACCTGTGATCCACTTCATTCCTGACTTCCTATCCCACCTGTCAGAGATGGAGTCAGATAGCCCCTCCCCTTGGTAGACATCATCTGCCAGTCAAACCTGTCTGTTATTCAGTCAGCGAATACTGATGAAGGCCCATCTGAGCACCAGAGTCTGGGATCAAAGTCAATTTGCCTGAAGTCCATTTGTTAAGTCTTTTATTTCACTGGTTTTCATTTTGTCTAGCACAGTATTTTAAGATTGCTTGTCCCAGCTCTTTCCTCTTGCAGCTAAGCTAGGACCCAGCAGCCCCAAGAGGGGACACTGAGGACCAGCAAGAACAGAGACTCAGTAGTACTTTGCCGGCTTTCTTTGTTTCTTTATAACAAAGACTTCACAGGAATTTTCCAAAGCTACTTAAAATCATCCCCATCCAATATAAATTTATTCACAGTTGTCATTTCTGAAACCTGGTCTGGGTCAGACAAGATCCTTGCCCCAAATAGATGAGGGACTGAGTGAGGGTAGTTTTATGGACAATGGGGAGGGGCTCGACCAGCCCCTTACAGACACCTGGGTGTGGTAGCAGCCACTGGGAGCTAAGGCAGGGACCTCTCTGACTATAGCTCTGGGGTGACGAGTTCCAGGAACCCCACATCTTCAGGGAGTAAGGCAGCTCCTGCCTTCCTTTTCCTCTTCCTGGGCGGGGCCAGCTAAGTCCTACCTCTGAGGTCTGAAACCCTGGAGAGCAGGGATCAGGCCTTCCCTCTGTGTTGAATGTTCTGTGTGTGCCACCTTAGATGTGCTCTTTGGCACCCTGCCCTGTGCTCAGAGGCTGACCTGTATAGGTTGCCTCCATGAGCTCCCTTGCCTTCTGGCGTCAGGTTAAGGCTAACCAGTAGGACAGGCATCAGCTGGAGAGGAGAGGGTAGGAAGGGAGAGTAAGCAGGCGCATTGACAGCTACCTCCCTGCTTGGCCATGGCAGCCAGGTCTCGGGGGTGTGGGGAGTTGGCCAGGCCTGGCTTTAAGCTCCACCTCAACCACTCATTAACCATGTGAGTTCTCAATTCATCTTTTCCTCCTTGAGTCTCATTGTTTTCATTTATGAAGTATGAATGAAAACTATGATGACTTTAAATTTCTTTAAATTTATTATAAGTAAAAGACCTTTTGGCATTAATCCCCCTCAAACTACTTCCCTTAGTTTTAAACACATCCTGTTGACCTGGCCACTTTCTGAAGCAGTTCTACAAGTCCTCGTTCACAGAGTATCTTTGGTTGCGCTGTTGTGGCTGCCCTGACATCCTGAATCAATTGAAAACGTTTACCTTTCATGGTCATTTTGACTTTGGAGAAGAGCCAGAAGTCGCACAGTGCGGGATCTGGTGAATAAGGTGGATGAGGGCACACTATGTTTTCATGAGCCTGCCTTTTTACTGCATGGCGCTTGGCACCAGCAGTCACTGTATTTTTTATCACACCTAATAAAAACACTCATGAAAGAGGACTTCCAGAACTGCTTCAGAAAGTGGTAAGAATGATAGGCTGTGTGTTCAAAGCAAGAAGCAGGATTGGAGAATGAGTATGGGAGCAAACGCCCATAGCGCCATCTGCGACACAGTGGGTACCAGCTGTCTTCCTTTGGTCATTTGGAGTCCCCATTATCCTGGCTCCTCTGAAAGTCATCATTCATTTTCTGTTTTTCCAGAGAATGTTCCTTTTTCGGTTTTCATCCCTGTCACCATCTCAACACCACCACCTTGAAGCATGCTAACAGGGCTGCTTATCGGCCTCTTCCTTTGCCCACAGCCTGGATAGATGAAAAGTCTTAACAGACAGTGGAAGGACAGTTCATGTGTGCACACGTCCAGAATGCTCTCAGCTGCTTCTTACTGATCTTCAGCCCTGTGAAGTGGCTTCTTGATTTCCCAATTTCCACATGTAGAAACTGAATCAGCTGCCACACAAGGAGCTGCAGGGGAACACGAGTAACCTGGCACCCAGGGATCTGAATCTCAGCCTCTGGATTTCTTGCTTCTGTGATAGAGAGACTTCAGCTTCCCAGGGCCCAGGGAGCACCTCATTTTAGGTAGCCGGCCAGTTAGCTGGAAAACTACAGGACTGTCACTTTATACATGTAGTATTTTAAGCTTTTTATCCCCCTTTCTAGCCCTATTCCACAGAGCCATGGGGACACAGAACTGCACATGCGCACTGGCTGCTCACACTGTTGGCCTCTGCTGGTGACTCAGCCATGTTGAATACACTGACTTTACTGCGGGCTGTTGGGGTGGGGGTGGGGGGCGTTTCTCACAGGAACCTCATAAACCCCAGGCAGCTGTGCTTTTTGCTGCATTTCCAGCTCTCCCTGGCAAACACTCTCCCTTCCCTGCCCCTCATCTATCGTCTGTTACTTCTCACCATCAGCTAAGGCCCCAAAATTCTGATAGAGTTATTTGTAAATGGCACTAAACTAGCTTCAGAGGCTCTGTAGTGAGACTGAGACCTGAGCCCACTGGTGCCATTTTTTGCACCCTCCTACAGCCTGGCTCCAAGGGGGTCCCTGCACATGGGTTATCTCATCCAGTCCTCAAAACAGGACCTTCTGGGGTGGTCCTAGTGCATTAGCCACCACACCTGATGAAGTAGCCCGGCAGAGAGAAGTTAAAGAGGCAGCATCCACATGGCCTGGATTTGAGTCTGAGCCTTTTAGGACCTGCAGTCCATGTTCTTAGGTGTCCCAGTGGTGTGAGGCATGGCGAGAGAGGGAAGCTCTCCCACCCTGTTTCTTTATCTGTAGGCTAGAGCTGTCCCCACCCAGGGTCACTGCCAAGATCGGCTGCAGCGTGTACCTAACACAGCAGGTACTTGGCCATAGTTGGATCCCCTGTGCCACCACTTCACGCCCACCCTGGTCCATAGTTCAGAATTAACTGAGAGTTCATAAAAACACTTAGCAGAGCCCCTCCCTCTGAGTTTGTGATGCTGAGGTCTAGGGTATGGCCTGGAATTTGCATCTAGTGTTCAAAAGTTCACTGGAGGGCCACAGGTTCAGACTGGCCCAGCAGTGGCCATGACCACGATGGGCTTCTGGTAACTGTGTTGTGTGTGCCAAGCGTGTCTGCGGTGGGGGGAGCTGGATTCCTCCCCTACGTCCTGGAATCTGTTTCGCTTCCCCCGCTTCGGTGTCACTGACCCAGGGAAATGCAGCGTGTAAGCCATGTGATGATGTCTCACCTGTGAGCCAGGACCCACCTGACCAGTGCTAGCGATGTGCTCTGACTTCCAGTTGCTTTCCTGGCCCATGAAAAAGGTCATCACCTTGCAGAAATGGCTTCTATCAATGAACCACCGAAACAACAAAGCACACCTTCCAAAGTGCTGCCCTGACTAGGTGCACTTTTGCTTCACATTTGAGATCTTAGGCTTCTGGGAGGATGTGCCTGGTGCTCTTCCTTCCTAGCAGGATGGAGGGCTAGGTGGGCCATCTCAGTACCTTCAGGCTCCAGTGTCCATCCCAGAGCCTGGCTCACGCCTGTGGGCTGCGAGCCTGTATTGCTATTAGGAAGTAAGCAGAGGGCCTGGTGGCACAGTGGGTAGGAGCTAGGGCCAGAAACCGGAGCCTGCCCTTGCCCGCTGGTCTGGCTTGAGTAAGTAGCTTGCATTGTGTGCCTGCATGTCCCCCTTTCTAAATCGGAGATACACCTGTATCATAGGTACAGTAGCGGAGCAAAATGACAGACGTCCAGACTGCTTGCCCCATGGGAAGTTCTTCATTTTGCTGATCCATTGGCTTTGTTGTTGTTGGCATCATTACCCTAAGGGCAGTTCTCCCTGACCTCCAACTCAGTATCCCCTGGGAGAGCTGAGCAGCCTGGCAGGGGCATGCCGTGGGTGCAGAGCCATGTCCACTTGTGCGGTGGGGCCCGACCCCTGGCAGCTCTGGGAGGAGCCACTCAGTCGTCTGAGGGAGTGGATACACACAGCTGCTTCTGATTACTCTCAGCTCGAGAGCATGCCAGGGTGCTGTCTTCCTCCCCTGCAGAGCTGCTCTTGCCTGCAGACGTCACCCCTTTTCTGCTACCTGCCAGGCCAAGACTGTGTGGGTGGGGTGGGCCCCTTGGGGACAAGCCCCTGCCCTGCCCTGCCCTGCCCTGCCCTCACCTTTCCTCCTCTGCCAGGCTTTGTCTGAATAGCCAGGGTCTTGGCTCCACTCAGTTTTTAGAGGGTGGGTCTTTCTATACCACAAAATCCACCCTAGGGAACCCTCACCATCCCCCTTTAATATGGAGCCCAGACAGTCCTGGTTTCTATGTGTGCAGAAGCATTTGGTAAACAGAATGCTTGAGCCATGACTTGCTGGAAGGGGTGAATCCCAGCTGACACCCCAAATGCTCAGCCTGCTTTTGCCTGGTCTCTCCTGCCAAGGTCTGTGGTCAGAATGTTCATCTGCTCCCATCCCAGCACCCACTTTCGGGGTCTAAGGGATGTGGAGGGGCCCATGTCAGCTTCCTTTTTTGCTGGAGTGTTGGCCCAGCCCTCTGGCCCTGCCCCTGCAGGGCTTCATGCCCTGTGCCTGGGATCCACTTAGTAAATGCTCTTGTCTCGTGCCCCACGTGAATGCTGTGATTCAGCACATGCATAGAAGAGCTTCACTCAAGAGAGAAAGCATTCACGGCCGCCATCCTGCACTGCTAGCCACCATGAGACAACAACTGTGTCCTGTGGGTCCCCCACCTCCACACATGGCTGCCTCTTCTTTTTTATTTTGTAAGACCCAGTCACTTTTGGTTTCTAGACTAAATGCAGCTTAAATTATGACAAGGACACCTCATTAATAATATGTGGCAGGTAAATACAACTGTGAAATTAAAAGAACACCCACTGAACAAAATGTGTGCTCTCAGCCTGCCACCTACCTGACACTGTGCTGGGCTCATCAGCAGAGGTGGGAGCAGCCTGGAGCACACTGAGCTGGCAACCTGGGGCGTCATCACACCAGGAGCCCCCACCCCAACACCTCTTCTTGGTTCTGTCTTTTGAAAGTGCTTATAAGTTGTGATGATGGTCATGAACCTTGTGGTCATGCTGTGCAGGTAAGAAGTGTAGCTCTCTTTCCTTTCTTGTTGTAGCTGTGATGATTGCAATCTCCATCGCATAGTCTTGCCTGGGGTCACAGACAGGATCTGGCTTCCAGAACTGACTCAGGTGGTCATTGCTTTGTTGTTATTATATATACTGTCTGCAAAACTAGCTGCTTATAATAAAGCTAAATGTCTTACTCCTTGTTAACAAACTCATTGCTAACTTAAAACTAGTGAACAGCCTCAAGTAATTAAGTAATTTGTCAGAACAAAACTGGGCTGTGGTCCCTTGCCCATCCCCTGTGCAGGCTCTTTGTCCCTCTGATTCCTGCCCCTTGATTCCCAGATGGCTGAGTGGGGGCAAGGGGTGTGCTGTGATGAAGGGGGTGTCCTGAACTTGCAGCTGAGCAGTGTTGAGCTGAGATAGGTGTGCCTCCTGCAGGCGGCACTGGGTGTGGGATGCACCCCAGGCCTCAGCACAGGGGAGCCTGGGAGTGTCCCAGACACTGAGCAGCTGAGGTAGAGGGGTCATATCTTTCCAATCCCATGAAGGGATTGGGAGGAGTCGTGGGGGCACTGGAATGTTGGGTCCTCTTGAACACAGAAACTGGTGCATATCTCTAGGATGGGGATTTAAGAGGGTGGAAACCTGAGGAATCTTGAGGACTTGAAAGGATTTGAACACTGGGAAGCAGAGGCCTAACTTCTCATTACAGTTCTTGGTGGCCCTGGCAGGCCAGGAACCGCCCCAGAAGTTATTGAGGCTGGCAGGAGGACAGGAGCTCTGGGATTCCCTAACCCAGAAAAAGGGTCAGGAACGTGCAGAATTGAATGAAGCTCTCAGAGACCCAGGTCACCATCTATGTGGAGGGGCCTCCTGCATCAGAAGAGCCTGAGCAGGGGCCCTGTGTGGGCAGCTGCTGAGCTGGTCGCCTTATCCTGGGCCTGCTAGAGGCTGAAGGCTTGGGAGAATATTCCATGAGACAAAGAGAGGGGCCCTTGGTAGAGCGCAGCATCCGCTCCCTCAGCCTCCTTCCAGCTGTCAGAACTTTAAGTAGCTGGCAGAATAGGGAGGAGACAAAAGTAGAACCCAGATGAACTTGGAATGGAGTTTGAGTCAAGTTTTCAAATAAGCATGTCCTAGTCTTAAATCTTAAAGTTTTATAACTAGACTATTGTAATAATGGAAAATGACTGCAAAGTTACAGGATCTGGCCCAGATTTTATTTAGGGATCTGCTGCCCAGATTGGGGAATGGATGTTGGAGAAAATAAACCATTCCATGTTAGTAGCTTCAATAAACCTTCATGAAGTAGTAATAAGCACCACCCACCACTGTGACCCCAGGCTAGGAGTCCCTGATCTGGTTGCCTAGGGAGCCCCTGCCCACCATGTGGAAGAGGAAGCTGCCCAGCAGGGAGATTGGAGTGAAGGGGACTCGCCAGCCCTGCCAGCCAGGGAGGCCAGTGGCCGTAGAGGTGATGTTGGGTAGCAGAATGGCCAAGGAGAAAGCGGGAACTGCAAGTCCTGAAAGATGCTACACCTGCGTGCCCCACCTCCACCGTCCTTTTGGCTCACACAGCAAGGTCCAGGTTGGGCTCAGTTGGCCTCACTCCAAGCCATGCTCCTCCCTGCTGCTGGAAGGTGTGTCAGGGTCTCTTAGCACTGTACTGCACTTGTGCTACTTCGGATTTCTGTCATCATCCTTGAGTTATTTTGTTTTTAAGACAGGGCCCTATTGTCTTATGGTTTAGGCTGGCCTTGAACTCATTGTGTAGCCCAGGCTGGCCTGGAATGCCTGGGCTTAAGCCATCCTCCTCCTCTGGAACTAGAGGTAAGCGCCACTCAAAGTGAATCTCAATTGTTCTCTTCCTTATTTTGGTCCCAGACATATTAAGGTCACTGATTTGAAATTTACTAGATCCTATAGGATCCCACTCCTTCCCTATAATTTGCTGCTGGGGTGTGGGCCTGCCTCGCAGCTCTGTGACCTTAAAAGAGATGGAAGATGATCCCTCCCTGAGAGCCAAGGCCAGACCTCAGGGCCAACAGTGTGTTGTCTGGACTCGCCCCTCAGAAGCAGGTTTGGCCAAAAGGTGGATCATGCTGTCTCTGCTGACATGAGACAGGCCTGGCCAAGCAAGAGTTGACAAGCCATCTTGCTGTCCCTAGCAAGCTGCTGGCAGGGCCAGTAGCTGGAAGAAACTACCAAACTTCCAATTCTGGCCACACTGATGAGTGAGGCCTTAAGAAGTTTGCAGTGCCAAGGCTGAGGCCAGTTCTACCGTGCCATCGCCATATTGGCCCCCCTTCAGGAGGGAAGCCCTGCACAGCAACTGCACAAACGCTTCTAAGCCCATCCTGCATATGTGGCTGTGCTGCTGCGAGATCAGGCCAGACAAGCAGGACCGGCAAGAGAGACCAGTCAGAAATGACATGTCCCAGTGCCTAGGAGATCTGCCCTGGGCCTCCTGTGACTAGCTGATGGGCCGAGGGTGGGTGGTTCAGCAGGACAAGCATGAAGGAGAAGAAAAGCAGGGCCTTCCTCCGCAGAGACCTGTGTAAGTGGGTCTTCCCCTCAGTCACCACCCCTGGGGTGTGGCCCAGGCTTCAGGTTCACAGAGGTAGAGCAGCTACGAAGAGGGGCCAGTAGGACGGCAGAGCTGCTCCCAGGCTTTAGGCATTTATGACTGTCTTCGTAATTTCTGTTAACTTTCCTGCTTATTTTTCTCTGTAAATCTGTTTTATTCATATTTGTGATTTCTACCCTTGGATGTGCTCTTAGTTTTCTAATGCACATTAAAATAGATACAGATCTGCCACCTGCCATCCTCTTTTGGTGGGGGATAACTTGGAAGTGACACCAGGACTTATCCTGACAAGACATCTTCCAGGATGACAGCTTGTTTACTTCTGTGGCCTTCAGAAGGCCTCTGGGTCATCCAGCATTTAAAACAGTCCCTTGGTGCCTGCCCAGCCTAGTCCCCCACCACTCCATGAAAGAGGGAGCCCCTGGCCTCCAAGCCCCACTTAGCAGCCTGTGCTCAGCCCAGGTGGGTATGCTGAGATGAGAGGCTGCCTCTGTCCTGACTGGTTATTTCTCAGAGATGGGATTGCAGGCAGTTACTCTTCCATTATACTTGTTTGTATTTTCTAAGATGAACATAAATTCATTTTCAGCAGAAAAAAAATATTCTCTTAAACCTTAAAAATTATGACAGATATTAAAGGTAGATGAATAAGCATGGGCTGGCCAAAGAGTCCCTGGTGGAGGAGGTGTGTACAGTGGTATGGGGGACAGCCTGGCCTTGTTACTAAGGCAAGCCCTGGAGAGAAAGAAGGAGGGCTGGTACAGATAGGTAGGGCCAGGAGACCAGGCTGTTCATCTGGAGTCAGGGAAAAGCTGGGCTAGGGGTGGGCAGCAGCTGTGGAAAACCAGCCCCCAGAGGAAGTGGGAGAGCTCAGAGGGGCAGGGCCTACTGAGGAGAAACCCAGGATTTCCTGGTTTCAGTGTTTCTCTCAGATGCCCTTCGCAGCCTGTGTGACAGCTGGGAGATGTCTCCTGAGGTGGACACAAGTTGGGCCTTGCTGCTTGGCACCTGGTAGAGGAGAGGTGCCAGGTCTCAAGGGTGCTGGGAGGATTAGGGTTGAGGTGATGAACTGAGTGATCTGTAAACTGGCAGGAAAAATGGGGGACAAAGTGAACTCAAGCCTGAGACTTTGTGCCAGACTGAAATTCCTAACTTACTCAACCTTCAAATCTTTTTCAAGTGTTAAAGATCCTCCACCCTGCAGCAGCACAAATCTGCCCCCTCCCTGGCCATCTCGCCTTGCTTGTGCAGAAGCCACCTTGGGGTTTCCAGCTCTGGCTCACCCTGTGCCAGCGCAAGGCTGCTACTGCCAGAGAACCACATGTGATCTCAGGCCAAAGCCCCAGACGCAGGGTTTCATGGGCAGAGGAAACTTCAAAAAGAACCTTTGGAGACTCTCACAAGGCTGTCTGCTTTTTTTTTTTTTTTTTAATATCAAGTAGTGAAAAAATAAACTATCAACATCACTTCCTAGAGGAAGGAAAATTTTGACACCAATGTTATAAGCAGGGCATAATCCCAGCGTAAAGGTTTTCTTTCCCAAGAAAGGAAAACTGACAGCCTTTGCTAATGAATTTTTAAAAGTTTTTTTTTTAAAAGTGTATTCTTTTGGTTAAGACTTTGAATATAGAAATTTGCAGCATAAAGTTTTATTGCCTGTCAACCTTGTGTGTGGCTAAACCATTGCTCTAAACTTGTCAATTGGAGTATGTATCTCACAGTGGGTATCATTTGTCATATTCATTTGTGAAACCCAGCCTTTTCCAGGACTGTGGGTAGAAGTGGGAGCCGCACTCTGTTGGTGCTTGGTTTGGGACATTCTGAGAGCACACAGGACATGGGCCTTCCCTCCAGTGCCCAGCTCTGAGCACCAGGCCTGTGTCCCTCACAAAAAGTAGGAGCTCCCTCGGGGATCGGCAGCCTAATAGTTGTCCCAGGCTAGCCCTTGTAGAGGTGTCTGGGAGCTATCTTAGGCTGTAATCATAAAATCTCGAAAGGGGGAGGTGGTCATCTACCTCGCACTGTGATCACGTGTCTTGAGTCCATGAGATGTCAGACCTAACTCTGGGTCAGGTGGCCTTCTGAGGGCTGGTATCTGGAGGCTGGCAGAAGAGAAGCACATAGGGTGCTAGGGAGGTCCTGCTGGGTTGGTGCGATCATCAGGTTCCCAGACTACCTTTTCAGACTCAGGAGTCACTCGGAGTTATGGGCATTTCACTCGCTCTGGGTCCAGATCACACTTGATAATGGAAAAAGGGGAGGTGGCGTTTCCTGGTACTTGGGGAAGAAACCTCTGTTCTTTGGCACTTGTTGACTTAAGCTTGTATGTCTGTCTGTGTCTGTGTATGTAGTTACTGTATGAAAATTAAGTCTGGAAATAAAATATCAATGATTGGAAGGAAGTTATATCTTATTTTAAAATTTACACTTTTTTTTTTTTTTTTTTGGTCTTTTGGGACAGGGTTTCACTATGTGGTTTCAGGCTAGCCTTGAGCTTACTTTGTAGCCAGGGGTGACCTCAAATTCACAGTGATTCTTTGCCTCCCAAGTGGCAGAGAATTTCAGGTGCTGGGATTACAGGCATGCACCACCACACCTAGCATCACACATTTGGTTTTTTAAATAGTCAAAGAACTGTATAACAGTGCTAGAAAACTTTTTCTTAAAATTCTGTATTCCAATATTGGAATTCCATCTAAAAGCAGCGCAATATTCCATCCAAAAGCAGCGTAAGTGCACGCTCTGGGAAGCACGGCTTTCACATGCTCCTATGGTTGTTGTCCACAGGGGCTCCTGCTGGACTACAGGCCTGGGAGATGAGGCCAACTGGGTCTGGGATTACCTGAGGGGCCAAGGACAGCGAGAGGAGAGCAGAGTGCGAGGCTTTCCATCCATGCAGGCAAGGAAGGTTAAGGACAGCACAGAGGAGGAGACCAGAAGGAAGGAGCTGGGAGTCCAGGCCTCTGGCGCCAATTCCAGTATCCCGATATTCCTTCATGTTTGCATAGTTTTGCCATATGCTCTCACTTTCTTAGCTATTTCCCTGTTCTTTGACAAGAGAATCTTTCTAGTTTTTGTTGTTTTGTACATTTCCTTTCAATAAAGATCTTTTGTGTACAGTGTTTGCCCTTCTTTTAAAATTACTGCTTCAGAATAAATACCTAAGAATGAGATTAGCTACTCAAAAGCTACCAATATTTTTAGGCTTTGGAAACCCTAAAAATTTCCCTAGTGATTTTTACCACCTTGTTCTGCTACAGCTGTGTTAGGGTTTCCTGTTTTATTATATCCATGCCAGCATAGATTTTTAGTTGCTAGGCTCTACCAATTAATTTATGTTTATCTGTTGTGTTTCTTTGTTCGGAGCGCCTCAACTTTTTTCCTCATAGCCTTGTGCTATGGACTTGACTGATGCCTGCCTACGGCCAGACACAAAGGCTCAGGAACAAATGATTGATTGTTGAGGATGAACCTTCTTCTTTGTTTGACTGGAAGCTACTGCTATAGATTTTAAGAGAATGACAGCTAAAAGATGCTTAAACTATAAATAGATTTCGTCATGCCTTTTCTTTGATCGAGTGGTCCAGTAATGAACGCAGACTCCCTTTCTCTGGGAGTATGTTTATGTCTCATTTGAATTGTAGGCAACAACATTAGAGTTAACATTAGCACATGTATAATTTAAGCCAGAGATGAAAGACGCCACCAAAATCAGCGCGTTTCTTTCCAGGCAACCCATCATTATGAAGACAAAGGTCTCGGAGCTGGGGCACATTCCCAGCTGGAGAAAGTCTGGAGGAAGCACGAGAATAGGCCCCTTTGCCCTTGCCTTGCACACTGCTCCTGGGACACCTGGTGAGCCAATCTTAAGAGTATGAGAGATGGCTTGGGCCTCGAGGGACAGCCTGAGACTAGCTCCAGGGCCCTCCTGAGGCTTCTGCTCTGAAGTCCTCACTGGCACCAGAGGCCTGGACTCCCAGCTCCTTCCTTCTGGTCTCCTCCTCTGTGCTGTCCTTAACCTTCCTTGCCTGCATGGATGTAAAGCCTCGCACTCTGCTCTCCTCTCACTGTCCTTGGCCCCTCAGGTAATCCCAGACTCAGCTGGCCTCATCTCCCAGGCCTGTAGTCCAGCAGGAGCCCCTGTGGACAACAAGTCCAGGAGCACGTGAAAGCTGTGCTTCCCAGAGCGTGCACTTGCGCTGCTTTTAGATGCCATTGTAGATAACCTCTCCTGAGTGAATAACTGTTTCTCTTAATGCAATTAGCAGATCCAAAAAAATTAGCACATCAGATCCATGGTTTCACTTTAAAAACTTAAAAAATAACATCTTGACCCAACAATTCAACTCTAAGTATATACTTATAAAAATAAAAAACAGGCATTCAAATAAAAACTAGTACACAGTTGTTCCTAGCAGCCCTGTTCACAGCAGCTGAAGGATAGAAACACCTCAGATGTTCTCCAGTTTGTGGACAGGTAAGCAAAAAATAATATATGCATACGACAGAATACCATTTAGCCATAAAGAGGAGTGAACCACTGATTAATGTTACAACTTAGCGGAGCCTTGAAAATATTGTACTGTGAGAAAGAAGCCAGACACAAAAGGCCTCACATTGTAGGATTCCATTTACGTGACATGTCCAGGGCCAGTAAATCTGTGTAAGCAGCAGATTAGTGTTGCCAGGTGGGAAGGGGAGGTGATGAGGAAGGGCTTTATGTGGGCTTCCTCTCAGAGTGAGGAGAGTGTTCTGGAACAAGAGCGATGCAGGTTGCAGAGCATCACGAATATACTGAATGTCAGTCATGCTCCATTTTATGCTATGTGTTTTTCTTCCACAAAAATAAAATAAAATAAAATAAAATAAAATAAAATAAAATAAAATAAAATAAAATAACATAGGTGCGGCACTGGGAAGAATCGTGAAGGTGCTGTGTGAATGAGTGAAGTGAAAATAACATCATAGTAACCAGAGCAGGAGGAGAAAGAGTACTGCTGGACCGTGACATCCTGGGCTGCGTTTGGAAGTGATTCCACTTCATTGTTGAAATCTCCTTTGCTGGAGGGTGGACCTGCTAGACCAGCATGGCCGACACCCTGGCAGCTGCCCCTTGCCCCCACTTGCGTAGCGTGCCGTGTCTGCAGGATCTCACGCAGCCTGCCGAGGCCCTCCAGGGGAGGCCCACATACACCCGCCAGGCCCTCTGGCCACCTGGTCTTTTCATTTGGGTTTTTCTTCATCATCACATTGGGTTGTCTCCTACTGGTGACACCTGCTACACGTGGTTTTCAAAGCCAGAATGTTTGTCTACACCTGAGATCATTTGTCTACTCTTGGAGGTCCTAGAGCCCCTCATCTTGGTGCTGCTTTCTTTCCAGGGTGAGATGACACAAAGCTTTGTGACTCAGGATCTAAAGCAAGGCGGGACAACAAGCTTTTTTGCTCTCAAGTAGCCTGCTGCTTCCTCCTTTGCTCGGAGCGGCGCTCGCAGTCGAGAGACCCAGCCCTGGGAGGTTTGGGGCTCTCTGGATATGCTCTTGAATTCTGATGCTACTGCAGGCATTATAGTTTCCATGTAACAAAATTTGGGGACCAGCTTAGCCACTTGCCAGGTATGTGGCTTTGGGAAAACTGTCTAATCTTTTGGACTCTTAGTTTTCTTGTCTAGAAAGCATATATAATGGCACTTACTCAGATGGAGGACTGAACTTCACTTTCATTCTGCCTTTACTACAGTTTTAATCAAATCATTACTTGTGCAGTTATTCGTGTGCTGCCTGACATCTCAGTAGGCTCCACAAAAGCAGGGGCTGTATTAGTTTTGTTCCCTGCCCTGTTCCTGGCTTGGCGAACATGGTGGGCCCTTGAGACGCATTTATTGAATAAAAGGATGAACTCATGACTGAGAAACCTTCAGCACAATGTTTGGCAAGCAGTGAGTTCTAGTGGATGTTAGCTGTTAGTGGTAGTGTTATAATTGTCATTATTATTGATATATTAGAAGCTTTTATAAAATAACTGTGGTTGTCACAACAGCATTACAACTTGGAGATTGTGCTCGTCCTGCAAATCACAGGAATGGAGACTTGGATGAATTAAATAACTTGCCTCAATCCCTTAGAATTGCTAACTGCAAAACCCATAACCTGTCTCTGCCCTAATTCTCCCCGCTAGGTACAAATGCCCAATCCCCTCACGTACACCAGGAGCCTTGTCACTAGTGACATGAAATTCTATTTTCTGAGCACATATGTCTTAGCAGTAGAGCATGTTTTGTGGGAGGACCTACAATCCTTCTAGGGTCCATGTGTGAGCAGCTTTGGTTTCCCCAAAGACTAGTAGATTTTAGGCTGCCAGTCCCCACCCGTGTGCATGGCAGCAGGGCTCCCATCTGTGATCCACCGACTGGAGGTGCTTCCTGCGCACTCTGTGGAGGGAGGCAGGGCACAGTGCCATGTGGGGAAGCTGAGTCCGGCTTCTCCTTCCTCTGTGGCCCATTTGTGTCATTTTCTATGTGTGTCATCTCACACTGACCATTCCCAAGCAGTGACCTTGGGCTAACTCTAATTCATCCTCACCTTATAGGAGGGGGGCTCCATTTTCTCCAGCTCCCTGCTCACATGGCCAAAACAGAGGGGCAGAGAGGCTAGGGAACTGTCTTAAGGCCACTGAGAACAGGGAAAGCAGAGTTGGCCCTTGTCCCAGACTGTTTGGCTCCAGGGTCCCCACCCTTCCCGGACTGGCTCCAGAGGGCTACTTGATCCTCAGCAGCTGCTGCCATTCTGAGCATGGCTTACCAATCTCCTGTTTCCAACCCAGCTCATCTGTGGGTAACACTGGGATCTTAGTGATTCCTTCCAGTGTGGTAGCTGAGAGTTCTCCAAGGACCCTACTGTGTAGTCCACACAGGGTGGTGCTGACACCAGGTGGACCCTCTTACTGAGGGAATCTTTGGCTCTGGAGATGTGAATCCAGTGATGTGGTGGAGCCAGGGCTCAGGAGCTGGTAACAGTGAGATGGGGTGGATATAAATCAGACTTGTCTTCTTGAGCTCTTGGTAATCCACTTGGAACTAAATCCTAAGTCCTTTTCTGGCCCAGAAATGTTTCAAGTCCCCAGAAGGACATCTGTTCCCTCTGAGGGCAGAGTCTGTGACGCCACCCTCCAAGCCTGGTCTATTGCTCTAAGGGGAGGGACTACACAAACCAGCTCTAGGGCATAAGCTCAAAGTGGAGAGGATCATGGCTGAAGAGCAGGACCCCTGGGGTCTGCCCAGCCATGGTCAGCAGCTGGAAGGAGCAGAGCTGTGGCCAGGCAGACATGGGCTCCTCCAGCAACTGGCCAAGAGAGGCTGAGCAGACTTTCCAAGTCTTTTTCCCATGTACATGAGCAGAGGAATGATGCTTTCCTTGGATCCCTGTAGATCGATGAGCTGAGGAGAAGGGTCTGAGGTCTGGGTTGAGGGCCCAGGTTAGGCTCTGTCCACCAAGGGCAGCGCAGGCTTTGCACACTTGTGCTGTGATGGCTGCATTCACTGGTGGCCTCTGCAGAGGACCGTTGATGAGCAGATGGGGCCCCAGGGGTGCGAACTGTTCACAGCAAATTCAGAAGTTGGCGTCTTCTGCTGCCCTCAATCTACAACATTGAAACAACCCCATGGGTTTATATGGAAAAAATGAGCCCTAACCACATTTTATGGAACCCAAAACCATACAGCGTCTCTTTGGATCTTTATACCTAAGTACCATAATTACTAGGGGAAAATATTTTTCTTCTTAAAAAAAGAAATCAAAGGAATTGACAGATCACCAGATGTCCCCTGCTACTTAATGAATAAAGAGTCCTTTCTGCCTTTGAGAAGCCCCTCCTCCCTCAAGAAGCCTCTTGGCAGGCCAGCACTTCCCATGCAGAGTCCCTGCAGGCCTGGGTGCCACAGTGTCCCAAAACTCACTCAGACACTCAGGGTCATTGTTACAGCTTTTGCTTTTGGTTTTTTACCTTAATCTTTGGAGGTTTTTGTTAGCTTAGTTGGATTTTTTAGATCCAAATGCTTAGCCAGGATGTGTCCATGGATGGATCTCTTTCCTGGAACCTGGTAAACTGTTTGGGGGCATATCACTTCCTGGGTCATCTTCTCTGTTCTCAGGTTCCTGTATCCCCTTATAGTCTGTCTTCACTTGCTCTTTTTCTTTCTTTCTTTCTTTCTTTCTTTCTTTCTTTCTTTCTTTCTTTCTTTCATACAGGGTCTCGCTACACACCTCACATTCATAGTGATTCTCCTGTCTCAGCCTCCCCTGCACTGGGATTACAGGCATGCACCACCACACCCAGTTTCAGTGGCTGGCTCAGCTTGGGGCCGGTGTGGCATGTGGTACCAGAGATTGAACTTGGGTCTTTGCACTTACCAGTCAGGTGCTTAGTCTGCTGAGCTATCTCCACAGCCCTTCACTTACCCTTTCTTTGGCACTGAGGGAGAGCGTGACAAGGTGGCCCTCCATGTCCATGATGGGATACCCCACAATGTCCGCTCACTTGGCTGCTCATTGCTTCTGTGGTTTATTTGCTAATTCATGTGTTTCTGTGTGTGTGTGTGTGTGTGTGTGTGTGTGTGTGTGTGTGTGTTGTTTGCAATGCTGGGGTAAAACCCAGCACCTCACAAATACTAACGAAGTACCCTATCAGTGAGCCATATACCCCAGCCCCAGTTCCTGGTGTATTTGCAGTTTTCTTTCATTCTTCCCTTGTTATCTTACAGTTTTACTTTCCATCAGTAGTTATTTACTACTGTAGAAGCTTTGTCTGGTATGCCGTGTTCAAAGGAGAAAGTGTCTTGAGCCCTCCCCGGATGCTGCAGCAGCCTGCTGGGGTGGTGTGCGCTCGTGCCCTGGTCCTTCTGCATGCAGCACGGCACCCAGATTTGGGGTATTTTTATGAGCCCTTTGTTTGGTTTTCTTTCCACTGAATATGCCCTTGGAGGTGGTGAAGTCAGCCCTCTTTGGGGTTTAGCACCAGACAGGCATTTGGGGTTGTCTCTGGGCACACTCCCGTTCTTTTCTGGCAGTCTGCAGTGGACCTGAGAAGATGGGGCACGGGGGTGAGTCAGAGCTCTCCAGGACCCCTCAGACTGGCGCCTGCGGGGCAGCATGCCGTCACTACCCGAACCTTGTAGCTCTGTAGCCCTGAGTCTCTGAGGCTAGGGGCAGACCTGGGTGGTGCAAAGTGTCTCTGCTTCACGAGAGAAGGTCTAGATGTGCTCAGCTTCTGTCCTGCACATCTGCCCTGTAGTATATTAAGCTTCTTCCCAAATCCTAGCAATAAGGCTCCCCCCTTCACCTCAGTAAGTGAGGGGTTTTGTGTCTTTTTTTTCTGAGGTTTTTTTTGGGGGGGGCAGAACTGGGGATTGAACTCAGGCCCTTGTGCTTGCCAGGCAAGTGCTTATTCCGCTGAGCCATCTCCCCAGCCCCCACTTTTTTTTTCTTTCTACAAGAATATTAGTGATAAGTCAGAGAGACTCTGTGAGCGACTATGTAATCCCTTCTAGAAGGTTCCAGAACATGGTGTGTACCCCAGCCCCTCCTAAAGGCTGAGTCTCCACTGCAGCCTTGTGAGGGTCCCAGGTACTCGTGTCTTTTCCCAGATGGAGCAAGTAAGATTCCAGGAGTTGGGGGACACGCCAGGCTCACACTAAGAAGTGACAAGGCCAGGACTTGGACATAGGACTCTTTAGTTTCCGCATCTTTCCTCAAGTACACTAGGGGTGCTAGACAACCACAGTGAATATTTAGGCCTAAGACCCATTGCCGCTAACCTCCCTCAGGGTGCTTCCTCTTTGAACATGCTCGTCCCATCACTCTTGCCACTTCCTGAAGCAGTTCTGAAAGTCCTGTTTCATATCTTTAGTTGCACTGACATGGCAGCCCCAGTGTCTTGAAGATATTCAAAACATTACCTCTCAGAATCATTTTGAGTTTGAGGCGGCCCCAGAAGCCGCACAGGGACAGATCCGGTGAAGGAGGTGGATGAGGCTTTTCCTGT
>NW_004524714.1:2936529-2939113 GCF_000260255.1 Octodon degus | reverse complement strand
CCAGCTGTGTGCTTCATGGGGCCAGTGAATATGCACATCTGGTTCTCTTGGTACTGTGTGAATACACTCTCTCCTGCACTATTGTTCTTTCTCCTCACTGGGTGGGCCAGTCCCTCTGCTCTTGTGGTTTCTCCACCCCACAGTGACCTGCCACTTTTCTTCAGACTCTTGGCCTGTTCTGATTGAACAGCAAACATGATTCCCTGCTACTTTAGTCTCTCTCTTCCCAAAAAGCATCCTCTGATGATGTAACCAGTATGTCCTACTGAGGTTACCATTGGCACCAAAGCCTGCTGGAACAGCAGTGAGCTGTGAAGGAGGGAGGAGCTGAATAGAGTAAAATCGGTGCTGGAGAACTAGCTGAAGTAGAACATCCCGAAGAGTTGACTGGGGTCAGGGTTTTTGAATCACTTTTCAAGGGAATTGAGTCTGGCAAGGGAAGGACTGGGTAGCCCTTCCAGTGTGATGCATGACCCAGCTAGGGATGGCCTAGACTGTCCTCTACCTGCCCATCTCCCCATCCAAAGCACTGGCTCTTCCAGCACCCCCTGCTAGTGGGGCAGAGAGGCTGAGTGCTCAACATACCCTGGGTAAGGTTGACTCATACCAGCAGCCCTGCCTACTGACCCTGACGTAGGCCAGGATGTGGGCCCAGAGCCTCATGTCCACAGTGTGTCGTGGAGAAGGGTGGCATCCACAGAGTTAGCCCCACTGTGGAGCAGGGGGATCCCCTGCTATGAATGTGGACATATTAGGACTGTCTTGTGGGATTCATGTCCTCTCACCACCCAAAAAGGTAGGACAGACCAAAACACATGAGCCAAAACCCAGAACCCGATGAGTCACGGGCGCCTTTTTCCCTCCAGAGAACCCAGGGAGCCTTTCGATGTCTCACTTCAGCAAGATGAAGAAAAAAATTGCTCTAAGAAGGTGAAAATCAGTTTGGATCTAGCTAGCCCTCTCGAAGTCTGTTGCCTGTGTCCCAGAGAATGCAAGCACTGCTGACTGAGGTTCAGAGGATGGTGTTCTGTTACAGTTTCCATTGAGTAATGAATAAAACTGGTTTTGCATTGGCTGCCATTATTCTTTTGTGTGTCCTTAAAGACGAGGTGCAGTGTGGCCACAGAGACGTGAGTGCATTAGTGGAAGTGGTGGAAAATACTCGGGCGAGTAGAGCGGCCGTCTGTGAGCTCACTCTCTGGCCAGGATCCTGGTGGCCTGGGACGTTCAGGGAGCCTTTCTGTGCACAGTAGCGAATCTCAGAGCCAGCACTGGAAAGACAAGCTCTGGAGTGTTTTCCTTGGCACTGGGGCAGGCTCAGTTCTACCCAATATAGAGGCAGGTTTCCGAGGCTTTCACTGGAAGAATCATCTTGCATTTCCTTTCAGTGACGTTAGCGCCTCTGGAAGCCCTTTATAGAACTCAGAAAAATAAGGGCATTTAGCTTGGAGATAGCAGAGCCTGGGGCTGTTCCTAACAGAGTGGCTGTAGAGGGGGATGCCCTGCAGCCATGACCAATTTTTTCCACTGAGCAGTGGAATTCTAGAGACCAGGTTGGAGACAGTTGTGGCATGAGAATGAAAGATACAGCATGGGCTCCAGTTGGCCTCCAGCATTTACTACGATTACTTCTCTAATCTCAGCTCGGTGCTCAGTCCTCATCGCGATTCACAGTATGATCCGTGCTGTGGCAGAGGGCAGGGCAAAGTCCCCTGAGAGCCAGGGGAAGGAGGAATGCAGTGAGCCCGTGAGAGGTTTGGGGGTAGGGGATGCGGCAGAGAGCACGCAGGAGGCTGCAGAGCCAGCCTGGCTGCAGGGGAGGGAGAGACGCATGGGGCGAGCCTCAGGGCCGCGAGGCTCCCTAGAGGTGCACTGCCATTGGCTGTTGGAGTTGGAGAGTCGCTGAGTAACTGTAAGGGGAAAGAGCACAATCTGGTGGATTTGAGAAAGAGCATAGTGCAGTGTAGAGTAGAAATGCGGAGGGGCTAGAGGCGGAACCGAGCAAGGGTATGGGGAGGAGTCTCTGTTCAGAGGTCTGGGATCCCAGAAGGACGTGTTCAGCAAGTGTCTGCGCCTTCCAGCCGCTTCCTGAGGACCAGGCCCTCGACCGAGGTCTGAGCGTGTGAGAAAGTCACCTGCCAAAGAATGCTTGCTTCTTCATTAATAGAGCACAAAGAAGGAGAGAAGGAAGAATCTTGTTCTCTTTAATTTCTAAAAGTAGTACATAGTCCTGGATAAAGGCTGAAAAAAAATAAAATTATAAAAAACAGAAAATAACCCTAAATAGATATATAGGCCGAAAGTTTGTGAGCAAAACCCAAACTGCAGGGGAAATACTTCAAAGAATCAACAACTGAGATCTCATTTTATTGGAAGTTTTTGCACATCACAAGAAATCACCAACAGAGTGAAAAGATAAGCTAGAGTGGGAAAAATTTTATCCAGTTGTTCCGCAGACAAAAGACTTGTATCTAGAGCATATAAAGAGTTGCAAACTATCAGGATCCCCCAAATTCAAAGACCCAATCAAAAAAATGAGTGTCTGAGATGGATACATACTTCTCAGATGAAGAAATACAAATAA
>NW_004524714.1:2921778-2932359 GCF_000260255.1 Octodon degus | reverse complement strand
GTTATGGTCCCAACGTACATCCATTTTCCTACAGATGACTGAAGTTTGTTTTGCTCTACAGCGGAGTAGTCCTCCGTTGTGTGTAAGTACCACATTTTCTTTATCAGTTCATCTGTTGATGGACATATAAGCTGCTTCCAAGATTTAGCTGCCATGAATTGCGCTGCTATAAACATGATATGCGTGAATCACTATAATATGGTGTCTTTAACTCTTGTGAGGTGATACCTAGAAGGGCAATAGCTGGGTCCAGTGGAATTTCTAATTTTAGTTCTTTAAGGTGTCTCCATACTGATTTCTGTAGTGGTTGTCTGGTTTACATTTCTACCAACAGTGTAGAAGGGTTACTTTTTCCCCACAGTCTTGCCAGTATTTGTTATTATTTGATTTCTTGGTGCTGACCATTCTGTCTGGTGTAAAATGGAATCTCAGTGTTGTTTTAGCTTGTATTTCTTTAATCCAGAGATGTTGAACATTTTTTTTCATGTATTTATTGTCCATTTACATTCCTTTTGTGAAATGTCTGTTCATTTTCTCTCTTTTTTTTTTTTCTTTTGTATTTTAGGAAAAGGTCTCCAGGGTGTTCAGAGTCTCACTACTAGATCAGACTCACAGTGATCTGCCTGTTTACAGCCTCCCAAGAGTTGGGATTATAGGCGTGCGCCACCACGCCCAGTCTCGATTGCCATCTCAGCGCACTCCGGGGGCGGGGCCAGCACAGCAGGCAGGGGGATCAAACTGGCCCCTGTACGTGCTTGCAGGCACTTTAATCCGCTGAGCTATTTGGCCAGCCCCTATTTGCTCATTTTTTGATTGGGTCTTTTATTTTATGGCTGTCTGATGTTTTTGTTTTTATATATATTCTAGATATTAGTCCTCTGCTTGAGGAGCAGCTTGCAAAATCTTTCCCCCCATTTTGTAGGTTGATTAATTATTTTGCTGTGCAGAAGCCTTTTAATTTGATATGATCCCATTGGTTGATTATGGGTGCTATTTCCTGTGAAACTGGGGTTTTGTTCAGAAAATTCTTGCTGTGCCTATGACTTCAAGAATTTTTATCTGTTTAATCTTCTAGGAAATTGTTTCTGTTTTGACGTTTCCTTCTGTGATCCATTTTGATTTTAGTTTATTACCTGTTGAGAGATATGAGTCTAGATTCCCTACATGAAGATAGCTAGTTTTCCCAGAACCGTCTGTTAACGAGGCTGTATTTCTTCAGTGTGTGTCTTTGGCTTCTCTGTCAAAGATCAGATAGTCAGGTGTGTTGGAGGTTGTTGCTGCAGCCTCCGTTACTCGTGCTCATAGCTGTTGTTGTGCCAGTAGCATGGTGTTATTTTAGTTTTTAATCACTTTTGCTGTGTAATGTAACTTCCAGTCCAGGATTGTGAAACTTCGCTTTTGTAGCCCAGGATTGCTTTTACTACTCTGTGTCTCTTCTGGTTCCATATAAGTTTTCGAATGGTTTTCTCCAGTTCTGTGAAAAATGCTATTGGTATTTGAATTGGGATTGATTGCGTTCCATGTGTACATCAGTTTGGGAAGTATGGTCATTTTCACTCTATTGGTTCTGCCTATCCAGGAACAGGGTCTCTTTTCATTTTGTGATGTCCTCTTCACTTGCTTTTTTGGGGTACTGTAGATTTTACTGTAGAGGTCAATTTTTATTTTAATCACTAAAGTATTATACTATCACATCAACTCATATTCAAAAAGATGTAGAGAAAAGGCTCATTTTATTATGAATTGTACTTTTATTTCAATAAAACAGATTTTTCAAAGGAGTAACAAGCCCATGAATGTGTGCTTATTTAATTTTAGTTGACGTGATTTTATTTTTCTATCAAATAAGCCTATTCACATGGATTTACACATTTCTGAGTATGCTATCAGTGTTTTATAGTTTAGCTATTACTGTGGATGTCCTGTTTTGTTCCATTACATTTTCTAGCTGACTAGCATGTAAGAATGCCATTGGTTTATGCATTTTACTTTGAAGTTAACTGTTATTAGGCCTAATGGTTTTTTTTATTTTTTTATTCTAGATTATCTAATTATATACCTAATATGATAACTAGTCACATCACCTGCAAATAATGGCAATGTTATATAAATATTTTAAATTTTTTTTAAAGTTTATTTATTTGTGTGTGTGTGTGTGTGGCCAGCTCAGCCCACCAGGGTGCGGGGCTGGCTGGCATGTGGTGCTGGGGGATTGAACCGCAGTCCCTGTGCTTTGCTAAGCTTGTTCTAAGTAGTTGCTTTAGACCACTGAGCCATCTTACCAGCCCCAAATAGTTATGTTTCCTTTCTTTGTTTGTTTGGTTTTTTTCCTGCAGAACCGGGGATTGAACTCAGGCCCTTGCACTTGCCAGGCAGGCGCTTATTCTGCTGAGCCATCTCCCCGACCCCCAATATTTTAAATTTGTAAAAAAACTTTTATTTATTTATTTGGTACAGGGTCTCATTCCACAGCTTGGACTCATAATGATCCTCCTGTCTCAGTCTCCCCAGCACTGGGATTACAGGCGTGTGCCACCATGCCCGGTTCTGGTGGCTGGCACGGTGTGCCTGGAATGGCATGCAGTACTGGGGATTGAACCCAATCCTTGTGCTTGCCAGTCAGGCATGTAGACCACTAAGCTATCCTCCTAGCCCCCTATATAAATATTTTAAATATTTATTCCTCATTTCTTTTTCTTATCACATTGGTGTGTGCATCTAAAATAACGTTAAAGCAATATCACAAGGTTTCTTGACTTGTTCCTATTTAATAGGATTTCAATATTAAGAATATTGTTTAATTTCCTAATATACATCCTTTACATACTAAAGAAGTCTTTTTTTAGCTTAATACTTTATTGGGAGTAAATACTAAGTTATCAGTGTCATTTCAGCATTCCCAAGATCATATACTGAAATATGATTGCATTCCTGTAATAAACCATTTTGGCTTATTATTTTTTTAATATCTGGCTGACTTCATTTACTAATACTATTTTAAAATACTGATCAGTTTCATTTGGGAGTGTTTTATTTGGAATTAATGAGCTTAGTCTCTTTTTTGCCTCCTCTGTCAGGTTTTGGTATAATGATTATGATAGTCATGAAAAGAACTGAAAATATATCTTGTTTATTAATACACTTAAGTAGGTTAAATACCATTTTTCTTTAAAGGTTTTATGAGTGAGCACTGTAAGATCATCAAGATTTTTTTTTTCTTTTATGTATTTAGTGCAAGGACTGGTGAGATAGTTCAGTGGTCTAAAGCACCTACTTAGAACAAGCTTAGCAAAGCACAGGGACCGCGGTTCAATCCCCCAGCACCACATTTAGTGCAGGGTCTACAGGGTCCCTCTACACAGATCAGACTCGCGATTCTCCTGTTTTCAGCCTCCCCAGCACTGGGATTACAGGCACATGCCTCCACACCCAGTCTCAATCGAACCCTAATCCCTGTGTCTGCCTAACGTGCTTTCATCCGCTGAGCTATCTGGTTGGCCCCTAAGATATTGTATTTCATAATAGCTTTCTCAGCATTAATACTTTTAATTGGTAAGTTGAAAAATGTTGCCTCCTCCTTGGACAATTTTAAGAAAATAGATTTTGCTAATAAACACCCATTTCATCTACGTTTTCAAGTATGTTGTTAAAAAATTACAACTATGTTAATATTTCCCCCAGACTTGTAATTATATCCCCTCTCTCATCCTTAATATTGTACATCTGGGTTTTTTTTTTTATTTTTCTTAGTCATAAAAACCAAAGGATTGTCTATTTTATTGATTTTTTTTTTCAAAGAATTAACTTTTGATTTTATCTATCACTCTGCTGGGCTTCTGACTTTTAAAAAGTTCATTAATTCTGCTTTTATATTTTAAATCATGTTATTTTTTTCTTTTGCCTCATTTTATTCTTTTTATAGTTCTATATAATAAACACTAAGTATTAATTTTTATCTTTCTTAATTATTAATATTGGGCTTTGAGGCTATGGATTTTTCTTGGGATGGAGACTTTGAATCCATTAGATGTGGATAGTTTGTGATTAAATTTCTTCCTTCATCTCTGAATTATTTGGTGTTTTTCTTTACCAAGTGGTTATTTTTTAAAATGTGTTTTTCCTCCTGGGGCAGGGGAGGGACTAGAACTGTGCCAGCCCCACCAAAACCACATGAATTAAGAGTGTGGGAGGTATGATTTCCCCTAAAGGAAAATAGAAGTCTGTTTCCAAAAGAATAGGGCGTGGATGTTGGACAGATAAAAGTGTCAGTTTCTTTTCTTTTGCCAATAAAGTTGTTGAAGGATTCAGTGAGATGGTAGGCAGATCACAGTGTCCCTCACAAAGCAAGCAACACCCGGACGGGACCGCCTCCTCTCACTCCTGATCGGAACCCCCCAGCCGCTGCACGGGCCGGCCGAAGCTCTGTGGGGAGTGCTTTCACCAGGAGTTTACCTCCTGCCCGCGATCCCCGGGAAGTGGGGATCTGTAGTGAGTCCTCATCTCACCTTGGGGAGTCTGGAAGTGATTTGGCTCCTCTGGACCCCAGGATTCTGTCCAGGCTGCAGGACTCTGTCCATGTGCTGTGTGATTCACGAGCCACAGCACCAAGTCACAAACGAGGCCATGTGCTCTTCCAGACAGCAGCGCTTCTTGCCGCCTCCCTCGCGCGTGACTGCCGAGGCTAACCTGCCCCTTCCTGCATGTAGTGAACGTCCCACGAGCTTCCCGTGTGGATTCCTTTTTAAGTGAAGATTTGTTCTCAAGTTCCTGTTTTGTATGAGCTTGGTGTGTATGTGGCACTAGTTAATACAGACTTCGTCTTCCAGGGAGTCAGGGTGGCCAGCAGAAAATGCAGTTGCTTGGTTCCCGCTTAATGAAACAATGTCACGCAACCACAGTGAGAGCTGCACTGCCATTTCATTTGGAATGTACAGTGTAGGGACAGTTTATGGGACCGAGCCATGTGAGTGTAGTTCTAGGTGTCCACACTCCTCATTTCTGAAGTCCGAAAGTGGACTTTTAAAGGTAGGGCATGAGAGAATACAGAAAAAACTTTTTCGTCTCCAACTTTGAAAAGGAGAGAGAGAAAAAAATAGATAGTGTAAGCTGGAAATGTGGCATATATTTATGCTGTGGAGAGCGTTTTGCCCTCAGCACAGCAGAATTTTCCTTATTGAAAAGATAACCATGTGAGAAAAACCAAAACCAGACGCAGGCTGGAAGGGAGACGGGGCGGCGATGGGAGAACAAGAGTGCAGTGAGTCCGCGCGCGAGCCTGTCGCATGCCCGGAGGAGCCAGCTGTGGGCTTTGGCGTACAGAGGCGGGGAGCGCAGGGCCTGGGCCGGGCTCCACGCCACCACGCAGCGCAACCTGGCCTTAGAACAGGGGTTTGTGCCTGTGCTCCCTCCTGTGGGCCAGGGTGTCCTGTGGACGCCCCTGGGGCTGGGGAGCCTGCATTCAGGTCAGGAAGCACAGTTAGCCACCCACCCTGCCTGGAGGGTTAGCCACCAGCCTGGATTCAGGTCAGGATGCAGGCTTAACCTCCACAGAGGGCTCTACAGCATGGCTGCAGACTGCCCACCACAGCAGTCTGGCTGGCACTCATGTGGCAGCCACAGCAGTGTCGCCAGACCCTGTGTGCAGCATGGAGAAGGCACAGAAAAGAAGTGTGGTCCAGAAGGCTGTCCCTGTGGGTAGGACAGTACAGGCGGGTGCCGGCTGCCAACATGCCCTTAGGCCACAGCAGAGCTCCTCACACCCCTGTCCTGTGGCAGGGACCCTCACCTCTGGGCCAGCCAGTGCCTCCCAGCACCCACCCTGCACACTGCTCTTTGTCCTGAGTCTTTGAAGTCAGTTTTCAGTTCAGATCTTGAGTCTCTCAGGTTCAGGCTATGTGATCTTGGCCTACTTTTCCTCCTGAACCTCAGTTTCCTAACCTGTAAAGTGAGGGGAGCCAGAGTACCTGCTATACAAGGCTGCTCCTGAGGGCTCATGACACACGCAGTGTCCACCCCTCTGTAGCAGACAGCTGTGGCTATTGTGGCTATTTTACCCATCATGTCCACACCTCATAGTCTAGCCCAATCCCTGGCACTGCTCACCTCCACAGCGGCCAAAGCCTACACTGGCCCAATTACTGTTCATCATTATGGGCCAACGGCACAGTGTCATCTGTGGTGACAGTAACTGTCTAAATAGGAATAGGCACTGCAGTGTCCGGCTATGTTGTCCCAATCCAGACAGAAGCTCCCAGGCCTGGTCCAGCCACCCCACGTGGCTGGCATCTGGGCACCACCCTGCGGCATCCCTCCTGCAGACACCCTGCTGCTCTCTGAGGGGGGCCTTGCAAGGGAGCCAGGTTGGGATCAGCTCAGCTTCTTGCCTGCTTTGGTGGTCCAGATCTTGGACCAGGAGACTCCCTTCATCCACATCATTACTCCCATTGAAGTCAAGGAAGCTGGGGACCTGGGAAATGAAAAGGGTCACCTAAGGCCAGCTAGCAGTGGGGGGCAGAGCCCAGGCTCCAAGCGTCCTGCCTCAAGCCTCACACCCTCACACCACAGCTGTCGTCATGTGGCAGAACTGGCAGGAGCCCCAGGACTGAGAGGCCCCTGGTGGTGGGACCTGGGACTGATAAACCCAGAAGGGTGGGAGGGAGGTGCAGAGTAGGAAGAGACGGGCATAACAGGGGGAGGTAGTCGCAGGCCTGCCCTGAGGCCTCCGGGAGAGCTTGATCCCAAAGAATCCCAGCGGGGAAAGTCTGCCTGGGCCACTGTGGCTCGGCTGCGTCTCCAGCTTGCCTCACTGGCTGCCGGGAGCCAGAGGGTGTAGCTGGTACACAGGGAGGACTGACAGAATGGTAGTCTGGGGAGACTTGCCACTGCCACTTCCCTGCCGTGGGACCTTGGCCGAGTAGTGGGTCTCATTTGGCTTCCGTTCCTTCCTCCTTCAAACACAGCAGTGCTCTGGCCAGAGCTCTTAGTTGGGGCCTGACAGGGTGAGTTCTTGGTACTCATGAGCTGTGGTCATTACGTGACTCTTGGTACCTTCATCTTTAGCTATAAAATGAAGGCGATAAGTACTTCATAAGGTACTCATACGGGTCAGGCAGACATGCGTTGGTCCTTGCATGGCCCTCTGCAGCCAGGTTTGCCAAGCAGCTCCTGTGACTTCTGTCCCAAGCACCAGCCTAAGCCTTTCTTGCTGCAGAGGTCTGGGTCTGCTGGAGAGTCAGGCATGACGTGCACGAGTGAAACACATGAGCGTCCAGTTGTGGTTGTGGTGAGCACTCATACACAGAGGGTGCCACATGGTGGCTGGCACAGTACCAGCCGGAGGTGGCTGTTCTTACCATTCCATTGTCCTTCAGGCACATAATATTTACTGGCATAGGATAACACCAGGACACACAGAGGGTTTCACTGGATTTGTGCAGTGCTAATTGTAAAAGATTCGCTGCTTCTGTGTCTGTGCTGGTTATGGAAAGGAAAGGCTGTCTGTGTGGAGGTTCTGTCCAAGCAGGACCAAGGCTGGGGTCTCCCCAAATTGCCCTCAGCTCCTGTAGCCTTGGCTTAGCCTCTCAGGGCCAGAGGAATAGGTAAGCTGCTGGAGTCTGCATGCTGAGGAGTTACGAACATCCTGACAGTAGAATTTGCCCTTTTATGCAGTAGTGAGGCCCAGGGTGTAAGGAAGGACTGCGGGGCTGAGGAAATGGTTTACCAGTCCCTTCTAAGGTCAGTTTTCCAGTCGTGGTTTTCAGAGTGCCACTCACGAACCCCCTCTAGGACACAGCCTAGGCGAGTCTTCCATTTTGAGATGTTAGTGGAGATGGAGCCATTCCTTCTGTGTTCCTGGTGAGGGGGTGGCGGGTGGGGCAGGAAAAGGGTGCTGCATCGTAGCGACCTGCCACAGATCCCAGCACCCTTGCTGTGGGCGCTGGACACAAGCTCCCTCAGCCTCAGTCTTCTCCTTCTGTGAGTTAGTACAGACATTCCTGGTTTAACGACCGAGTTGCATTCCTGCATCTAAGCAAATTGGTCATTAACTGAATTTTTGTTATTCAGAACAAAGAAGTGGTCAAAGGAGACTCCATCTTGGTGACTTTGCTTTTATCTGTTACTGTTGCATGCATTATAATGTATAGCAAAATATAAAGTGAAATTACTGTACTATACAGTTCAATCAGCAAGAAGTACAGTACTGTACAAACAAGGTGCACTGTACCAAAAAGAGACATGGAGGCTCCATAAACAAGATGAACAGGACTGTACCAAAAAAAAGGCAGGTTGTAAGTCCAAGCAGTGGTTAAACAGGTAGTTCATTAAACAGGAATGCCAGCGCAGGAGGGAAGTCTGTCTTGCGTTGGACTCCCAGAAGCAGCAATTTCCTCCCTGCCCCTAGCCTGCTCTGCAGTTTCTCCGCTTCTGGGCCAAGCTTGTGCTCAGCCCCTCTGGGTCCACCAGGCTGAAGTCTGCATGCTGCGTCTGGCCTCACACGGCCTTGGCCACGTGGCCCGCATCCCTCCACCCCTGCGCAACTGTGGGGACACTGTTGTGGTTGAAGCAGTGAGGGATTTTCAGAGTTACCATTGTGGAATCCTTGGCAAGGTAACTGAGGGGAGGGGAACAGAAAAGCAAAGTCAGGAGAAAGAGTAGATAGTGGATTCAAATCTGCCAAACTTGGAGCTTGTATGTAAGGGAAATTATTTCTAATCATTAAATTTTGGCCCATGGTACCACCACAAAGAAAGGAAGTGGAAACAGCTCCTCTGAGAAGCGCTAGCGTATGTTTCTGTGATTTAACGGTTTCCCATAACAATATGTAGCTATTTTTAAAGCAGACGCATGACTCATGGTATCCAGCACCAGTGCATGCGCCCCAGGGGTGGCAGGAAGCATGTACTGCGCAGAAGGCAGGCTTGGGTTTGCTTGGTGTCTCCAGCGCTTACCAGCTCTGTGCCTTGGAGCAAGTTACACGTCACATTGTCCTTTTCCTCTGCTCTCTGATGGGTTGCTGGAAGGACACACATGATAATGTATAATCATTGCTGCAGTGTTCGTCTGTCCATGCCACATTCTAATATTAAGTCCCAAGTTAATTGCTATGTTTGTAAAAATTCTTACTTGCTGATAGCAAGCTCTTAGGGCAGCAAGTTTTGTTCTGGTTACTGCTTTGGCTAGAACAAACTTTTAATATGCAGTATTCTCATTGTCATTGTATTCAAACAGACTTTATTTATGGATTTTTAAATTTTTCTTTGATATACATGTTACCGATGAGTACGTATATGTGTGTGCCTGTATGTATGTCTTCAAATAGAACTTTTTCTGTATTTAAATCTTAAATAAATTATAGTAAGGTCCAAAAATGTGTATAATATTCCATTCTGAGCTTCTCTTTATAATCTAGTATAAATTAATTTTATGAATATTCCATGTATATTTGAAGAGATTTGTATATAAAACCAAATTTATTAATTTTGTTACTCTAATACTGTATCAGACATATATTTGCATTATGTATTTTTATCTATATAAGATGATTGAAACATAATTAATGTTTAAATTTTTAAAATGTATTGTAATAAAAGACATATTGCCATTAACTCCCCTGAAAATATTCCCCTTCATTTTGTCCAAGTTTTTTAAAGAAATATGAAACTATTTATTGACCACTGCTCAACATTATTTACAATAAAGTAAGCAATATATAGTAGGATAACATTCTGACTACTACCGAGTTGTTTTCTTGACTTCTGCTGAAACAGTAACTTGAATACTGAAAAGACTAAGCCCACATGAAGGTACAGGTTGGGGTCAGGAGGAACACGCAGGTCAGTGATTTAGATCAGCCCTTCGTTCACTCGTTTATGCCGGGGGTCCTAGATCGCGAACATCTCCAGACGTGCAGTGTGTTTCCATGAGCCAAGTCCACGAATCCTGACTTTTGGGTGCAGATCTCACCTTGTTGTTAAGTAATTGGATCCTGAGGAATCGCTACTGTTCCCGTAAGGACTCTTCCTTAGCAAACTCAAACAAACCAGGTTTTGACTCGACCTTATTTGGGTGGGGAAGTTGTTCATAGTGATAAGGGTTTTCTTTTCAGGAATTTTGCAATTAAACTGCTGCATTTTTGTGACTAAGACATAGATACGGATTCTGATATGGCTGCTTTGAAAATACCTATTTTTCCATTGTGCATTTAACCACAGAATCACCTATTTAACTTGAAAGGTTGTAGCTTCAAGAAACTTGTGATTTAATGAAGTGATTTCTTAGGGTGCTCAAAATGATGACATCCCAAACATGGACTTATCACCCAAAGTGTGTTTTTTGGTGAATGTTTAAAAACAAATCAAGGCCTTCCTGTTTCCGGCTGCGTGGAGGCAGCTCGTGCGTCTGAGACGCCCCAAAGTTAGGACCTTTCTTTGCACTCTTGAGGCGCCGGCGGTGGCTCTGCAGCTGTCATCATGCCACAGAATGAATATATTGAATTACATCATAAATGCTATGGGTACCGCTTGGATTACCATGAGAAAAAGAGAAAAAAGGAAAGTCGAGAGGCTCATGAACGTTCAAAGA
>NW_004524714.1:2916911-2920358 GCF_000260255.1 Octodon degus | reverse complement strand
GTTTGGTGAGCCCCGCTCTTGGGATGCTGAACACAGGCAGATCACTATGAATCCAATCTACATAGTGAGACCCTGTAGAACCTGTACTAAATACAAAAAGAAAAAGAAAAAGAAAAAAATCAAAACCCGCATACAAACAAAAAACTCAGCATGGTCCTTAAACACATGAGCTAAAAATGTGTCCTAACTGATATTGATTGTGGACAATTGCCCAACACTTAGAAAAGCAGAGGAAGTATATCAGCTATCAAGTGCTCTTTCCTCTTTTTTCCTTTGCAGTGCAGGGGATTGAACTCAGAACTCTGCGCTTGCCAGGCAGAAGTGCTCCTTTCTGATAAAGGAAGCAACTGCAAAAGCTTTCATTTGTTCGAAGTAACCAGTGCTATTGATGTAAAACAGACAAAACCCAACAATTCCCCCAAAGGCTACTTTCAAAACTGACATACTAACTTCATTTTTATTAGAATGCTGGTTTTTTATGCTAATAAGTAAAAAACCAAGATATATTGGTAGGCGGATGGATAGACAGACAGACAATATAAGGTAGTGAGCTTCATCTTCTGGACAAGAATGCCAAGTTAGTCTCTCTTCATAAAAAGCAATTACAAGTTAAGGACATTTCGTATTTGCCTCTTTTGCAGGCACCAAGTCACCCTCATTTGAATCTTTCCATTTCATGAGAAACATCAATTCTTCAATTATCCATGAGGCCAGTTACTTGTTCAGGATCAAGACGTCTAGCAAAAGCCTCTAGGTTTGTCAGCAGCATCTCTTTTTTTCTTAAACTTGCTGTCATCAGATTCACTGTCAGATAAAGGTTTTCTTTTTGTACCATCTTTTTCTTTACCAGCTTTTGAGAATTTAAGAAATACCTCAATTAACTCTGGACAATCTAAATTTTCTTCAGTTTCCTGTGTATCATCAGCATCTTAAATCTCTTCCTCTTAGAAAATACTTCACCTTCCCATTCACTACACGCCAATGCAGTACTTTTTCTACCACAAATTCTTCAGGCTCTGCTTCATGAATTTTTTTGTTTTTTCTGTTTTTGCTTCTTTCCCATTTTTTGCAGTGTTATTTTATTAGAAGCCATCTTTTATTGCAGACTTGAAGAGCTATTATTCACCGACTCAGTTGCTTGTGTTAGGGGTCTATATCCTCTTGGCCTGCACGCCTGCAGCCCCACACACATCCACCCAAGCAAAGGGGCCTGGGTCCCCTTCACTTTGAACACACTTATCTTGTCATCCTTGTCACTTTCTGAAGCAGTTTTAGAAGTCATCTTTTGTGTGCTGTTGAGGTTGCATTGATGTCATGAACTGATTCAACCATTTACCTTTTGTGGTCATTTTGAGTTTGGAAAAGAGCCAGAAGTTGCACAATGCCAGATCCAGTGGAATAAGGTGGAGGAAGACACAGTGCAATGTTATGAGCCTGCTTTTCTGTTGGATGGCCCTTGGAAACAACGTTCAACTTATTTTTTTTTAATCTTATTTATTTATTTATTCATTTGGTATAGGGTCTGGCTGTGCAGCTCAGACTCACCGTGATCCTCCTATCTCAGCCTCTTCAGGGCTGGGCATATAGGCATGCACCACCCTGCCCAGTTTTGGGGCTGGCAGGACATGTGGTACCAGGGATCAAACCTGGGTCCTTGTGCTTGCCAGGCAGTCACTTAGACCACCGAGCTATTTCTGTAGCCCTAAACTTATTTTTTATCACACCTTCTAAAAACATGGAAAGGAATTTCCAAAACTTCTTTCAACAATGGAAAAAACAATGTGATTAAGTGTATTCTAACTAAGGGGTGATTAATAGCAATGTGTCTTTTATTGTCATAAATTTTTAAGTTTTACATATTCACTGTATATTTTGATCATGGTTACATATATAGACAGGTATAAGTTCCTAGAGACATGCAAAAGGTTCATGTTTCCTGACTTCACTCTTAGCAGCTTTTCATTGTGTATTTTCATTCTGCATTTTCATTCTGCAGTGTCCCTTCATGTGTAGAAATCTGTCATTGTTGAATCTTTCTGCATGAGCTAAGTTTTTCATCCATCCAGATCACTCCTCTTTGGCTCGCTCAGTGTTTTCTGTTTGGATTCTGCCTTCCGCCGTCTCTCCTGTCTAACCCCACCTGTGGTGGGTATAGGATCAGTGCTTATGGAGGGCTGCTGGAAGTACGTGCCATTTGCTGTCCATGCACATCGCCAGGCAGTCTGCGGGTGGCCCCGAAGCCCGCGGGTCCCTGTCACGCTGTGCCGTGGCTCAGGCTGCCTAGCAGTCCTGACTCCTCCTCTCCCAGCCAGCTGCCTTTGCTCTAGCTCCTCTCTTGCCTGCATAGCTGGGTTTTTACATCACACCTTCTCTGTAAGCACCCTCAGGAGAATTCTGTCTTGCTTTCATTCTTTCTACTGAGGATAGTTCCATTTTTATAATTTCTTTTTTTATCCCTTAATTTATGATATATTTATGTATGCATGTATGCTTGTTTATGTGTGCAGACAGATAACTAAACACACCAATAACTAAGTGAATAAACAGAACCAGAATTCAGCTTAAAAGTGTTCTCCTGGGTATGATTCCTTAGACCTATTAAACTTCATTGGTCAGTTTAAAAAAAGCATTCATGACTCTCATGTTCTGCTGTTTTCCATTGGAGCTATAGGTAAAAAGCCTTACTGGAGAGTAAATGAACTAGAAATACTAAAATCTACCCTCATCGTTTTGGTGGTTGCTGAGATGTTTGATTTATAGTTGAGTAGTCTGCATAAAAAAGAGTAGCTGGAGTTGGGATTGAAGTGCAAAGAATACCTTAGGTTTCTGTCAGCTACCCTTCAGCCTTCACACAGATCAGAGCTCTTGCACACTTGCTGGGATTAGTGTAAGCTCCTACCATAATTATCTTCTTTAATTTTAGGGATCTACCTTCTGGATTTAATCTACATTGATTCTGCATATCCTGCCTCAGGCAGTATTATGGAAAACGAACAAAGGTCCAATCAGATGAACAATATTCTCCGAATAATTGCTGATTTACAAGTTTCCTGCAGCTACGGTTAGTACCCTCGGTTGTTGGAGCTGTGAAGTCTTGCGTTATTGCAATGTAGATTCAGCACTTTATCAGTAAGAAAGCATCAAAAACCTAGATAGTTCTTGTGGAGCTCTTGATTTTAATATCATTTAATATCTCATGGTTTTAATATCAAACATATGCTAGATCCTTTATGCATAGGTTTGATTTTCAAAGACTGCAGACTAGATGTGACTATAGCGGTATTACACTGAGGAGAATGAGGCTGCAAACAGTTGAGTCATTAGGATCACACACTTGCTGCAGTGGAACCCCCATCTCTGACAAAACAAAACAAAAAAGGGGGTATAAATAAAGGACCATTTTGTTATTAAAAAACATATATATGTACATATATACACAAGATAGGT
>NW_004524714.1:2870945-2916811 GCF_000260255.1 Octodon degus | reverse complement strand
AAGAAAGCTTTGTACTAATATTGTTTAGACAAGATATGTCTGCATCTTGTCCTCTGAATAACTACTACAAAGACAACAATATGCAATGTATCAATTGTAACTGTCCTACTAACCTGTTTTGAAACTGTTTCATTGCTATTTTATTTTTTTCTCATTAAAATGAATTAAAAAATTAAAAATCACACATCTGGTGAGTGGTAGAGCCAAGGTCCACCTGGCTTATGGTCACTTCTTCATAAAGCAGATTCCAGGACCAAATTCTTTCCATTTGTGGAAAGAGTCCTCCGCTGAGCTCTGCATCCAACTGGCAGATGCAGGAAGAACAGGAAGCATACAGGGGTGGGTTTTATATGCCAGACCTGCAAGTGGCACGCATCCCTTCTGCCCACTGAGGCTAAGAATATAATCTAGCTGTGGGCCTAAATGAAAGGATGATTTCGTAAATCACTGGCTGGGTTCTGTTCCACATGGTGAGGTCCAAAGTGTGACAGTTAACAGTGGGTGCCTGGATAGGTGGAGGAAAATGTTATTAGAAACAAGTCCTAGGGGGCTGGAGAGATGGCTCAGTGGTCTAAAGCACCTACTTGAAACAAGCTTGGCAATGCACAGGGACCGCGGTTCAATCCCCCAGCACCACATGCCAGCCAGCCCCGCCCCCTGGTGGGCTGAGCTGGCCCCACACACACACACACACACACACACAAATAAATAAATAAATGTTTAGAAACAAGTCCTAGAGAAAAAAAAAAGAAAGAAACAAGTCCTAGGACTGAAAAATCAGGATGCTGGGTGGGTCAACCACACGGACACAGATTTCATCCAAGGAGACAATGGACTTTGGGGTGTGGAGTCTGCCTGTGAGCCAGGTCCCCAGTCCTTGTGAGTGAGAGTGAAGGACCATGTGGCCAGGGGAAAGCCTGCAGTGCAGAAGAGCTGCGGGGGAGGTGCCTCTGTGGGGCGAGGTTTTCACAGAGTAGTGAGAGACAGCCGCCCAACCTGTCACACACAGTCTGTGACAGAACCACAGCCCCCTCTCAGGTGCATCACAGAGAGGCCAGCATGGGTTCAGCCAAGACAGTGCCCACTCACTAGCCCCTCCAGGAGTATGGTAGGCAGACGGGCCAGTTTAGCATTCTGCAGGCCCCTGAGTTCCCTGTGCAACTTCACCTGCCCAGGAGTCAACACTCACACTGGTCAGCACAGCAGTCACAGACACGGCCCTGGGCTCAGATCAACTCAGGTTCCAGCCTCAGTGCTGCCTCTTGGAGAGTCACTTTCTCCTTGAAATTTGCTTATGCATGAAAATGGGGCTGTCTGTGTGCAGAGCCTTTACCCCATCATTGTCACCTGCACCATTGTCATCAGCTTAGAAAGCACATGTCATTCTGAAAGCTGCATTTCACAAATAAGAACATGAGCTGTAGAAAAACAAGGTGTCTTCAGAATCCCCCAGCCAAGGGACAGAGAGTCTTTGAGGGCGCCAGCAGCCCGGAAAGTGAAGAGCCACCCCATCCACCTCTGTTTCTTTTCCCTTTTCCATTCTCCCTGCCACTCCACTTGATGTGTCTGTCCTACCCTGTGGCCCTCTCAGGAGGACTGAAGTGAGCAGGAAGATCTGTGGAGAGCAGCTGACATCACTCACTCTAGGAAAGAGAGGAGCACAGTGTGGCGCAAGCCTCACTGGTGGCTTGGGGTGAACCCTAGCTGTGCCACTTCTCTGGTGTGCGACCTTCGCAGCTCTGTACTCTGTGCAGTGGGGGTATGATTTCTCTTAGGTGAGGGAGGAGTGGAGGTAGAACAGACCAATCTGTAAGTCACCCAGCGCAGAGCCGGGCTCTCACAGGGACCAGCCTTGGCACCTCCCTTTCCACCCAGGACTCAGCAGCTCTGTGTGCCGCCATCTGGCTAGGCCTCCACACCCACGTGAGTGACTCTTATTCATGTCACACTGCAGTGAGCAGGCGTGGGAGGCTTGCCTAGTGCTCCCAGTGGAAACCCGTTGGGGAACAGATTCCGGCTCTGGTCTGTTTCCCCAGCCCTTGGTTTCTGAGCAGAAGTCTCTGCTTTCCTTCCTGGACAAAGAGATGTGGTGGCATCAGAGGACAGTATGTGGCTTAGACATTTGGGACCACTCTTTAAGAGCAGAGGCAGGCCTGGCCACCCTAGCACAGAGCTCGGCCCCAGGGAGTATTAGGAGCTCTCGGAAGAGCCAGTGAGCCTCAGCGTCTGAGCGGCAGCTATCTGAGTGGCTCTTGTGCTTCTCCTCGGTCCTGGAGAGGGCAGTGACTGAAACCTCTGGGCCTTGTCACCTGCAGATCACCTCACCACCCTGCCCCATGTGCAGAAGTACTTGAAGTCTGTACGCTACATTGAGGAGCTCCAGAAGTTTGTGGAAGACGACAACTACAAGTAAGTCCCCCCAACTCCTGAGTCAGGTGTGCCTGCCCGCTCTGGTCCTCAGTGCTCAGGTCTCTGCAGAGGCTCTGGCCCTTGTTGCTGCCCACACTCCAGCATGCACAATACTGCACACAGTGGGATCTCCCACACCTTCCCCCGACCTTGGTGCTGTCTGCCCATCCCCCACATTGACCTCTGCCCCATCCTCCTATGACCCATGGTTTAAGGAAGGTACATCAAACTTCAGTGCAGCTTCCCATGTAGTCTGGGCAAGGGCGGGGGTGGGAGGATCCACGGCTGTGCACCAGGGGAGCTTGGCACTTCAGTTCTCATAAGCAATTGGCACTCGGTGGAGGAGCAACTCCACTGGCTGTCTTTAGGCCAATGAGCAGAGCTCTCCAGGATCCTGTTTCATGGGTGGTTCTCGGCTCCCTGTAGGACTCACACTGGCCAAGGCCCCCACAGCAGCCCTGTGCAAATCTTTTGGGTAGACTTCCTGCTCAGGAAGACCTCTCAGCCCTCAGGCTCACCTTGCACTCACCTGCTCTGATTTCTGGTTCTTTCCTCATTGGTAGCACTGGGAATGTATCCCACATTTCTGTATTTGGAGGTAGATTTTGTATGTCAACTTCACCCGCTGCAATTAGGTGGGTGTCCTTTTGGCTTCTTTTGAATTTGAGTCCATTAAGAGCCTCAGTATGTCTTCATATAGCTATTCTTTTAAACTGTCTTACTGTTTGTCTTCAGTACACTATGATTTCTTTAAGTCTTGTTATCAACTATGTGTTTTGAAAGGGTTTTGTTTTGTTTTGTTTTTCTACTTTCAGATCTACTTATTTGATCTTCCTGATCATTTGGTGTTCATCTAAGTCCGTAAACTTTAAAGCATTGTGGCCACTGGAGCCACTCAACAAGATCTTGGGAATGGCTGTTCAAAGGCCCCTCTCCCAGGCAGCTCAGCAGGAATGATTTGCAGCCCTGGCTGCGAATCAGAGCCACCAGGACACTTTTAACCGTCCGTACGTCTGGGGCAGGGCCTAGAGAGCTGTCTATTTTCAGAGATACCTGTGCATTTCTAGTGATCTTTGGGAGTGTAGACGTACATTATTGTTGTAACATAATTTGTCAAAATAAAAAATAATATGAGATTGCGATCTGTTATGTAGTAGTAGCAAGAATAGAGGAAGCCCACAGATTACCATTAAAATTATGTTTATTCCAAATTGAGCTCATTTTATTTACAAAGCATTTGCTATTCCTGAAAAGAGTAGCCTAAAGTACAAAATTATTCCCTCTTAGGTTCTAGGATAATCTTTTCCATCCCTGCGCCAAACTTTTGACTACAGAGACAGTACTTTTTCATTAGCACTAATGTGCTTTAAGGAGAAAAACAAGCTATAAATACTGACCAGGAGGCAATCCTTAGACAAGATGCAGACTCTGATTGCTCCCTCCATTCGGAAGGACATCAAGCACTCCTGGGACTCAGTGCTGAAGGACAGTCACACTGGGGCTTTCAAAGGACCTTTGTTGTGGACAAAGTGTGTATGCAGGGTGGGGCTGCCTTCTCACCCCAGCCTAACCTCTGCCCGAGGAGCATCAAGAGCTGCCTTCCCAGGAGGTCCTCACACTGAGTGCAGGAGCCAGGCAGTCCTGTGAGTCTGCAGGGGCAGCTTCCCTCTGCAGCCAGCTCACACCTGGAAAGCGGCTCCTCACGCCCAAAGAGGCAGCCAGCGGCTGTACTAGGACACGGAGGACGCTGTCCCCCAACACCTGCCCCCACCTGCTTTGAGCCATTGCACCGAGAGGCCCAGTCAGTCCTTCTCCTTGCTCAGCCGTTAGCCTAATTATTGATTTGAGAAGAGGGACCCAGATTCCCCCCAACTAGGAAGCTGATCTTTAGCATTAAGTGAGCATAGGATTGGATCATACAATGCTTGCTATTTTTACTTACAAGTATTAATTTTAATTCAACCAGAAAAAGAAACTGAAATAAAAACTAAGGAATCTGCTCATTAAATAAATATTGCTTTGCTACAAGAAATGCTATTTCCCAAAAGAGCCTCCTAAGATTCATAAAAGTGGTCAGGAAAAACATGGAGCGCCCGAGTCAGGAAGTTTCCTGTAAGTACATTTCTGCCGCGGACAGTATCAGTTGGCTCTGCTTGTGAAAGATGAGCCTGTTAGCACTGCACGCTGCTTCACCTCCGCCTCACCCTCTTCTACTTTTTTTGTTAGTTGTATTATTATTGGATCACATAACTCAAGTTCATGGCATAAACATGTGTTCAAAAATCCTAATTCCTACTGTTTAGTATTTTTAAATGGATACAGTTCTTACCACCTGTTGTTCCTCCACAGTGTCCCCTGCAGTCTTTATTCTAAATCAATCCCTTATTTAGCCAGATTTCATCAGGAGCAGGGCCCTCTCCCCGCCCCCTCCCTGGGCCTACCTCACCTGAGTCCTCCGTGGCTGCAGCTGCGTTTGTCAGGCCTGGACTTGCTGGCTGGCCTCAGCTCTGTCCCTGGCCTGCAGCCCCCAGCCTTGTCCTCTGGCACTGGGTGCTGCTGTGGTGAGAGCTGAAGCCCGTCGGAGCTTCTCCATCTGAAAGTGGCTTCTTTGGTCTGCCTGGCGGGTGAAGAGTTCCCTTCCAAAGCCCCAGGAGGAAAGTCCTCCAGTGGACGGTTCTGCCTCCAACACCTCCTTGCTGCCCAGGAGCGCCTTGCTTTTGTGTCCTTGACTTCTCCCCACCCCTTCTTACTTATGTCTTCCAGGCAGGCACGTGCTGGGTGCTTTCTGCCCCTCATCTGTTAGCGCCTTTCTAACAGCTGTGATCCCCTCCTCATCCTCAGCCATGCCTGGCGATGTATTTTTCACTTAGGTGTTCAGCAAGCCCTCTCAGTTCAGTCTTTGATTCAGGACGCCCCCCAACAGCTGCATCAGTCTCCCGTTTCATCGTGTTCCTTTTTTTCATCTCACTTTTCAGGTTGTTCTCTTCACCCCATGTTTCCCATAGGTCATTCCTCCACTCAGATCACTGGGGGGATTTCCTCTGTCCCCAGGCCACCTTTTCTGCCTCCCTGTCTTCCTTCTGTGGGAGGAGGAGTGCTGTGCTGCTGGCCCACTTCTCCGTGTTTTGCTCCCATTGGGGAGGCTCTGGCTGGCTGCCCCGTGGTGCTGGTGCAGAGAGGGAGGCCGCTGGCCATCCTCCTGAGTGTGGAGAGGGGCTGCTTTCCCCTCTTGCTGCTGGGAGGCCCAGGGGTTCTTGGATTTCCCTTCTTCTGTACCTGGGGGCGTAGAAGGCGGGAGTCAGGAGAGCCATCAGTGGAAACTTAAATACCTGTGGACTGGGGTTTCCTTCACCTTGCTGAGGGCTGCCTCCCTTTCCAGAAAGGACTACATCAGTGCCCAGTCTTGCCCATGAAACCTTCGTTTACATCAGAGTGACCCTGCCCTGCCACTTGCCAGCCATGTGAATTTGGGAAAGGAAGTTACTATTCCTCAGTCTCCTCATTTATAAAATGCACGTAATTTATAGTCTCACCAGCCAGATTAACCCATCCTGCACAGCAAACCATGGGCCCTGGTCACCCACCTTTTTTTATCTTCTTTACTACTGTGTTTTCAGCATAGAAATCCCCTGGAGACATCCAAGGAGGCAGCTGTGGGGGGACAGATCTCACAGCATTGCTGGGTTCCCTGACTACTGCAGCCCTTAACTACGATCCATCTCCCAACCTTGACCGTACATCAGTCCGTTCCCCTGTGATAAGCCAGCGCCCATCTAATCTTGTGGCAATTTGTGTTTTCAGACTGTCGCTCAGAATAGAACCGGGAAGCAGCTCTCCAAGACTAGTCTCTTCCAAGGAAGATCTTGCAGGTATTGTAGCTATCTCAAGTAGAAGCAAAACCAAGAGTAGCCCTGCTAGGCCTCACCTGTGGAGCAGAGAGCACAGCTGAGTGTCTGGCAGTGCAACTCGCCTGTCCCTGCTCATGCCTCCCATGCCCACCTGCCAGGCTCCTACAAAATGCTTCTGTGCTGGGGCTCGCTCCCCAGAGCATCCTGGAACAGAACAGCCCCAAGAGCGCAAGGTTAGAGCCCCAAGATGGGAACAAAAATGAAGTATCGAAAACCCCAGGGTCTTCAGGCCACGTGGACCCTTATGGTCAGGGGCCGACCAGACTTGGGGTTGTGTGCCACCAACATGTGCACAGGATGCCTGGGGTATTTATTCGGTGCCACTAGCTCCAAATAGCTCACCTTCATCAACTTACTGACCTTCTGGGGAAGCACACACACAGACACACGTTCCTTAGAGACAAGACCCATGCTCTGCAGTCGAGCCCAAGCCCTGCCATTTCCTAGCACTCTGATCTTCAAGGACCTCCACCAGAGTGGAGCTCAGACCCTTACAGGGCAGCCATGATACCTGTGAGTTCTGCCCTGGAAAGTGCTGTACCCACATCAACAGGACATAAACGTGTGCTCAGTGTTGGCTGCTCCATCAGTATTATCATGGTGGCTCCTGTGTTGGTTGTCCAGCCGACTCTCAGTGCCTGGGCTGATCCCCACAGCTAGTGGGGGACCAACAGCAAGTACCTCCTCCTGGCTTGCGCTCTAAGTCACACCAACCCGCATTAGGCCACTTTAGGGAAGTGTCTGTCTCCTCTCCTGTGCCCCAGGCCACAATTTTCTTATCTACAAAATAAGGATTAAAAAAAAAAAAAAAGTAGCCCAGCAATGTTAAAATGTCAAAAAGCCTGTGAATGAGAAAGTGCCCAGCATAGCCTGACATGCACTGATTGGGAAGGGGTAGAAAGCTGCTGCCCTGGGCCTGCCCTAGCCCTTCTCCGTACTTCCTTAGCAGGCCATGTCCTGGCGACAGGGACCTCCTGCAAGCGCCCCCCCTCCAAGCTTCCACCCTGCCCTTGATTCACTCGGGCTCCTGTCTCTTCCACTTTTGCTGGCTATGTCTCACAAGCTCTACCCTGCGCTGGCACTCGGGTTCCTCTGGCAACTTGGAGAAGGAAATGCAGCTGTTCTCAGGGCCTTACAAGATGCTGTTGCCCTAACCTAAGACAGAGTCGCGTTTGTGCTGGGCGGCTTGGTTTCCATGAGGCTTCCCTGAGTGCAGTGGCGAGATGTCGTCCACTCTCCGTACCTGCTGCCCTTGCCCGACAGCTGGCCTGGTAGAAAGGGATGCTTCTGATACTAGTCCACCTTCCCTATTCTAGGGGACCCTGTTCTAGGACCCTCCCCCAGGCAACTTTAGTCCCCTAAAATGCTCAGTAACACACACCTATCTTTAGAATGGGCACAATATCCACCTCTGTTGTGGGAAGCTGCTGAGGCCACATGTGTAAAGCAGGCGGAGCCTTACCCAGCACACTCATCAGGCACAGCTTTGTCATGATGGTGCCATGAGTCTAGTATTATGATTTGGCCTCTGTCCTTGGCTCAGCTTTCAGGTTTTAGCTAAATGTCACTGTCTCAAAAAGTCTACCAGCCCAGCCCCAGGCCTAACCAGGCTGCATTTCAGGGGGGCTGGCAGGCTCTGGGCCACACCGAGCCCACCCTGTCCTGTGCAGGACCAAGCACAGCCACCTGCCCACTGACATACTATCTGTGTTTGCTTTCACACTGCAGTAGCAGGGTTGAGTGGTCCGGACGAAGACCAGGGCCTGCAAGCCTCAAATACTTCTGTCGGACTTCTCACAGAGATGTGCAACAGAGGACAAGCTTCTGCCCCGAGCGCTCTTTGCCCACCTGCCTGCATGCATGTGCCCTCAGGTAGCTGCATGCTCAGAGGCCTGGACTCTATCTTGCACCACCCAAATAAAGGCCCCAGTATGAAATTCCTGAAGCCCAGTGTGTAGGGGCCCTGGGCAACCACCTGTGGTCCCCTGCCTTGCCCCTTGGCCCTGGCTCCTGAGCACCTGCTGGGCCCAGTGGGCACCTGTTCTTGGAAGCAGCTCCAGTGTGGGCCAACTGCTGACTCTGCATAGCCTTCAGAAGTGCTGATGCCGCAGCTTTCTACATGACAGAGAGAGCCCAAGCTCACAGGAGTGTTTTCCACCAAGTTTCAAATCCCTGGCTTCAGCCTTGCAAGCAGGATGTTAAGATTTGCATTGAGGGTCAAAGGTCTGGGGAGTGTCTGGAGAGCTCAGACTCTGTCTGTGGCCCTGGCTTCCTGCTTACAGCCCCACAGGACAGAGGTGGGTGCTGCTGCAGCCTGGGGTCCCCAGGGGTATTCTAGAGGGCAGGGCCAGAGGGAAGCTCCAGGAAGCCTGGCTGGTCTGGCAGTTAGACTGAGCCACGTGGCGAGAGCCTGACTGGAGTCAAGGACAGGAAGGTGCCTCTTACAGTCCCAGGAATGGGAGGAACGTGCCTCCCTCACCCCTCAGGAGGGGGGTTTAGGCTCCAGCGTGGGGCGCGCTCCACAGCCGCACACCCCCACGCCTACGAGGGAAAGCCCTGCAGTGTGCTCTCTTGCTCGCTTGAGGCTTGCATGCCGCAGTCCCACAGAGGCCCAGCACTTGCAGGGAGCCTGGTGCACAGCATAAGGAGGGCCAGACCCCAGCCTCCTGCAGCAGTGTCTCACTGGCGGAGAGAGGCGGCACATGCCACTAGGAGAGGACCAGCATGTGCAGAGCCCAAAGGAGGCCAGCAGGGGCAAAGCTAGATGGCAGAGGACTCTGACTTCTTTATCCAGCTCTCTACCTCCAGGCTCAGGAAACCTTGGCCCTGACCCTGAGAGCAGCTGTGGTCGTGTGGTCTTGAATCTCTCTGCAGTCTCCATTAACAGCAGAAGTGGATGTAAGCTATGGCTGTACCGGTCTCTGGGGTGGCCCCTGCGCTCCCCAGAGAGCTGGCCCCATTTTCCACCCTGGGGAATGGCTACGTAGGCAGGTTCACCCCTAACAAAATACATGGTGAGAAAGGAAATGGAGAAACCTGTTTCTGAATGTGGGGAGAGAAAGCGCCTAATGCCACATTTTCATGCCCCCCCCCCCATGTTTAGTTTATATAAGTGAACTAATATTTTCCTGGAGAGAAAAACCATACAGAACAATGACCCCTGTGGAGGGCAAGTAATGTTTGTATGCCTTAAACTGGTGGATTCATTCCAGATTTCTCAGTCCTGCCTCCATGTGGCTGCCCCAGGGCACAGGGTTCCGCTGGGGTTCCTGAGCAGCACCTCAAGTCCGGGAGACTCAGCCTGGACCTCTTCCCTCAGCGCGGTGCCCTCAGGACTGCATGCAGACACATCTTGCTAGCTCCTCTCTTTTTGCTGTCTGGCAGCAAGAGTCCTGCTCTGACTTCAGACAGACCTGAGTTCACCTCTGAGTTGGGCCACGCCAGGCAGTGTGGGTTTAATCCCTTGGAGCCTCAGCTTCCTCGAGAGCAGCAGTGTTTTCTGCAGGCTCTCATCCCAGGCCGCTGGGAGCATTCCCTGGGGCAGCGCTAGAAGACCTGCTCCTAGGCCACACGACTAGCCCCTTGGGGATTAACTCTGGGCCCTCCCAGCAGGCTCCGACATGTCCAGGTGGGGGACAGGACAAGACAGCTGCCCAAGTGTGGGGCAGGGAACCTGAGGGGTTCCTCCAGTGGTCACCAGCGGTGGCAGGACTGCTGCTTCATCACCTGGCACTGCCCAACCAAGGGACTCATAACAACTTCTATGATATGCGTATATTCTGAGGGACACCCAGGGCTGGGGCTAGAGATGTCTTCACTCACAAGCCTGGTGCTTGCTGCTGGCTGGGGCAGTGGCTGCCGCAGTGGCAGAATGTATACTGTGGGCTGCATGTGGCCTGGGCTTCCTCATCGTGTGGCTACCTCTAGATCATCAGGCTTCAGCATGGCAGCTAGCTGTCCCCCAGAGGAAATGTCCAAGTAGGAAGCTGTATCTCAGCGCCGCAGGGAGCCAGCCTTCACAGTCACCCCGCCTTACCTTGGCTTCCCTCAGTGAGTCAGGCAGCCGTGGACAGAGGGCAAAGGCTCTGCCCCTCAGTGGAGCAGGGGCTTTGTGGGCACATTTTAATAGTGCCACTCCAGCAGCTTGACAGGAGGAAAACAGGCCAAGAGATGACGCATTGCCATCCTCTTCCTTATCCTCAGCATTGAAACAACCTCTGCTAACCAAACTCTGCCAAGCACCGCCCCAAGACTGCCTTGGCCACGTCTGTGCCCTGACACCCACCTTGTGAGGTGGGCCTTGCCATGCCTGTTCTCAAGGTGAAGACACCCAGCACTTACCCAGCCTCACATAGGAAGAAAGTGGCAGAGCCAATTGCTGGGTGCAAAGATGTGGACAGGTACATTGTCTCCTGCCAACACAGGAAGCAGGCAGGGGGCTGGTGAGGGCCAGGGGCACACTACGCTGTATCCTGGCTGCCCGGTTCACCTATGTAGGCGAGTTGGCAGCTGCCCTGAATGACATCCCTGGCATGCCTTCCTCTCCTGCAGACCCCTTGAGTTCAGCACTTTCCCCACTAGTCCTCAGATGCTAGTTCCAAGTAAGGAGCAAAACTCCAAACCTGATCTGTGTTAAATCACCTCACCTTACCTTACCAGGGCACTTTTGTCCAACTGAGCTGCCTGCCCTGCTGTGGCCTCGTTCCTCGCAGGCTCCAGGTTCCCTAGCTCCTTTAGCTGTGAACAGAGTCCGTGGCATCTAGGACAGTCAGGTGCCATTTTTCAGAAGGAAATAACCATAGCATGTGTGTGGTATAGGAGATAGATGTTGGCCAGCACAGGAGCTGTGAGAGCTGCCCAAGTGGGAAATGAGAGTGTGAACACAAAAGTGACTGGCTCCTGGGGACACTGGCCACAAAGGGCTTCAGCATGGGCAGACTGTGCAGATACCCCACCCCCACCAGGGCCCTGCAAGGTAGACCAAGGGTCCAAGTTTCCAAGGCTGGGAACGGCTCCTGGTACAGGCAGGCAGGAAATGCAGGAAGCTGAGCCCTTCCACTGGGCAGAAGCCCACCTTGCATACCAGAGGCTGGGGCAGCCCTAGCAGGAGCTCCAAGCAGCAGCTTCATGCCCTCACCTCCACCACTGTAAGGAAAGGCTTTCTCAGGAGGACAGGATGGGCCATGAGCCCCTACCTCAGCCCAGGAAGAGGCGAGACTGGAATGCAAGTCTTGGAACTCCAAGTTTAGCAGGTATCCCCCTGCCACAGCTGCCTCCCATTAGTGTCTGATGTGGGAGACTTGTTCCCTGTACACAGACTCAGATGCAGTGCTGGCCCTGGCCAGGGCTCAGAGGCAGGAGATATCTGTGGGAACCAAGCTCCCAGGCTGGCCATGTACCTGCTTCAGCAGCCATAATGCCACACTCATCCATCCAGTGGCCTCCAGACATCAGCCCCATGCTGGATTTCCTGTGGCCCCCAACCTCCTTCCTGAGCACATACCACTTCTGCACAGGGGATTACTCAGGGTCCCCTCCACACTTGGCCAACACCTCCTGGACACTCCTCGTCCACACAGCCCATGGGCTCAAGTGCTGGCCGCACACACTTGCTTTCTAGCAATGAAACTCCAGGTTCCTCCGAGGCTTCTGAAGTATCAACAGTTTTACCTATCACTGTCCACACTGCAGCTCACACACCAGCCAGGATATCCGATGTCCCAGAAGACCCCTCTGGCTCTGCGCAGGGCTGTCACATGCACTGCACGCAGAGCTCTCCAGCTCAGAGGCTGCTCACTGGGGCAAGTTCTTGAACTTCCCAACTACAAACTCCATATCATGAAACTGAGATGGCAGCACTTCCTACATGGTGATGTTCCTGTGAGGCTTAAACAGGAGTGCGGGGACAAAGCACCGCGTAGATGTTCCCTACAGGTTGGCAGTTATCACGGTCAGTATCGCTGGGTTACACGGCTGCTGCCACTGCCGTGGTGACTGCTACCTTCCTGTCGGAGCTCATGTCCCACCTGTGTGCAGGTTCCTGTTGCTCTGTCCCCCACACCTGACTGGCAGCCCTGTGGGCTGAGCTCAGTAAGCATTTGGGGCAGGAGGAGGGAGGGAAACCAACAGAGTGTTGGCTCCTCCCAGGGAGGCTTGTGGGGAAGCGTCCCTATTCCTGTTCTGCACATGCAGACTTCAGGCTGCGAGGTTGGGGGACTCTGGAGCCAGGCCCCTGTGCCTCCAGAGCTGGAGTCCTCTGCCACACTGCTTGTCACCTTGATGCAGACCACTCTGCAGCCATTACTAGAAGGCACTGTGCTTTTTGTCTTCCACTCATTGAGGTGGCCTATTGGTCAGTATGTAGGTTTCTTGAGGAAAAGGTAATGAAAACCAGATTTTTTTCAACATACCTTGTTCCCCACAGAGACTGTCACTTCTCATATGTTCCAATAAAACTGTTAAAGAAACAGCCACTTAAAGCACTTTAAAGATTGTTCGTGGAAAAATTATGCTGAGGAAAAATAGAGCAATCCTCTGAGATAGTCAAGCCTCATGGTCAGTTTTTCCAGCTGTCTGTGCCATATCAGGCGAGCAGTGTGGCCTGCACTCCGGCTAGGGTCCCCGCACCTTAGCACCCACCCCACCCGCCCTGCCCTTGCCCGAGGACAGGACAGACTTGCCAGCCACCCAGTTCAGACACAGCCCCAGAACACATATGTCCCTGGCCCTGTTGTGTGGGAGCCACCAAGGCTTGGCCAGCGGCAGCGTGAGGCAGTTCAGTAGCAGAGAGTGTCGCTTACTGGCAGAAAGGACCCTCATGTGGGTCCCAGATGAATGGAAATTCTTCTGCTTCTGCGTCAGACCCAGGCTGTTGGTCAGCAATTCAGAAGGCGGGGAGAGGGGCAGAGACCCAGGGCAGAGAGAACTCTCAGCTCTGATGCTGGCCCGGGGGGCCAAGAACTCTTCCTCCGGGGCCCTGGCCTTTCCCCCTCACTGGCCAAGGGTCCAAAGCACAAAGGAAAGGGGGCCCATCCCGGCCGCATCCTGGAGGAAGAATGGAGGGCTCCAGGAAGAGAGCAAAGTAGGGAGCAGAGCCAGGGCCGGCAGGAATGCTGCACGTGGGAGACAGATGGGGACAGGAGGGCAGAGGAGTGGGCCTTGGCAGCAGTGGAAGAGCAGTGCCCGGCTGCGTGGCCCTGGCGTGCTCTGAGCCTGCCTCTGAAGTAGTCACGATGGTGCTCCGATTGCATAGGAGCCCTGGAGCTAAGACGTGGGGTGTTTTACCAGTCTGGCTCACAGTTGGGACAGAATATATGTCAGGCCCCTTCCCCTTCCCTTTCTCAAATGTAGCAGTGGGGACTGCATACTGCAGATGTCCCAGAGGAAGTGGCTCCTGCTTGCTGACTCCACGCATATGATCTCTCTGCCCCCTTCCTCTGTGTCCAGTGTGTGAACTGGGAACCACCGGGTTCCCCCCCTTGCCTTTGGCATGAAGCATCTCTGTAAGCCACCAGCCTTCTCCCTGACGGGGTGCTGAGAGTGCCTCCCTCAAGTTTTACAGCACTGGCAAAAAGCAAGCACCAAGCATGCGCTGTTGAATCCTAAGCATTTCTGCTCCAACACCAGGCCCCCTGGGCCTCTGCTTTAGGCCACATGGGAGGAGCAGTGCAATCTGACCTTTAGAAATCACTGTTGTGCACCAGGGTGGGAGCCGGAGTGACTCAGGCAGTGGGACCGTAATCCTCTCACATGGCGCTGATAAACAAGCCAGGTTCCACCCTCTGGATTCTTCCCCAGCAATAGTGCAAAACCAAAACAAAGCAGGATGGTTTTCATTCTTCCTCTCCCTCTCTGAAGCAACTACATGAGCTGTTTCCCTGGGCCAGAGCTGCCTGTGGCCCAGCCTGTAGAGCAGAAGGTCTTCCCAGGCACGCCTTGGGGTCACCTGCCCAGCTTGTGCAGGATGAGCTGCCCAGACCCCCAGCAGCCAGCACAGCCAGAACCTCCAGGGTGGCCCACTCTCCAGGGGTGCTGATAGTGCCTATGATAAGAATTGGAGCCTCAAAGAAGCTGTCTACCAAATGAGGGCACGTGTGCAGAGGAAAGCGGAGCTGTGTTTCCGTCCTCTGTGCTCCTCTCCTTCAGCCAGCCTGGGGCTCCTAAAGCCCGGCTGCAGAACTTGGCCTCAGGGTCATCCCTCTCTGGCTGTGAGGACTAGTCTATTATTCCATAACATCTTGCTTTCAGGTGCCCCCTAAAGCAGAACTGGACGCCAGTGGGCCTGTGCACTCATGGGCCCCTTACAGGGCAGGTCCCGGCGGCCACCACCAGTGCTGTCAGTCTTGAGAATGGATGACACGGGTGGGGGTGGGGGTGAGAGAGCATCGCTGATGAGCCAAGCCCTGTGCAGCTTCTGGACAGGAGTCTTCCCCCAATCCCTGAGCCTCTCACCACCTACACCCCTATACCCCTGCTCTGTTCACAGGCCCCTCCGCAGGCTCCAGCTCAGCACGCTTCCGCCGGAGACCCACCTGCCCTGATGCATCCGTGGCTGGCAGCCTCCCCACGCCACCGGTCCCCCGACACAGGAAGAGTCACAGCCTAGGCAACAAGTGGGTGACTGAGCCGCCTTCCCTGGGGCTACTGACTTGGCATGGGCATGAACGAAGGAATGCTGGAGAATCCTCCCCCAAGGCTGGGTCCCTCCCACATCCCATCCTGGGAGCTCTTGGTGCCCCTACCTGACATGCTGTCCTGAGACTGGCATGAGCTCAGGAATCACTGAGGGCACTGGTAGCACCATCCATCCATCTGCCATCCACTGAGGCCCTAGGCTCTATAGCTAATGGAGAAGGGGTGAAGGAAAGGGTAGAGAAGTAAGGGGGCAGCAAATGTGCCCAGGCTCTGTTAGTGGATGCCTCATGGAGAAACCGAGTCCAGTGGGCACCAGTGGATGTCCTTAGGGCAGCACTGGGTGTCTTGTGGCATTTGTACAGCAGTGCCCTGTGGGGCTTTTAGCTAGGGTACATGGGTAGATCTCAGTAAGACTGGGGCAGCTATGCCCCAGCCTCTGGGCATTGAGCACAGACTCCTGAACAGATGGATTCGTTTCTCCCTCCTTTCTTTCCTGCCTGCCTTCCTCCTCCTCTCTGCCCGCCTGCCACCTCTAAGTCACCCCCCATCCCAGCCCTGGCTGGCCCTCAGGAGTTCACAGGCCAAAAGAGGAGAGTCACTGCCTGAGTCCTTGGCCTGCCTGCTGCTCCACAGCTGTGAGGCCGGAGCTCGCTGAGAGCATGCAGGCCTTGGAGATAGCGGGTTATACACAGTGTAAGAATGAGTCTAGGGAGGGTCACAGAGTACATCCCTTGTGATGGTGAAGAGGCATGGAGCCAGGACTGGACCAGGTGCGTGACTCCAGGCCTGCTGCAGCCTCGTCACTCATAAGCCTCATCTCCATCCTCGAAGCAGGCAAGGCAGGCAGCATTATTCACCACAGATGGATGGAGAAACTGAGGCTCCACAACAGGATGTGACTTGCCCAAGGTCACACCTCAAGAGAGGGCACAGCCCGGACGCCTACATCCGGCAGGTGCAGCTGCGGTGGCACCATGGATAAGGAGCTGTGCCTTCTTTCTTCCTTTCCATTTCCAGTATGATGTGTCAGTTGAGTGTAGTTGAGAGTAAAAGTGCGACATTCCCATCGGAGAAGGCCAGGCACCTTCTGGACGACAGTGTCCTAGAGTCCCGCAGTCCCCGCAGGGGCCTCGCCCTCACCTCCTCTACCGTCACCAATGGACTCTCCCTAGGTAAGCGTCTCCGGCCTGCACACCACAGGCAGGGGACCAAGGCTCAGCATGTGCTCTGTGTCTGTCTCTGTCACTGCCACACCCAGTGGCACCTTGCCCCTAGAGAGGTGGCTCCCTGCAAGTGTACCCTGGAGCTGGGAAGCCTTTGCTTCCTAACCTTCTGCGGTTCAGGAAGACCCAGGTGGTTCTTATCTGGTTTGTAGCCCTAGTGTTTTAGGCAGAGGAAGAGGCAGCCAGACACATGCTGGAGTCTGGGTGAGCCCCCAAAGCCCAGCTGCTGCCACAGTGGCATTTCTGGCCCCAGAGGAGCCCTCAGCCCCGGGAACCCCCGGCGCAAAGCAAGAAAAACTTCTTGGCACAGTGACTGGGCAGCCACTGGGTGTAACTGTGTACCTGTCTTTATGCTACAAGACCAGAGGAGGGAGGACAGAAGTGAAATCTTTAGGGATGAAATGGCTTCACTGAGCATCCACCAGAAAGAGTGCTTATGTCAGTGGGAGGAACAGAAATTTGGCAGAGGCTAAGACTGAGGCAGAGAGGTGCCGAAGTTAGGGCTGAGGCTAGGCCTGTGCTGTGCTCACCAGTCTGTCCCCTTGCATCCCTAGGTCAGCTGAGGGCAGGTGGACACTAGCATATTGTTACCGCCCCAGTCAGAGGGTGCCCCTCTGGTGGCACCCATGTGCCTTCCCTCGTGCCTGAGTGTCTGTTACAGGTGTGCCTGTATGTCATCTGCTGCCCATAGCAGTGAGTTCTCTCATGTCTGGTGTGTACAGGCAGGTGCCAAGCTGAGTGTGACCTAATGAGGCCTGTAGGGCAGAGGGCCAGGAGCTTGGGGTAGGCGGGCAAGAGGAAAACAGGCAGACTCTCGTATCCCAGTCTCACAGGCTGTGGGCTGTCAGTCCAGGAGGCAGCCATCTCTCGCCCTTCTGAAAGTCAGTGGCAGGCGAGTGCTGTGTCTACCTTCCCTCCCCAGGGGCCATCCTCTGTGGATGCAGACAGCAGTGGAGGATGGGGGGTGCTAGGCTCCACATGTTGGGGAGAGGCTAGACAGAACAAAGTGCAAAGGCTTCCTCCCAGAGACTTTACCGTGTTCATGTTACAAACCCTCTAGGACTGTGGGATCCCCCAGTCTTCACCTATGGATCCCTTTTCATTGGAATATGCAATGGGATTGAGATGCTGAGAGGTGGATTCTGGGAAAAGCAGGCCCAAGGGTGCTTGGCTGGGCCCAAACAGCTGTATGATGCCAGGAAACTTTCTCTGCTATGCCTGAGTCCAGGCCTGCTGTTCCTAAGACAGAAAACAAGTCAGGTGCTGTGCTGTCCAGTGTCTGGGTACAGATCGCAGAGCTGTTTGCTTCTGGCTCTTCAAGTCAGGGGACGCCAAATGTTTTTCTGCTTGGGGATGAAAAGCCCAAAGTAAGTTGCCATGTGTGCACATACCCTGTTTGGAGCCACAGTGGTCTGTGCCCAACACTCTGTAGTGAAGACCACTGCTCAGAATGTCCAAGGGCCTGGGGCTCCACCTTACCCTTCCCTCTGCCCAGCTTGCTTTTATTTCAGCCAAAAGCCCTAAAGATCGGAACCCCTGAGGTCTGAGACAGTACAAAGGCAAGGCACATGGATGCTTGAGTGATAGGGGGAAAATCTGTCGGTGGAGAAGCCTTGGGGAGCTCTGTGAAGCAGGTGGCCTGGCCCAGCCCTTGCCTGTGCCTCCTTGGGCCAGCACTGTGCTGCAGGGACATTCCACCCTCTAGGGCTCTGTCCCTGAGGCAGCCAGCTGCACAGCTACGCGGGCCTAGCACAGCCTGGCCTGGGGGCAAGTGAAGTGTGTTCCAACTTTGCTTCCCTTTGACCAGCAGGGGGCAGTGGTGAACCCATGTCAAGCCAGATAGGGCTAAGGATCTGGACCCCACAGCCCCTCAAGCAGATAGTGGGCAGGGCCCCTGGGAATGGTGGTGTAGGATGGGTTTTTTCTACACACCCAGAATAAAGTCAGAAACAGCAGCAGAAACTTGAGTCATGTTGCTGCCCACAGGGTCAGGAAGCTGTGAGTGAGCTCAAGGACCTGAGTCCAGTGACCCAGGAGCATAGGAGAACAGGCCCCTCTCTTCAGGGCCACTGTGCTCACTGATCTGTGTTCCTTTTCCAGGCAGTAGTGAGAGCTCAGAGTTTAGTGAAGAGATGTCTTCAGGGCTGGAAAGGTGAGTGTGGCCTCAGTGTGGCCTCCTCCCATGGAGGCCTCAGGACCCAAAGAGCTGGAGGCAGGCTCTGGGCATGGGCCTTAGGGGGCGGTCCTGTGGCTCCTCAGCAGTACACAGGAGCAGTAGGACTGTGGATGTCCTGGCCTCCGTGCTGTGAGCAGCCCCACTTCTCTGTTCCATGAGTCAGCCCAGGAGTGCTTCGTGGAGCCCCCAGCCTTGGAGCAGACCTGGGAGCACACTGGCTGTGCAGAGCAGGTTCTGGAATCCAGGAGCTGAAGTTTCGTCTGTTCTTGAGATGGGCAGGTGGCTCCACCTGGTGGGCTGTGAGAGTATTACACCCACACTGCACCACCTCGCAGGGCACTGGTGACAGAGATCTGGCCACCCCTGCCTCAGGCTCTCTGGCCCATGGTTTGACTCCCTATGCGAAATTTGTATGTCCAGGCACACAGCCTCCTACTCAGGAGTTCACCTGTCATGTGTGCTCCTGGGCCAGCACCAGGAAAGATGGGTGCTGTGATGGAGTCACCCATAGCTGCAGCGCCCGTAGAGGAGGGCATTCTGGTGACTCAAGGTCTGAGGGCAGGCAGAAGGAAATTCAGGGGTAAAGAATGTCCCAGGAGGCAGGGGTGCCTTGTCCCTGGGGGTGGAGCCTCCACAGCATCTAGTGGCCGTACACACATGTGCTGCCACACCGGTGCACACCTGTGCACACTCATACTTGCAATGCCTTCACAGTGCACTATGCAGGCTACACAGTCATCTGCACATGGGTGCATGTCAGACGCACATGCTCACCGTTGCACTCACGTGTACAGTTGGCTGCGTGCTCTAACATGCACATGAGTGTGCGTCATGGTCAGCACGGTCACAGGTGTGTGCTCAGGTGCACACACAGTTACACATATGCACACAAATTCAGCTACAGGCTCGCATTTAGTTACATGTTCATATGTATATGTGTATGTGCATATACTCATTATACTGCCTGACATACGCGCACACACATGCATTCACAGTTAAATGTTTTGGCATGTGCTTATGCACACGCCTGCGCAGTTACACAGATCCTCCCACAAATGCATGTGCACACTTCACTGCAGTACTCTCACGTATACACATGAACATACACTCTTACTCACGTATGCATACACATGCACCGTTACATGCTACACATAGGCACATGCTTACATATATAGATGTAAACATGTGCACAGACACAATTACACCTACATATGTACAACACACATTTTCTCATGCTCTACATGCACAAGTGCATACACACATGTAGACGTGCATTATGTACACTCATGTAGAAGGGGAGTGCATGCTCAGTGCACATATGCACATCACGCAGTACACGCACTTACACATGGGCACATGCGCTCACACTCCTGCAGTGCTGAAGCTCCTTTCCGCCTAATTATGGAGTGAGCAGAGAGGAGTTGGTTCTCTCCACCCCCTCCCAGCACAGAGGGGCATCAGGTGATCAATTGTGTGAGCACCTCCTGGGTCTAGGCTCTGCCTGGGCCCTATCCACGCATGTGCATGATCTCCCAGTGCCTCCACGCAACCCTGACTGTTGTCCCTGTTTTGTACACAGGACAGCAGAGTTCACCTGAAATAACTAGCCTGCTTCACTCTCATTTGCTGTTTGTTTGTTTGTTTGTTTGTTTGTTTTGTGGTACTGGGGAATGAACTCAGGCAAGCACTTATTCTACTGAGCTATCTCCCCAGGCCCCTCTCTCTCATTTAACAAGGACAGAGCTGACCCAAATTTGCACCCTTCTGCCACCAGGCATCCCTTTCATTGCCCCATGCTCAGACATCCATCAGGGCAGGGTCCCAGATCAGCCAGTCTGTCAGTGAAACTCAAGGTGACGACTTGGGGAGGGTTGCCCTTGTCCCAGGACTTCTGCAGAGACCTTTGCTCTGTTCCCTTTAGGGAGTTCAAGCGGACTGGCCCAGCTGCTCTGCTCTGGAGCCAGCCCATAGTGGGAAGGAGAATCCCACAGGCCCAAGGGGCAGATTCTAGGACTCCCAGCCCAGTCAGGGGAATCCTGGGTCTCCCCCGAGGAAGAGGGCAACAGGCAAGCGAGCACCTTCACTGGTGGCCTCTCCCACAGGTCACTGAGAGGACCACAAAAGGGAAACTCCAGCCAGTAGTGAGATCCAGATTAGCAACTGCTCCTGGACCTGTCCATTCATTTGTTCACTTGTTAATTTCTTCATCCACTCATTCGTACATTTGTTCATTTGTTAGCTAGTATTAAGCAACTGATTCCTGCCAGATACCACACAGCTTGCGGAGGGTGTTTTCTGTGGTCCACATTAAGTGCCATGATTTAGCTTAGACTAGGAAGGAGGATGCTGAGGATGATTCACCATTCCAAGGAGACAGCACTGTGCACGATGCACGAACACTGAACTGCAACATTTTCTAGCACCTAGACCACTATCCAGCTGAGGGTATGGAGCAGGTGCTTTTGGCGTGGGATCTCTGAGCTCTGGCTTCCCAGGGGCTCACTGCAAGTGCCCAGCCCAGCCTCCAGCAGCTCTTAACTGCCTTGCTGGAGGGTGTCCTGTGTCTCATTTTCTGGGGGACTTAGTTCTTGGCCCAGAAGCCACTTGCTTCACAAGATGCCAGAGGGCACAAGAAAGCCCCGTTCAGGCCTGACTGTCCACTGCCAGCTGCCCCCAGCCTCCTATCTGTTTCCAGCCTGCACCAGTCTCTGCTCCTGGACCAAGAGAATCCATTCCCAGGAAAGCACCTGAGCATTCTCGTCTTTGCTGCAGACTCTGCAGAAGCTGGGCACCTCCCATTGCTCACAGCTGAGTCACCGCCATGATGCCTCTTTGGTGTCCTTTATGCTTGACTTTTGGGCAGCCTCCCTGTGCTCCATCTATGCCTGCTCTTTGCAAGGGAGTGGCTGTCACCACTGGGTATCACCCTCTGGGCCCCAGGGCCAGTATCTGCCCAGGAAGAACTCCTCAGTGGCCTTCCAGCTGTTCTCACAGCTGCTGCATGAGCACAGCTTTCTCCGTATTGTCTCACCTGCTTAACCAAAGGTGTGCACCAGGGTTACAGGGTCAAGAGCAGGCCAGGCTAGGGCATCCTGCAGCTCGGAAGCAGAGAGGCATGATCTTTGGTGGACCAGTCCCTGCCCTAGAAAAAGCTTGGCTCAGGCCCAGAAAAGAAATGGAGCCAGGTACATAGCAAAGTAAGGGGCAGGGACACTGAGCTCTTCTGGTTGGGCACACATCTGGATCACTGCGATGCCACCATGGACAGCAGGCAGCAGAGTTCCCGCTTTCTGCTTTGGCCCCATCTTGTGAGTTTGCCTGCCACAAACTTACGCACATAAATGTCAGGGCCAGGACTTCGAGGGGATTCGTCATTGTCAGCTAGACCCGAGGCACACGCGCCTAGCATGTCCCCAGAGGGGCCAGCATCGAGAGTGCCCACACCACCAGGTACTCCCAGCTGGGAGGCTGAGGCAGGAGGACCACTGTGAGTTGAGGCGAGCACGGGCTACATAGTGAGTTCAAGGCCAGCCTGGGCTTTATAGCAAGACTCGGGCTCAAAACAAAAAATGAATGTCCGCCCAAGCACTGGAGCCATGGACCCCTGAAGAGGGAGCAACCCTATCCAGCTGGAACTGTGGAGTGAGGGCGAAGGGAGCAAAGGGAGTGACCCTGCTGTTCCCACGTGTGCAGAGCCCTGGCACGACCAAGAGACTGGGCTGAGGAGCAGCCAGGCCAGGGGTGAGGATGCGGACCAAGTGGTGGCCCTGGGCCAGAGTCTTTGTGGCTCGGAGTGGTAGCACAGGGTTGCACCCGCTTTTCTCTGTGATTTTTACCCGACAACCCTGCCCCTCATACCACTTGCCCAAGGAGGGAGGAGGGCGCTGGCAAGGGCCTGGGGCTTGCCCTGGGCAGGGCTCCAGCCATGCTTACACTCCGGGATGCGAGGCAGGAAGGGGCCTGCAGTCAGGTCAGCAGCGGGCACCAGGGCCTGCCTTGGCCTCACATAAAGGCAAGTGTGGGCACTTGGCAAGAATAAGAATATGGGTCCAGGAGACAAAATATCTTTAAAGAGGAACAAAATGGGCTATAAAAATAACACAGATGTATGTATGTATGTATGTATGTATGTATGTATGTATGTGTGCATGTATAAAAATACATACTGTACTGTCATTCATCTTGATAACTCAGGTTTGTAGGGTTGTTAAAGGAGGTTTTGTTCCCCCCAGATTCTCCAAACTTTCCACACTGGGTACATGTTTGCTACTCAGAAAGCAATTAGCACTCATTTTTTTTTAAAGAAGATATCAAAAATTATTACTGACCAGTTTTGAAGCACAATAGGAAAGTGTGTCACAGTTCATGGCAAAACCCTTAGGCACCTGCTTTCCCTAGTATGACTGCCTGCCCTACGGAAGTGTCCTGTCTGTGTGGTCAGACTGTGAGAGGGATGGTTCAAAGAGTAGGAGAAAAGGAGCCTCAGGGATCCTGTAACAGAGGAAGCCCCTCAGGTGGGACAAGGAAAGGGAGAGGGGACAGCACACAGCCTTCTCTGAAGCAGAAGGGTCCTATCTTGCAGGGACCTAGCCAGAGCTCACTGAGCTTGGAAAAAAATCAAGCAAGCTCCACTGAGGGTCCTGACACAGTTGGTCGGGGCACAGTGATCATCCGACAGGGAGCAGTGTTGGCTGCAGGTTTGGGGTGGCTTCTGGAGGAGGTAGCCGCTAAGGTCTAAGGGCATCTGGTAGAGAGGACCCTGGCAACCTCTCGGGCAGGATCCTGGGGCCTGACTGGCCTGTAAGCGCTGAGCCATGTCCTGGACAGGAGAGGTGGGCCCTGTGCCATGTCCTGTTCTCTTTGTTCTTGGTGTACCTCTGCAGCAGAAGCCAGCAGGGCTTGGGACCTGGGGCCAGGGCCACCTGTGCTATGGGTCCCCTGGAGAGCATTGGCCTCGGAGCCCTAGCTCCTCGGTGTGCAAATCGGTGTGCACCATGGGTGCTTAGTACAAAGGTGAGCTGCTCCATGGAGGAGACAATGGGGTCTCCCCATGGGGTCTTTTAATGAAGAGTTCCCCTTGTAGGTGCTTCACGCCAGCAAGAAAACCACCCAGGCACTAAGGCTGGGCAGGGGAAGAAAGATCTGCCCAGGTGGGCACAAAGACTGGGAAGAAAGCACCGTTCCAGCAGCCCCCAGAGTGTGGCCTCCAGGGTGGCATTGGCCCATGGCAGCGGGTGTTGGGGTGGTTGCGGGAGGCAAGTCCTGCTCCATGGGAGCTAGCGGAACCACCCACTGGTGGCAGGGCTCATCAGGAAAGTAGGTGGCTGGTGGTGACTGAGCAACGTGCCGGCTACTCCTGAAACAGTTTCAAACATGCATGTTCCCTTACTGGGATCAAAGAGCTTGCTTGCTGCCCCAGGTTTCCAGGGCACAAGGTGGCTCTGAGCCCCAAAGTCTGCAGTACTTTGCAGTACAGAATTGGGCAGGCTGTGGAGCAAGGGTCCCCTCAGCTCCCGTGCAGCTGTGTGCACCTCTGAGCTCAGGATGGCTCACAGTGGGCCTTGCTGTCTCCACCCTGTTGTGCCTCCCTGAAGCCTTATTACCAGGCAACCAAGCCTCCAACCCGGTGACCCTTTGAGGGACCATTTTGGAGCCCACTCGGAATACCTGGCCTTGGCCGCAGCATTCAAAGCTGGACCCCTGGCCAGCTGCTTTTTCTTGGGGCACTGAGAACCCAAGGCTTCTGTAGTCAGGGCCTTTATGTCCTCCAGAGCCGGTACTGAGCTAAGTCTCTACTGCACTCTTTCCTTCCTTCTGAAATCTGCTCTGCCCTCTTCCTGCCCTGCAGACCAGATGCCTCTCAGCACACAGAGGAGACAGGAGATGCCGCACAGCTCCCAGTTTATGTTGAGTGGCTTCCCTAAGCCGCTGATCTGGCTTCCAACCCCGCTGCTCTAGTTCCTAATGGCCAGGAGAGGAAACGGGCCTGGATTGGTGTTTGTCCTGCCTGCTCAGGGAAATGCAAGACGGACGTGGCTCCTAGGGACCTGCGCAGGAAACCTGTTTCTAGGGACATCAACTTGAGACAGGAGGATAGGGTGGAGAACCCAACTTCTGCTGAGACCAAGGCTCCTGAGGCCTCAACACAAGTGTGCTCTCAGACTTCTCTCAGCTCCTGTGCCCCATAGGCTCACAGCAAAGACTTGGGGCTTCATAAAGTCTGACCCCCACATACCCTAGTCTGGGTGTACCTAGGAGACAGCGTTCTCACTAGCCTCGTGCTCATGCACCTGGTGACTCCAGCAGCGCCCTGGCTGTGTCTGCAACCCCTCCCGTGCTTCCTCTTCCTACTCTGTGACCTTGGGCAAGTGACCTCACCTCTGCCAGCCTCAGGTGCTTTACCCAGGAGGAAGAGTAATAACAGCGCCTGCCTCACAGTGTTGCATGGTCAAGTGGGATAATGAGCAAATCCTGCGAAGCGCACTGCTTGGCACCCATTGTCCACCACCACCACCACCACCATGTTTTCATCACCATCATCTTGGGAACTCTGTGGGACTGGGACCTGGTTGCCAGCCTACATCTTCCCTGGGGCAGAATTCCAATGAGCCCCTGGTCTGGGTAGGCCCCAGTTGCCTGCTAGCACCCCTTGCACCCAGATCCATCCTGGAGAGGCAACAGTCTGAAGGACTCCTGAGGACACATGGTGTTCAGCCGTGGTCTCACAGCGATGCTAGGATGCGTGCCTGTGGCTCTGGAGTAGGACCCCATGGGAAACCCGTGATTCCTGGCCTTTACCAGATACTACTTCCACTCAGATTGCATTTCCTGCTCCAGAAAATTCACCTAAGAAAGCAGGAAAGGTTCAGGCCATCTGGTTCCCATGACAGGCTCTTCACTACTTTGCACTGATGTAGTTGACCCCACCAGGCAGAGCTGCCCGCCCATCACAGCTTCACTAGCTTGCAGGGCCAGAAGGCTGGCTGCCGCCCTGCCAATGCTGCTGAGGGCTGTCCACCACCTGGCTGCTGGGAGAGCAGGCCTGGCTTTTGGCAAGGAGCAGCAAGACTGCAGGCACACACATCCCCCTCTAGTGACAGCCCAGTGGAGTGGGCCGTGTGGTGGCTTCACCTCCTTGAGTCTCAGTGTTCTCGTCTAAAGTGGTGTGAGGCTTGGCCATCCCTCTCCCACAAGGTTGGCTGGATTCATGTGCAACAGCTCCTAAGTAGTTTATGGTAAGCAGGTGACAGGAGCCAGTGGCTGTGATGTACAGGGCAGCCAGAGCCCCCAGCGGAATACCACACAGAGGAAGCCAATGGACAGGAGATCTGGGAGCTGCCACCCCAGGAAATCCTCAGGCCTAAGGACTCTGTGGCCATTTGGCCTCATAGACACTGTACAGCCCTGTAAGTGTAAGCTGTGGGCTTGGGTGCCCAGCAGAGCTTCCCCTAAGCAGGAGCCCAGGGAGACCCACACTGAAGTGAGGCATGGACTAGGCCCAGAGGGGGCTGGCCCTGTTGGCCCCGCTGCCTCTCCTTCCACTCTGGAAGGCCGGGCTGGAGCAGGAGAGACTTACTGTGCCTGTGCCTTGGTTGAGTAGCTCTGTGTTGCTGTGCTCAGTTTTCTCCTTCCGTGCAGCATACGTGTGCTTAACAAAGCTTCAGTGAGGAGTGGGCACGGTGGCCTGATGCATGCAAGCACCCACCCCAGCACCTCCTGGGTCCCTCCGTGAGCAACCCCAGCAAGCCACAGTGTCTCTGCACCCCAGACCCCTGCATGTTGTGCCAGAGCGGTGTCTGCTTAGAAGGCCATGCTCACCAGAAGAGGCAGTTGCAGGATCTCTATCCACAACTGTCTGTTCTGCCAGTACCTCCTAAATACAAAGGCATGGCTGCCAGCCACACGAGACAATGAGGGAAGCAGGTGGCAGCACAGCCCCTTGTTCTGTATGAGGAATGACCCGTGGCTGAGACTGTCCTGTTATTGCACCATCCTAGAGTGACAGGGACCCAGAAGAAGGTGGAGCAATGGCCAGGGGCGACCAGGTCGGGGAAGGGAGGCCCCCTCTGCTCCAGATGGCAGCAGCCTAGTCAGGGAGTTCAGGTCAGAGTGAGAGGAGATGTCACAGAGGACATCACAGAACTCACCATCAGCCCCTGCTTGGAAGAAATCCCTGTGACGCCCAGGAAGGAGAGCTATCCTGAAGGCTGCTGTCACCAGTGCCCCAGTGGCATCGCTCAGCTTAGCATGAGGCTGGTGCTTCAGTCTGGAGGTCACTCGGGTCTGAGGTCCCAACTACTTAGAAACGAGAGCTGGCGGCATGCTTCTCTGGGCAGTGTCTCATTCCTGCACCACATTCCAGCTCTCACTGGGAATGGCAGAGAGGGAGGTGGCTCTTGGCCAGCGGGCTGGAGCTGAGCATGGCCGGGCCTCTCCACTGTGCCTAGCTTGTGGTAGGTCAGTGTCAGGTTCAGACCATCACGAGACCCATCATACTCAGGACCTAGGGACCAGGCGCATGCTGTGGCACACCGTCACCCCAAGAGGAGCTGTTGGCAGAGGGGCAGGTCCTGGAGCAGCCATGCATGGTGACCAGCAAGGGCCCACTGGATGGTGGACCCAGCATGGCCATCGGGAACACTTCCTTAGCTGGAGCATGGAGGCCCAGGCTCAGTGATGATGTGATATACCAGCTGCAGCCAGGGAAGATGTCCCCACACCACTCCCAGTAGGCAGTGGCCCCGAGCAGGCTGTGGACAACATGGGGGACATTTGGGAAGGACCTCATCTGACTTTATATAGGCAGTTACATCGCCTTCTGGCCTTGGGATAAAGAAAATCATAATGAGGGTAGAGTTTGCTGCAGGACTGGGGGGCTACTGCCAGCAAGCAGCCACAGGAAGTAACTCTTAAGAGAGGATGAAGAGAAGAGGCAAGGTGTGCCACCCTCCAAGGAGGTGGAGCAGGAAGCCACACGCTCCCCTGTAAAGGCTTGTGCTGGGGGTGCAGGAGGGAGAAAAGCCAGCCAGAGCCCAGAAGAAGGGCACAGAGCAGGGCTGTTGGACACTGTGCAAGTCACAGCCAGTTTGCAGGGGCAGCTGGAGCCAGCAAAGGTTCCTTCCAGAGGAGGGGCTATAGCACAGACAGACCCAGTGGTGTCCCAGTGAGCGGGTTGCTGCACATGTCCCCAGGCCCGACATGCAAGACCATGCACAGTTCCGTCCGTGTGCGCATCCCCCGGGGCCTGACTCTACTGTACAGGCTGCACAGTGTTTTCTGTCAAACATGTCAGCCACACACTGGGGTAGCTGGGAAAAGGGTGGCTTTAGATACAAACGTGATGAAATACTCACCAGAGAGAATTCCCCGGAGGAGGGCTTTGATGGTGGGGGTTCAGTGACCTGGTGGCTCCAGGGTGCCCCAGAGGTACCTGCAGCAGGAGGGAGAAGCCTGTAGAGGGGTGGGAAGGGGGCTGGTCCCATAAACGCAGGAGATACCTGGTCTTGCCAGGCTGTGGCTAAAACTCACCCCTTTTCCTCTATAGCAGGGGACGTCTCTATGCCACCCTAGGGCCCAACTGGCGGGTTCCAGTTCGGAATTCTCCCAGAACCCGGAGCTGTGCTTACAGGTATTCATTTATTCTGTGCTCATTTGTTCAGAGAATTCCTTTAGTTGCTTTGTGAGTGCAAAGTCTGCGTTAGAGGCTGTGGAAGGAGACAGGTGCAGCCTCCGTCTGTGCGAGGCTATGCTGGGTGCACTGACTGTGCCAGAGCAGGGGTGTGGCCAGTCTGGAGAGAGGAGAGGGGAATCAGGGTCCCCAAGACTGAATGCATGGAGGGAGTCAGCCAGATGACAGCAGAGACACGTGGGAGTGACGAGGGTGCTCCTAGCCATGGAAGCAGCACCGTGGCGCTGTGAAGCAGGAGGAGCTGGGGCCTGCAGGGCTGTGTTGTGCAGAATGAGAGATGGGAAGGGGCACAAATAAGGCTGGAGTGGGGGCATGTCCAGCAGGTGCAAGAATAGTGGGCTGCCCTTAAAAGCAGTGGGAGCCGGGGGAGGAGTTGGGTGTGGGAGGGGACAGTGTGGAGAGGGTAGAGCAGGAAGCAGGCAGAGGGTGGGTGGTGAGCAGTCAGGCGAAGGAAGATGCACTGGCCTCGGATGGGGAGGTGGACGGCTGGGATGGACAGCCAGATGGGGTGCAGCCTGCGTGCATCCTGGGGGTCGATCGGCTTGCGGGGCAGAGGTGGACACCAGCACCTGGGAAGGCGCCTCTGGAGCAAGTGAGCAGAAGCACACAGATCTGGGGCTCCAAAGTAATCCCAGGTGGATGAGGTGCCTTATCCTGGGGGAGGAAGGGGAGGAGGCCCGGAGGGAACGATCTGAGCTCTCCTGTGCCTCCCTGCACCGCACCCCACCATACACACCTGCCCTCCAAGCCCCTGGCCAGCCCAAGGAGCAGGTTTAGAGAAAGCTATAGGTATAAACCCCAAGAGCAGCGAGAAGGAAGCCATGACAGAGGTGTCTTCCAGATGGGGTGGCTGCTGCTAGGTGCTGGGGAATGGGGAACTTGATCACCAAGCCCAGAGCCTGAAGACAGAGGAGGCGAAAGTGCTGAGCTGCCAGGAGCCCTTCCTGCTCTTCTAGAACCTTGGTCCTCCCCTTCCTGGCCTTGCCCAGTACTAGGAGTTCACTTGCACAGGGGAATGCCATGGACTCACTAGTGGGCACCTAGGGACCCCAGTGGGCAAGCAGGTGCCAGGCTTCAGCTTCCCCAGGCTGTGTCTCACTGATGGTCTCCCCTCAGCCCCACCAGTCCATGCACCTGTACCCTGGGAGGCTCCACAGCCGTGCCCACTATGGAGGGGCCTCTGAGAAGGAAAACCCTGCTCAAGGAAGGACGGAAGCCCGCAGTAAGTCAGCACCTACGATGGAGACAGTCTGGGCCCCAGTGAGCGCCTGGTCTAAGGGCAGCAGCTGAGAGAGCAGGGCCTCTGTTTCCACACTGTAAACTGGGACAAGATAGAGCCTCCTGTTGAAGGCCACAAGAGGCAGTGCCTGCACACAGGGAGCACGGTCCACAGCCTGGAGGCTGAGAACAGAAGGGTCGAATGGCCCAGGAGACTGAGAGGCCCTGAGTGTGCACCCTGCTGGGTGGCCTTCCCAGATGCAGGTTCCGTCTTGTCCCAGCAGTATACTAAAGCGAGCAGAGGAGAGTGCAAGGATGAGGATGAGGAGGACAGTCCCCACCAGCAGCTGAACCCAGATGTCACCCGCTCCATGACTCCGCAGAACAGAACTTGAGACTCTTACATGACAGGTTGCCTCAAGGCATCTGTGAGCGGCTCTCCAGGAAACGTCTGTCCCGCTATGGCCCCTGTATCCCTGTCCACTGCCCACGGGGCCAGTTGGCGATGCCCTTCCTCCCATTGCCCACCAAGAAGATACTAAGTCCTGGTCCACCCGCCACCTTCAGGTGTTCTCAGAGTCTCTGCCTTGAGCTGCCAGTTGACTCCTAGGTGACGAGTCCTTCCCATATCTGGTGTGACACTGTCACATAGCAACATGGAGTCCCAGCATAACTCAGAGGCTCCTGCAGCATGGGACTTGTCTGTCCTCTTGTGCTGACCTGCCCACCTCTCCTGGCCCAGAGTGCTGGCCCCCATCATCCAAGGGCCAGACCCTTGCAGTGTCCACAAGGCGGTATTGTTCCCAGTGCTAGCTAACATGATAGTAATGAAATCAGGCCAGTGGGTCACGACCCATATATTTTAGTACAGTGGAATGGAAAATTGTCAGAGTTCCTCACATACAGTGAAGATGAATATCGTTCTGTGAACTTTGTCTCTGAATCGCATACTTGGGGTCCGTGTGCTATGCATCCCTGTGGCTCTAAGGCCCTCTCTTTCCCTTGGTGGGATGAGGGGACCCTGCATGGTAATAAAGAGCAGCTTGTTCCTTGGAGGTGCATCCTCTTCCTGCTGCATAGGTACTGGCTTTGCCTGTGCAGAGCCAAAGCCCAGGGAAGTGGTGTCCCCCGTCAAGGGCCACAGCCTTGGGAATGCTGCCCTTTGCCCTGGAGAAACACAAGCCTGCCCAAGGCTTGGCCCTACTAGTGCTCCCAGCCCTCAGCTCCATCCAGGGCAGCCCATTGCAGGTATGAGCTTCTAGGCTGTGGCTTAGCACAACAGTGCTTTTTCCAGGACACTCGTGTGCCCAGGTCACCTGACTGTGTAGGAATTATGCCTGAACGCTAGCTTCAACCAAGTGGTCTGAGAAGGAAAGACAACATAAAGAAGTGAAAGGGGAGGAAAGAAAAAAATCATCTCTTGATTATGGGGGAGGGCCATCGCCAGGGGGGTAGCGAAGGCCAGGGAACAGAAGCTCTCTGAGCTGACATTGCCAGGGGGTGACTGATGTGTAATCAGGAAGCCAGGGGCCACCCTGTGCCCCATGTCATCACTCTGCCTCCCCTCCCTGTGCAGCTGTCCTCCTGGACCAGGTACTGGGTCATACTCTCAGGATCCACCCTTCTGTATTACGGAGCCAAGTCCTTGCGGGGCACGGACAGAAAACATGTAAGTCCCATGAATGGACTCCCATGCTGGGACTTCGCCTGGGGAAGGGACCTCTGGGAATTATAGGGCTGGGGGTGGAAGGAAGCTTGCCTGGCCAAGTTGACCTTCCCTGTGGACAGGAGGGCCCAGGCCTGGCCCTCCCAGCTGTGTGTTGCTTTCTCCTAGTATAAATCCACACCCGGCAAAAAGGTCTCCATCGTGGGCTGGATGGTGCAGCTGCCTGACGACCCTGAGCACCCGGATATCTTCCAGCTAAACAACCCTGAAAAAGGTAGGCAGCAGGCTGGACAGCAGGCACCAGCGGCTCTATTTCCCATCTCCTCTTCTGCCAGATGGGCATCTGGAAGCATTAAGAGCTTTGAGGCGGATGTTTCCCTTTGCATTAGGTTGTAGCACCAGCCGCTGTGCCCTCACTCGTCAGTGCATGGATCGTGATCGGCGTGTCCGTTGGGCAGCATACCCACTGGCAGGAGGTGTGGTGTGTGGCTGTAGGAATAACTTCTGCGGCCTTCCACATCTGCTTCCAGGTCCAAGGCAAGCTCAGAAGAACTGTGTAAATTGCAAAAGCTCCAACCTGCCCCTCTGAGGAGCTTCCTAGTCCCTCCTGGTTCTGTACCTCCTCTGTGGCCCTGCTAGGAGGAAGGAGAGGTTCTCGGCACCATCCTGACTCACAGAGGCCATAGCTAGCCCAGTAGCCCACATCACAGAACAAAACCCAACATTGCCTGAGTCTTGGATTCTACTCAGGCCCACTCACTGGGGCTGCAAAGTCCCCATGTACCTTTACACGTTGACAGGCGTGTTCTAGAACAGGGTTCATGCACACACACATTTCTGGAAACCTTGCTGATGTTCAGATTTGGAGTCTGTAGCTCTGGAGTGGAGACCAGGAGTCTGCATCTTTAACAGGCGCCCACCTGGAAGGCAGGGCAGATGATGGCCCTGGCCAGGGGCCACACTTGCAGTGCCAGTTTTCTGTGTTCTCAGCTGAGAAGCCAAGGAACAAGGTGCACAGGAAGCTCATGGAGCCCCAGAGCTGGGGGAGAGGGAGAGGGTCACATTCTCTGCTCCCCGTCAGTGACTGAGTTCACAAGTGTCCCACACACTTCCTCAGCTTGGTTACCGCTTGAGTTTCCTCAGTGCTGGTTTCATTAGGAAGAAAGAAGTATGACTACACAAGTGAGACCCCGAAACCCTGTGGTCCCACAGACTGTAAGCTACTCCCGGGCCTGAGCCAGAGGACAGGATCCCCAAGCAGAAGGAAATGTGACACGAGGGTTGGCCAGAGTCCATGTGTAGAATTTGTAGAACTTGGACGAGGAGAGAAAAATCCCATCTTTGTCTCCAGTAACTTCTGATTCTTTCCATCACAAATATAGGTATCAGATGACGAATGTGTTAGCAATACCTGTGATTTTATCCCTGAGAGACATCACGAATATTGTCATGTTACAGTGGTTGCGGGTATTTCAAAGGATCGTTTATGCTCATCTCTTTGAAATCAGAGAACAATGTCAAATAGGCCCCTAGCACCAGTTACTAGTGTGTCAGCACAGAGCATGCCTAGAAGTGCAGTGCTGTGCCGCTTTGCAGGTAGTTCCTAACTGGGTTTCAGGATCACTGATGTTCTCTATATTTTATTTCATACACTTAAAAATATTCTGAGAAGGGATCCCAAGCTTTCAGACAGCCACAGGCACTCTAGCCCAAAACGCGCTCAAGTCCCAGGCCACAGACACAGCCAAGGGAGCGTGGGAACAGCCTGCCTGTCGGCGCCAGCCCACCTGGGACTGCTCTTGACCTTCCTCAGTTTACCCATCCAGGCTGTGTTCCCTTTCTGCACAGGCACAGGCAGGCTTTTATGTCCGTCTTATATGTCTGTATGTGTGTGTTTTGATTGATTGGTTGATTGATACTGGAGATTTGAGCCCAGGGCCTCACACATGCCGGACAACTCTCTGCCCTAATGCCGTGTGCCCGCTTCCTAACCAATGCCTCCTCTGCCCATCAGGCAACGTTTACAAGTTCCAGACTGGTTCCCGGTTCCACGCAATACTGTGGCACAAGCATTTGGATGATGCATGTAAAAGCAACAGGCCTCAGGTAAAGCCACCAGCACCCTGCTTCTCACTGGAAATCCCCTCCCACCCCAGGGAAGTGAGCTCCTTAGGAAACAGGCTCCCTTCTTCCCTCAGAGCCCATCAGCTCTGCTCCCAGGCACTCTGTGGGTGAGCAGATTCCTCTGAAGCTAGACACCCCTCACACAGCATAGAGTGGAGCCCAGCGCCAAAACTTTCTGCTAGGGGCTGGTGAGATGGCTCAGTGGTCTAAAGCACCTACTTAGAACAAGCTTAGCAAAGCACAGGGACGGCGGTTCAATCCCCCAGCACCACATGCCAGCCAGCCCTGCCCCCTGGTGGGCTGAGCTGGCCACACACACACACACACACACACACACACACGCACGCACGCATGCACACACACATAATAAATAAATAAATAATAAATAAAATATAAAAAAAAACTTTCTGCTAAAAGACATAGGAAATGCCACAAAAACACTCACCAGAAAACGGAGGTGGCAAGGGCCAGCTCCAGCATCTGTCAGAAAGCTGATCTCATGGGCGTCTCCCAGACTGACTACTGGGCTTCCCAGCTCCACAACCCGTGAAGTGCTAGTGGCCAATTTACTTTAGGCCATCCCAGTGCTGATGCATGGGGGATGCTGGTTCTGAGGGGCTTGCGTGAATGTGGGCTCCCTCCCTACCCTGTCTTCAGTCATTATGCTGAACACATCACATGCAGGAATCCCCCATCCTCCATCGTGTTATGTCTCCATTTTGTGCTGAGGATCCTGAGGCTCAGAAAGAGGCAGCCCTTCAGGGTCCCACAAGGCACAGTGGAGCTACAACCCACCCTACAGCCACCTGACTCCTGATCCTGCCCTTGAACCCCAAACTGTGCTGCCCCTTCTTCACTTGTAGCCCTGCAGCCATGCCAGAGCCCTGGGAAGGCAGCCCTGTGGGCCAGGCTGACTCAAAAGACATGGCTGTGCCCCCTCAGCTCCAGATGGGGGCAAGCCAGAGCTTCCCCTCCCTGCAGCCAGCAGGCAGCATTGATATTTCTGCCCCTAAAAACCCATGAGGAAACTGAGGACATTGGGTCCCTCTCCTCAGCCTATGTGGGAGCGAACACAGGGAACAGACTAAATGGTGGCTGTTCCTAGAAAGAAGGTCTGAGGGACCCTCAGCACCAGGCACTAGGCCTATGAGGACACGGGCTTCGCCTGCTAGTCATAACATGTTAAGCCTTCTTGGCCCCTCAAAGTGTTTATCTTGTAAACAAAAGGTGGTCACCAGTGGCAGGTCCTAGGGCTCAGTCCTCAGCTTGGTCCTGCTGAGGATTCTGAGTTGTAATGTAGTTGAGGGTGTATATGAAAAACGGGTTGGGATTACAGATGGTAAGAAGTTGGAAGGAGAATTATCAGGAAGTTCTCAACAGACTTAAAGAACAGGAGAAGACTAATATGAGGAGGGCTGGAGACATAGCTCAGCAGCACAGTGCCTGCCTGGGAAGCCCAAGGTTCTGAGTTTGATTCCCAGAACCCACCCAAAAAAAGACTAATATTAAGATAAACTTGAAGTACCACAGAGAGACCCAAATCAACAGCACTGAGTCTTCTGACTCACCTGTGACCCTGCTAGGAATGTCCCAGGTCCCCAGAGATGTGTGCTAAAGGACAGTCACTGCAGCACTGCTCTTGATAGAACAAGAGGAGGTGGCCTGACCTGTAGTAGATCCCCACTGGGCAGCCCTCAGGCAGCTGGCACGGTCCTGGGCAGAACCCCTCGGTACCAGTAATTAAGGAAAGGGCACAGACGTAGGGAAGGATGACTTCACTTGTTAGCACACATAGACAGTTGGGCACAGTGGTGCACGCCTGTAATCCCAGCACCTGGGAGGATTGCTTCAAGGTAGAGGCCAGCCCGGGCTATAGTGAGCGCAAGGCCAGCCTAAACTATACAGCAAGGCTGTTTCAACCCTGCCTCAAAACACATATGCATAATGACCATATGTATATTTGTGCATGCGTGTAAACGTTCTACAGTGATATACAGGCAACGTTAACTCTGCCGTCTTTACAGTACATACACACATATATTGATTTAGGGTTCTGTGGGTCAAGCCCAGAGTCTTGCACATGTTAAATCATTCCCATGGTCAGCTGTCCTCGCAAGGCAAATCACAGAACACAGCACGGAGGCTTGCATAAGGCTGTCCACATCAGATGACATTAGGAGGAGAACTGGACCTGGAACCACCCTGCCCCCACAGTCCCCAGGTGTGTCTAAGTGCCACCAGAGAGCACAGCACACTGAGGCTCACCTGCCACGCACAGGTGGCCCAGAACCTATGTGCAGGACACCAGGTGGTTGCTGGGGGAAGAGGCAGGACCTTGGCTCGGCCAGCGGAGCCCTGCATGAGGATGCGCATCCCGTGCAGAGCAGCCAGTGGGCGGCAGCACTGCTCAGCAGGACCAGCTCAAAGCAGCGTGGCTTGGTCTAACGGTCACAGTGAGATTTCACCTGCTTGTGAATATGGTGTCCGAGGCAAATCCTGACGAATTTTTAAAGGATTTTATTCAATTTTGAGAACAAGGGTGAAGAGACGTTTTTCTTTGCCTCTTTGATCTCTAATGTACTTTTCATCATATCGTCCTACCCTGTGCCGTGATAGTAGAAGGTTGACAGCAACCCAATACTCAACAGCCACGCGTTCCGGAGAGTCACCGGGGTGGGGCAGCACGCACAGCTGCCGGTTCGTCCATCTGTGCTTGTCTTTTCTCGGTTTCTCCCACTAGTCATGCCGGGGATGATTTCCTGCATTTTGCTACTCTGATAATGCTGCTGTGAACATTCTTAAAACTGTCTCCTGCTGCATGGAGATGTACTTTTTTCCTAATGCATCATTTTGATCAAATTGGTATCAAGATGGGCTTATTTCAGTGAAATAGTTTCTAATAAAATTTCTTGGCCCCCACAGCAGTGCTGGGCAAGGAGGTCTGAGGCTGGGACACCCGACCCTGGTGGTGACAGTGCCCAGTAATCAGGGCTGGGTTTTACCCCGGAGCATGGCCATGGGGAGGTCCTAGGGTTTGTCATGCCCACATACTTCCTGCCTCTGCTGGGTTTCCACTTGTCATTCTCTGCCTTCCCCTAGTGACACGCCCCTCCTGCTGGGGTCCCCTCCGGAGCAGCACTCATGCCCCATATGTGTACCTGTGAAGTTTGTCCTCCTCATCCCAAGTGCAGTTTTGTTTTGATGGGAGGATAGTGTTTGAAAGCATCGGCTTGGAATTCCTACTCACTGCATATTAAGCTCCTGAAGCCTCAGTTTCCTCATCCGCGTAATGGCCATGCCCTCGCACCTGCCTCCTAGGGCCAAGGTGAGGGTCAGGACACTGCGTGTGAAGTACTCTGAGCAGTGCCTGACACAAGGTGGTCACTTAACAAGCAGAAGCTGTTATTATTGCCCTGTTCTCTCCCCACCTGATCTGCTCGTTCATAGCCTGTCTAGGAAAGGCCTGGTCCCTTCCCCTAAGGTCCACCACCCGTCCCTTTCCAAGCACCAGAACTTTTGACTAGAAGCAGAGTTTTCTTTTCCAGGTACCTGCAAACCTTATGTCATTTGAATAAGTCTCTGCAGGACTTGACGTGACTAAAGAGGCTTCTGGGAGCCCAGGCTGGGCCTGGTGGAGAAGAGCAGCCCTGGGCACAGACTGTGAGCCAGGATCTGGGAGCCATGCAGCCAGGCTCAGGGGCCATGGCCTTCAGCCTCACAGTCCCAGAGGGCTCCCCAGTACCGGATCCACCTGTCAGTTTCCAGTGACTCTCGTGGCTCATTCTGCAGCACCATCTCGCAGGGCAGTGGTCAGACCCCAAACTGCACACCTGCCCTTCTCTGGGCCTCATCTGTCCACCAGCTACTCCTGCGACTAGAGAGCATTTGGCCCACGTTGGGTTCTCCGTCCTTCCTGCTGCACACGGTGGACAGCATTTACCTGCAAGTGGGGCCAGACAGCAGGGACAGGCCATGGAACAGGCCTGTTATACCCCAAGTGCGTGGGGTTGCTTGCCCACCGGACTGCCTCAGATTTTGTACAACCCCCCGAAGCATCCTGTGTGTGTGCGCTGTACATGTGTGCGTGTGAGCGAGTGTGAAATCTCCGAGAAACATGCATTTTGGCACAAGACTTGTGACATCACGCACTTCATTTGCTTTGAGGCCCTGCTTGAACCTTCAGTGATAGCCTTGTCCACCAGGAAAGGTCAGAGTGGGAGCCCAGATGCCCCTGTGTTAAGGGTCCATTGTGTTCTTTTACTGTAAACAAACAATGCCTTAAATTGTGTCTTGTTTTCTGTTCCTATGGGTGCTATTCATCTGGAAGGCCTGCTCCCTGGGCCCTGGGGCCCTTCCAGGCCTTGTTGCTGTCAGCCCTGCTGACAGACTGGGCCGCTGGCCTGCTTGCTTCCTCCATGCCCTCTCCTGGCTGGGGCGCTTCCCATGGCCCCTGCTCCCACCATGCCCATGTGGGAAGTTGGGGAATTTTTTCTCAGCATCCTCAGAGCAGTTTGGAAGCTACTGTGCTCACAGTGATCAGCCCCACAGAAGTCACTTTATGCCCACATTGCTGTGCAGGGCAGGCTTCTGCTTCCCTCAGTCATCTCTACCACCAGGGTGGGCCCGCCGGGGTTCCTGGCTACACTGGGAGCTGAGTGACACCAAGGTCTTGCGTGCCCACAGTCTTGCCTCCAAATGCAGTCACCAGCAACTTCTCCAAGTGCAAGGGCATAACTGTTGATGGCCAAGTGACAGGAAAGCCAAGCCCTGGGGTGTGAACATCTGACCTCTGCATTTGTGTAGGAGCTCTTCCCATAAACAAGGACCTTTGTCACCCTTTTGTCATATTTTAAAGGGACTTTGCACAAATACATTTTTATTCAAAATGAATTTGCTCTTTATCATCACAGCTGTCTGTCCCACTTTCCTCCCCACCCCATTTTATTTGGACATTTTAATCCTGAGATGGAAACCCTTAAACCACTGTATCCAAGAGACTGAATTCCTGGGTCTTTGTCTCTTTCTTGGTTTCAGAACTCAGAATAACCAAGCATCAGATTACCCAGAAGAGTTTTTAGGTAAGAAGCTTCAAAACACCATAATTAATAAACTAAGAGATCAATTGAAAAACTACCAAAAGACCCATCACTGTATTTTGATCAAATGTTAAAAGATTCTCTGAAATTGAAATTAATTGGTGACAAAAATAATTGTCATCAGGGTGGTGCTTTGTGGTTGAGCCTCACAGTGCTCAGAAGCTAACCCTCTTTTGGAGCAAAGACTGGACACTGATGCCAAGAGAAGCTCCAGGAGGGAAAGTTAATGCTGTCAAACCTTGACCACAGCTGCCTTGTGCGCCCACCTGTACCAGGGGTCCACAGATGTGCACTTGATTCTACCAACGACTTCAAGCTGACGTCTGAGGCTGAGTGACAATGCCAGGAGCGACAGACACCTCTCTCCAGAACTGTGCAGGGTTGTGCCATAGGCGATATTAAGCCTGACCTTCCCTGTTAACTTCTCGAAGGTCTTACAGTTGGATGAAAGTACAAGCCTGGAATATCAGCTACTTACTTTCCTTGGGCCTTTCTACTCTTCTAACCCTATCCTGGTTTTCCACACATGAAATATTATAGATACCCATCCCCAAGCCCCAGGATTTCAGGCTCCACTAAAGCAGATAGTCTACCATTTCCTCATTTTTCTTACCCTTCACAAACATTTTCTTCTGAATCCAGTTTGAAAGAGCACAGTCACAATTCTTTTCAGAGTGTTCAGTTTTTCACTAATGGAGACTAATCCCACATCCCCTTCCAGAGACATTCTTACCTTGGACTCTTGAAGAATCTGAACTTTGTTGGAAAAAGCCTTGTAAAACTGTCAGAGCCCTGAACACCTCAGACGAGTCCTGGAGATGAAGCTGACAGATTACTGACTTTCCAAGCAGGGACTCAGGTCAACCCTGTGACTTCAGTGCTTACGTCTTCCCAGTGCTGGCTTGTCCCACAAGCTGCAGGGTGAGGAAGCCTGCAAGCTGAGGACAGAGGCCTAGGCACAGACCACAGAGCAGGGGCGTTCCAGGGTGGATTCTCACTGTGGAGGGAACTGTTTCTGCAGGTGGGGCCAGACAGCAGGGACTGGTCTAGCTCTTTGCTTATTCATAGTGTACAACTACCTGTGAATCTCGAAGGTACTATGTCTTGTGTGCATATATTGTCATTTTTCTCTCAGCAGACAGATTGTGGCAGCCCAAAAGAAGAGTGAGTTGTACAGTGCTGTCTACAAACTGGATTAGGTAGCTGGCAGTATTAAGTGTCCCAAGAGCCCAGTCCCTCACATTGCCCTGATAGTATTTTATGCCCCTCTTAGTTGAACACATTTTGTAAGCCAAGATCAGCGAAGTGTACTCTGGGAATTGAAAAATTTGTGGAGGATGGATTTGGTGGAGAGCTGTAGTTGCTCTGAATGCATCCAGAGAAAACACAACACCCTTCCCTCCTGTGACCAGATACCCTTTTAAGCACCCAGTCAGATGGAGGCGCTGCAGAGGCAGACCCTTGGAGGACTTGCTTAGGGAAAAAGCTACCTTGACTGCCAACTGACTTCTAGAGGATTTCTTTTTCTCACCAAGATGCCCAGTATTTCTTTCATCATGTGACTCCCAACTCCTAAATCCAAAAAGGTGTATCATTGAGGATGCTGTTTTCAGATAATAAAAATGTCAGGTTTGTGAAAATGGGGAACCATATGCAAGCCAAGCCTGCTTTATTAAAGCTCGGGTGGGGTCCAGAGCTCTGCACCCACATTGCTGATGCTCGCAGCCACCAGGTGAACCCAAAACACCGCCTCACGTGCGTGATGCCATAAATGACTTAGCTCCATATCACATTGGCGCATTGGGTAATTCTGTGTTTTAAAAAAGTCCCTTTGAAATAATAGTTTTTGTTTTTTTTTAAGAAAACACCCATTCCTTCCTTCCTTTCTTCATTTATTCATTCATTCATTTCTTAATTCTAATTTCTAGCTAGTCCTCCCATGTACCAGTCTGTAACCAGGATACAAATGGTTGAAAACAAGAGAGATCCAATCTCTGCTTTTGTGGAGCTGATTGCTTAATGAACAAACAGTCCCTACCCACCCACCCCTGTATCTCCTTGAGCAAGACCCTGCTGCCTCCTTGGGCCTGGGTGCAAATGCTGTGCAAATTGTTTCAGAAGAGATTCAAAAGGCTAGCATGACTGAACAGTCTTGCTAAAAGCTGGTGGCTCAGAAGAGCCAGGCGCAGACTGGTTCAGTACATGGAGGAGTCCAAAAAGGGACACAGAGTAGGGTCAGAATGTTCACAGTATTTGCTTCATAGGCTTCTTTCACTTCAGTGTTAAATTCAAGTACAGCATGGTGGCAGCTGCACTGTCTGGGGTGTTGCAGACTTGGACTGTGGATGTTAGTCCACCTTATCGCCTGCTGCCACACCGGTATGTTTCACCCCTGGGCAACCCAGAAATCCCTGCTCACCGCAGCAACGCAGCATCTCATGTGTCTGTTTTACAACTGTCAATCTCCATCCATTTCTGGATGACTGTGACCATTCAGTAATGAAATAACTGTAATTAATTTATTAATATGGTATAATCTTTAAAAAATTTCGTGCCAAAATGCATGGTTTTCCACTAAGCATTCAAAATGTTGCATAGAGAGTAGTTCCAATTTCTTATGTCTTCTTCCAAGTAAGTTGAAAATCAATTTCTACATTTTAGTTGGGTTCTTGTTAAGTCTGTTGCATTCTCCTGAGCTGTCTTTTTCCAGCCGACCCTGCATGCAGTGTGAAGGACTTTCTCTAATACTTGTGATTGTCTCACCGCAGTAACCACTGAACATCAACCCTCTGTGGGATTCTTTAGATTTTTGGTGAAGTATTTTGTTACCTCAGTCTTGTATCAAGTTGCTGTATTTTTCAGCTTGTTACACTGATAATAATTGTTTCACTAATTAAATACTTTAATGTACAGACATCTTTGTTTACTTTGAAATTAAATGTGTTTTCCAATGAGTGTCGCTCAATTTATTAAATTGCTGTGATACAGACATGGAGCAGGTTTGAGGCCCTCAGAGCTCAGCTGAGTAACCAGCACTTGAATGACGGGAGCAGCACTCCTCAGGCTAGACAGGGACAGCACCGTGGACACTCGACAGGAAGAAGGAGGGGGAGCGGAGGATCCTTAAAGTGCTATTTGGAGATTCAGTTCAGAGATGGCAGAACACATAAAGGTTGGGGAAGTCGAGATGAGGGGAGCAGGGAGACAAACAGGCAGGATGCAGGTGGGGAGTAGTAGGCAGTCCTTTTGGGGGAGGTCATGGGCTCTAAGTCTGAAAGGTTATGTGAGCAGGAGTTCCCGATGCCAGCAAATACATTCCAGCTCACTTCGAGGAAAAGGAGGGCTGCCTTACAAGACTCTCATGGAAACCGGATAGGAACTGAAGGAGTCCCCAGGGCTCCTCGAATCTCATCTCCAGTCATTTCCTTCATTTGCTCTCCACACTGGCCTCTCTGCTTCAAAGTGCAGCAAAAAGGAAGGCCAGGCTTTCTGCAAAGGCACCTGAACATCACTAACAGTGTGTGCACCAGGAAGTTGATAGCGGAATCCTCTGTCCCACCTTCCTGTTTTTTGGCCAGTGTCTTCCTGGGTTGCGATGGTTCACTCTAAGCAGGGGGTCCCACAAGCACACCCCTCGGGCTCTACTGCACCGTCCCAATTCCAGGTCAGTTTAGTCACATTTTCCTAGCAGTGACAAAGTCTTGCTTGCTGCGGGGGCCCTAGCAGGCTTCCTTCTCATGACTTGAGTAGCACAGTTACCCAGATGGGTCCCTACCCCCAGCCACTGTGCCGTGTGGCAGGGCTCTGAGACATGCTCCTGACCTGGAGTGAAGATCACAAAGGGATTTGTCACAAAGTTGGAAAGCAATAAATCAAAACTTGAATGCACAAATGCTAACCTGCAAAGCTCTAATTCCTCAGCTTTGCTACAAACACCCAGCAGGAGACAGCATTACCTTTGCTTGCTGGATAGAGCGATCCTGAACTAGTATAGACTTCACAGTGTCCTATCTATTTAGCCAGGAGAGCCGGCCTCGTTCAGGCGCCCAGGGACAGAGGTGAGAAAGGCAGAGTGGGAGGGGTCGGTGGCGTGGGCGGGTTCGCTCGCGCGCAGAGGCGGGACCTGTCGGGATGGAGCCGTGAAAAGCCAAGGTCGCTAGCCTCCGGTCTACGGACCTCGGGTCCAGGAAAGAAGAGGCGGGGCTCCAGAGTTGGAGTCCCGCCTGTGGGCGGGGCGTTGGAAGGCACGCCCTGAAGGGGAGGTGCTACAATTGGAAAGCCAGAGAGAGACTGAGGCTAGGAGCCGGTCCACGCCACCGGAGAAGCCAAGCCGTGACGTGAAGGCCGGGCTGCGCAGACCCTCAATAGCTGAGGAATAGGAGGGTCGGTCCGTAGTGGGTGCTGAGGGGCAAGGCCTTGGACGGAACATAAGTGAAGCTGAGGTGGGCGTTTTGCTCTGCGAGCTCCGCAGAGGAGTGGAGGGCAAGTGGGAGGACCCAGGCGGCGGGCCGGGTAGGGGCGGGGCTTGGGGCGGAGGCAGCGTCCGGACTGGCGGTTTAGGATTCAGGGCGGGGCAGGGGCGGGGCCTGGTCAAAGCTGAGGGGCGTGGAAGGCTCTGGGCGGAGTTTGGGGCGGGGTCTGGGCGGGGCCTGGGCCCGGCCAGAGAGGAGAGGGCGGTGGAGTTCGAGTTCGGGGCGGGGCCTGGGCCTGGCCCAGGGGCGCGGGGCGGGGCGTGGGCTGCGGCGAGCGAGCCGAGCGTCCGGCCGAGCCCAGCCGAGGCCCGAGCCCACCCGAGTGCTCCCGAGCCCGCGGCCCCCGCCCGGGGCGATGGAGCCGGAGCCTGGCGGGGCAGCCGCTGCGCTCCTGCGGCAGAAGAGGGCGGCGCTGCGGCGCAGGGGGTGCAGCTTCGAGAGCCCCAGGTACCGCGGCCCGGGTGGGGTGCGGCCGGGAGGGGCGGAAGCGGGGATCCAGCCACGTGGGGGTGGCGGTCCGAGGGGCCCGCGCGTGGCGGGGCGGCGAAGCAGGAGGGGCCGCCAGGCGGCAGGGCCTGGGGTCCCAATAGCAGCCAACAGAACCCCTCAGCCCTGGAGCAGGCCGGGCACTCGCGGCTCGCGGGTCTTAGGCCGTGGAGAATGTGCCCTACCCGGTTCTTCTCAGGGCTCAAGGACAAGGTCGGGGAGAAGCCCCTGAGGTGTCCCCTCCGCCACCCTTACTCGCGCCCCAGTTCCTCACACCTGCTGCCTCCGGCCCCGCCCATCGCTGTCCACCCCCACCCCCCCACCTTCTCCCCCACCCCGTGCAGCGCCCCTGGGCCCCTCCGAGAGGGCGCTTCCTTGAACCGGCCGAAGTCGTCGGCGCCCCTTCCGGCTGCTACCCTCCCTACCAGGAGCCCTCCTGGGCGACCGGAGCTTCCCCCTGTGCAGCCTGACCTCGGACACGCCCTCCTGCCGGCCCGCCTGGAACGTGGGGTGCGTCTTCCTGCTTCCCGGTCGCTCCTGTTGGCCCTACTTTTAGGACCATCCCCTTCCTCAGGACCCAAACGCCCCCTAGCTAGACTTCCTAAACCCACAGCCCCCTTGGTCGCTGGAGGGGTTTCCTGCGGCTGAGACCCTGCGCTCTGTGGCACACCATTAAGGAGCTCTCCATCACCCGCAGCAGTGATAGGGACTGGGATGGAGACGAAAATGATGAGGATGTGGGGCTTCAGCCCCCAGCGAAGCAGTAAAGACGGTTCACATACTAAAGCCTTAATACGAGATGAGGCCCTTAATCGGGCCCCTTTCCAGCTTCAGCCCTTGGCATTCCCGGCCCGCCCTTGGTGTCCAGCAGTTCTGATTTGAGTGCAAGAGGGTGAGGACGGGAACCCCAGCTGTCCGCAGACCAGGCTAAGGCATGGCCCATCAGACATTTACTGTGTGCAAGGAACAAATGTCTGGCTGCCGTTGATTCCTCCCTTGTGCTATTCCTAATCAGTGCCCTTACTCCTGTCATGCTTGTCCGTACATACTTGGTCCTGAGAGTTCCTCTTCGAGTAGCACCTCCCAGTGGGGAAGTCTTCCTTCGCGGAGCTCTGTGAATCTGTCAGCTCCTCCACATTTCTCTGTGCAGTGACCTGAGTGATCTGTCTCCCCTGCTAGCCTGAAAGAACTACAGTTACAGTTCCTGTCTTCTTGGGGCTTCCAGGCTTGTGGCTGGTGCATGAAGGATAGGAACAGCTATACCAAGAGGTGGGGCTGAAGAGAACCAGCAGCCAGGTCACTTAGGCTCTAGACAGTGTTTAGAGTAGCGCTGCCCTGTGGAGATGTTCTGTAACCCACTCCATGTCATTCTGGAACCCTTAGCACCTGTTGAAGTTGAACCCTTGTTATGTTGGTAGGTCAACTAAGGAGATGAATTTTAAAGCTTTATTTCACTTTCAGTGTAACTGTCTATAACTGATGTTTGCCATAACAGACAGTGACAGTTTAGAAAATATGTCTTCCTCTGAATTCCCACTTGTACGGTTCTCTCCTTTGTCCGCCTGGCCTCATGCCTGAAAGACTAAGTGATATTTTGGCCTCCAACGTATTTGTTTTCCATTTGACATGCCATGACGTCTTAACAAGGCTTAACATAATAAGGATTGCCAGCTTTTCTGATCATAAAAAATAATTTTATGGGAGGAAGTTTGAAAACCTGAGAAAGACATAAAGAGGCTGATTACATTCTTATTGACACATAATCTCATCAAGTATCATCTGGTCTTTTCTTTCTGGTGAATACATGCACTTATATTAACATTTAAACTTGCTCTTTCACTTAATACACAGTAAGAAAATTAAATTGCTCTATGCTGTTCTGTCATGGATATATTACAACTGTTTCACAAAAATCAGACCTAGCTGGAAAATAATCAGCCTTGAAAACTAGAGATCAGAAATGCCAGGCAAGCACAGGGTTCTGAGTTCAATCCTTGGTACCGCAAAAAAAGAAAAGAAAGAAATGCCAGCCCCAATCAGCCTGTCCTTGCCCTACCCGCCTTATAGTGTGCCACGGGGCAGGAATCTGCACAACAACAGCCTTCAGCAACTGTACCTCCTGTGTAGGGCCTTTAAGGATCTGGTTTAACCACATTTACCCAATCACCTTGTCAGCAAGGGGGGGCACACATTGTTCTCAGTTTCATGATTCTCTTGGCTTAATATCCTGTGCCAACTCTCATAACTAGCGTAGAACAGAGCAAATTAATGGATGTTGAAGCAGCAAGGAATGGCCCCAGCATTGGACATCCAATCTGATGGCAGGGAGAAAGACCAGCAAGGAAACTGGAGCCATCAGACAAAATAGACAGGTAGACAGCTTGCCCTGTGTTCTCCATGATTTGGTGGAAGTCATATCAGATGGTATTCAAGAAAGGTTTGGAGCAAGATGGACGTGGGTTCTTCAAGTGTCTGCATTTTTACTTACCACCATTTATGTACTTGGGCAAGGTGCTTAACCCCTCTGAGCTTTTGTTAACTCATTTGTAAAATGACCTGTATGGTGCTGATCATGCAAGATTTTTTGGTGATACTGAAGATGTGTACCAAGACTTTCACACTAAGCTACATAAGCTACATACCCAGCCTTTTTTTTTTTAATTTTAAAAAGAGACAGAGTGGGGTTGGTCAGATGGCTCAGTGGTTTAAAGCACCTACTTAGAACAAGCTTAGCAAAGCACAGGGACCACGGTTCAATCCCCCAGC
>NW_004524714.1:2799607-2861285 GCF_000260255.1 Octodon degus | reverse complement strand
AAAAAAAAAAATGCTGTCAAAGTCTATAAATGACAAGCAGAAAAGAATCATTGACTTATGCAGCTGCAGCATGCTGGGTAGATCAAGCTTTGGGGGCAGATAGGTCTGCATGCTCAAATAAGGTCATCAGTGGCCTTCACTTTCTGGGTTGGCTTTCTGCTCAGAGTCAACAAGTTAGCTGCTACAGTTTTACTTTGTATTCTAGCAGAAGGATAGGGCTCCCTAGCGATCCTCACACCTGTCCCAAGGTTGACATTCATTGGCTATCGGGTTCTCTGGTCATTTCTGCACCAACTACTTTGTTCAGAAGGGGATGAAGTACGTGAATAGGCTGCACCCAGGGCTTGTGCTCAACCCAGAACTGAGAGGTTACATGACTTCCATTATAGTGATCAAGCAGAGGTCATAAAAATTACCAGAAGAATGTATGGGCACTGGGGTTGACTTAAAAAAACTAAAATGCCATGATATGAGGGTAACTTTTCCAAAATCAAGTCACAGGATTGAGGTTTCTATATTTATTTTCATCTCTAATTGTAAAAGACTAACTTCAGAGGTGAACTTATGGCTGCTAAGTTTAGCCACATCTGCTGCAGAGCCCTGCCACAGAGGATTTTGAGTGACAAGTAGAAAACATATTTTTTTCTTTCCCAAATATTGCTCCATACATGATGATACCCTTATTAGTAATGCATGGATCCCACGCCTTTGGAGAACAAATTTGGTGCCAAGACAAATGCTTTCTGGTTCCTTAATGTTGCTTTCCAGGCCAAGATCGGTTTCTAAAAGAGCAGTTATCCATTATGCATGCAGTTGCCTTCTTTTCTTCTTCCTTCTGTGTCTTCCTGTGCTTGGATCTTATTCTTGTTGTTGTTTTCCAGGAGGCTTCTGTTTTTCAGGTAGTTTTGTAAACAAGTATTCTAATGTGAACTGTCTTCCTAGGTTTCATTCCTCCATGTTATGTCGGTCTTTTTGTTTGCGTCAGGCCCTTAAGTATTTAATCATAAATAAATCTGCTGCTGTCAGTTGTCGTTCAGAAAAGCAGCCGTCTTCCTGGGAAAGACTATTAAAAGCTGTCTTGTATTGGGCTGACATAATGGGCTCCTAGGGCCAACAGAAGGAAATTAATTTTCATATTATATCTGTTCTCCTAAGATCAGGGTAGAAACAACTTTTATTATTCACTAAGATTTTAAATTAATGTAAACCAGCTTCCTTTCTTGGAAGAAGACAATAGTCAAATTAGTTTTGCTTTAGAAGGTTAAGATGAGAAATTACATTTGGTCATCTGGTTTCCAGAGTTGGAAGATCTGAAGAGAGATGAAGTCTGTCAATGAATACTGTAGGAAAATTATCTGTTTTCGCTTCTGCAGTGAGACTCACTGCTGTTTTTTCGGGGTAAGGGTATGTGAAATTTTAAAGCAACATGAAGAGATACACAGATACAGAAAGTGCAGAGAGGTGGGAAAATGAAAACCACACACCTGGTTGTTTATAAAGCCAGGTTCTACGAGAAGAGTGCAGATGTAAGTTGGCATTGAAGTGTGACTGGCCAGAGATTTTGGTAGGTTTATGATCACTGTAGGATCGCTCATTGCTTGGGCCATTTGGACTCCTATAATAGAACACCTTATTAGTAATTTATAATCAACAGAAATTTACTTGCAGTTCTAGAAGCTAGAATGTCAAAGACCAAGGCATCAGTAATTTAATATTTTATGAGGGCTTCTTCCTCTTAGATGGTGCTTTCTAGAAGTCTCCTGGCATGACAGAACACTGGATGAGGCTGCTGAGCTCATTTGACCCCTCTGTATTGGCATTAGGCCTGTTGGTGAGGGTGGAACCCTCCTGACCTAAGTTCCTCCCAAAGGCCTTATCTCCTAATGCTATCAGATTTGGGGTTCAGTTTCAACATATGACTTTTGAGGGATACAAACATTCAACTATGGCTTGTAAAGATGTAAAACAGAAAGTCCATTAGGATTTGTCAATACAATCCTAATCCTCTGTTAGAAGGCTGATGTTTCTGTCTGGGGTGGTATCTAGGATGGACATAAATGTTAAGTGAGAAGAAACAAGGTACTTCTGGGAATAGCAAGTGCTATAGTTTGTATTTGGATGTCCCCCCAAAACCTCAAGCAGTCACGGGGGGCGGCTTTTCAGAGGTGGCTAAATCTAAAGTTTGTGATTGATTCATGGTGCAGTGCTGGGGTTAAGCTTGTGAGTGCTACACCTGCTGTAGGGCAGGTAGCCTGCACACAGTGTAAGTGACAGAAAGAAGCTTGTAGTCTTCCCCACCCTCATTGGTTTGCTGTCCTCTGCCACCATTGGTTTGTCCCTCTGCTATGAGCCACTCTGCCTTGGAGCCAGCTAATTATGGACTGAAACCTCTACAAACTGTGAACTAAATAAGCCTTTCCTTTTTTGACTTTGGGCATTGAGTATTTTGTCTCAGCAACAAGAAAAAGGTAACTAAGATAGCAAGTACGTAAAATTACATATAAAATTTAAACATTACATATTTAATTTTATTTATTTATTTATTTTGGCTGAACCGGGGATTGAACTCAGGCCCTTGTGCTTGCCAGGGAAGCACTTATTCTACTGAGCTATCTCCCCGGCCCCTTAATTTTAAAAATTATGGTGGCCATATTTTAAAGAGCAAAGTAAGTGAAATTAATTTAAATAGTTTAATATAGTGTATCTAAAATATTTTCATTTTGACAGGCAGTTAACATTAAAAATTATCAAGGTAGTCACTTTTTTCAGTTATGCCTTTAAAAACTATTGTGTGCTTCCAGCACACCTCAATTCAGATTTCCGTGCTGTCAGTGCTCCGGGTAATGCAGATGGGGAAAATGTTTGAAATTATCTGTAATGTGCCTGTGAACACTAGTGACATAGAGAAAGGTTCAAACTTCAGGACAAAGAACAATTAAAACTAAAAAAAAAAAAAAAATTCAGGGTCCAAGACAGCTTGGTGGTCTAATTGCCTGCCTGGTAAGTGCAAGGACCCAGCCTTGATGCCCGGTACCTCATGCTATGCCAGCCCTGTGCAGAGCTGGCCACCCACATGATGCACACCTGTGATCCCAGCCCTGGGGAGGCTGAGGCAGGTGGATCACTATGACGCTGAGCTGCATATGAGACCCTGTACCAAATAAATAAACAAATACAAGATAAAAAAATCAAAACAAAAGGGATATTAGAAACACTAAGAAAAGGGCATCAATGATTAGGAGGTTTAACTGATTTGGTGAACTTTGGTTAACTGTAGATATAAATCCCCAGACTCTGAGATGTGGAGGTGAAGCCATTGTGTCATGGATACATGACGTGATTGAAAACTTTTCTAGGGCCGGAGAAATGGCTCAGTGGAATAAGCGCTTCCCTGGCAAGCGCAAGGGCCCGAGTTCAATCCCCAGTTTCGGGGGAAAAAAAAAAAAAGAAAAGAAAAAGAAAACTTTTCTATTTTAAGGAAATAAAATTAGTTTTTTTTTTTGTTAAAAACAACCAAAAGATTTTTGTATTTATTGTGAATGTTACTGATGGGTCAAATAAAATGAAGAACTAAGAATCAACCACTGGTTTTGTAGCCTGTGGACAAAAGCGATACTTGTCCTTTGTCAAGGTACCAAGTGGAGAGGGCTCACTGTTCTCTGGAACAGCGAAGTTGAGAATCTCCCCAGAGCAATTCCAGGAGACCATGACAGCAGATAGATTGAAAGCAACAAGTCTAGTCCACTCTTTGCAAGAGGGAATGAGGTGCGAAGTTTGTGGGTGTTTTCATTTGCTTATTTGGATTTCAGGCTTTTTGCTTTTGTTTTATAAATATGTTTATATCTGATAAAAATGATCCAATAAAGAGAAAGATTTCAGAATGAATGAAGAGGCATTCTGTTTGAAAAAGAGAAATTTCACGGAGGAAATGATGCGTGGACCTAATGATGTGGTCCACATGCGCTGGAGATGCATGTGCTGGGGGCGCCCACATTTGAAAGTGTGGCTTAGGGAAAAAAAAAAATAGGTCCATGCAGCAGCTGGCTCTGGGCTATACCTCAAATCTTGGGTATGGGGACTAGTAAGGCCGGGTGGACTCAGTGCATGAGAGGACGTTGCAGGTGTGTTTCGATGGCTGGAAAATGCAGGTAAGCTTTGTAACAGGAGACATTGAAGCACGTGTAAGTTAGATGTACTGTGTTTCCAGCACTCTTTGGGATGTGGCAATTTTGGTAACATAATTACAAAGTCTCAACAGCCTGACCCAAATGATGGACAGCCTTGCAAACCCTGCTGCAGTGTAACAATGTGAGGTGTGGCAGACGAGTCCTCGGTTGCTGCTTAGCGCCTGCCTGCTGCTTGAGCGAAAATGCTTAGTGCTTTGACCAACAGCTATTTTATACTCAAAAGGTAACATTTCTACATCTTCCAGTAAAAGGAAACTGTCCCTCTTTGTGGCCCACCGGAAGTAGTACCACTGCTCCTACTTCCCTGCCTCTCACTCTGCACAGGGTCACACCCACGGTCTCTCGCACAATCCAGTCTGACAGGCGCTATACAGGGCTTATCAGTAGCAATCTATTGCAGACAACGGAATCTACTCTCCCTGGTTTAAGCAGAAAGGGATTTAACACTGATACTGCGAATTAAGCACTTAGAAAATCACGGGAAGTGCCGGAAACCCAAGTAGCCTGAGCTCCCAGGACCACTCAGCTTTGCTGTGATCAGGAAAGCAAGCTGCCACTTTGTGACAAGCACCTCCTCCTGGCTGGCACATAGCCCAGGGGTGAAGCACATGGTCAGCATATGCAAGGCCCTGGATTCAGTCACCAGTACTGAAACGAAGACAACAAAAGTAATGATCAGGGGAGAAGCCAGGAGCTCCTTCCACCTTGCGTACTGTAGATCCCCATTGCCAGCTCTGGTTTGAGTCCTAAAGCTGCCACTGCTACCGTAGAGAGCTGTAAACTCAAAAAGCTTCTGACTGCAGCGCTCCCCAGTACCCTGTCAGCACCTGCAAACGCACAGTGGTGGCTTGGACCCTCTTGCTCGGCCCCGCCCCAGGCCCGGTTGGAGACTCTCATGTGGGGTCTGCAGCTCTAAAAGGGATGAAGTTGCTTAAGCATTGCCTTACAACTTTCACACAGGGCAAGGGGGCTGAAGTGGGCTTGCAGCAAGTCGCCCACGACATGTGCCACAGGCAGTGTGTGTCTTCAGACAGCGCAAACACAACTTTGACACACCGCTGGGAAGTCGGCCGCACAGACCCCTTGTGCTCTGCAGCGCTGCTGCGTAGCTGCACCCACGCTTGGCGCCTCCCTCTTGGGCAAGGAAGTAAAAATAGGCAGCCCAGGATCATCTGGGTGGACAGAGTGGGCTTGCAGCTATGACGATCAGTGAGCTCATGGCACAAATGGAAGAAGGCTTAGAAGCTCCTGCCTCTCATTTTATGGCCAGCGAGCAAAATGCCTCTAATGCACTGCAAGCCATTAAGTACCTAGTGGTGTCCATTCTGTACCTCAGGCCCAGACTGGTGTTCCAGAGATGGATGGCCTTCGCTCCTGTCCTCACGAAGTAGCTGGCTGCCTGTTGGAGACTGTGACGCTTACTTAGGAAGAGCCAAACATTCAACATGGCCTCCCTACTCCACATGAATCATTTTCCTGTATTTCTGAAATTCGCACAGTCCTGTATGCATTCCGCAGACTCTTGTGGGCACCTGTGAGTGCAGGCTCTGGCGAGACACCAACACGAGGCGGATGGGGCTCCTGCCTCATGCGGCTAATATCCTAGCACAGGGAAATGGACCACATGTGACACACAAATGCACCGCCTGGACCAACCCACAGATGCTCATCAGAGAGTGACGAGAGGGCGAGTGGAGGTGGGGGGCAGCAGCTTCACGCCCACTCCCAGTTCATCCACTGCTCAGTTGGTGGCCAGGTCAGCTCAGACTTCACACTGACCTGGGTTTGAAGACATGCACCAGGGCTGACTTTGCTTGGGTGCAAGCGTTCTCAACAAACAGGACAAAGACTTTGAAAAAAAAAAACAAAAACAAAAAAACAGGACAAAGAGGGTGTAAGATGGCGAGCACGGATGGATTGGTGGCTCAATCCACCACATTTCCCTCCACCCACATCACAGCAGGCTGCAGTGCTGAGACTGGAGGCTCTGATGGGCTCAGGTGTCAGAGGAAAGAAAATAGTGACCTTTTGAGTATGCTTCTTGGCTGTCCCCACTCCAAACGGTCCATTTGTGCAGACACCCTGCACTGGAGATGCATGTGCTGGGGGCGCCCTCATCCTCCAGCAGGGCCACCGTCCCCCCTCCAGAGCACCTCACCAAGTCTGCCTTTCCTGCCCCTTCTGCATCTTTGTCCTGGAGCCTTGAGAAGTGCGTGTGCGGACGCTGTGACCTTTGGAGAGAGGCCTCCTCGTACTCTCATTTTCTTGCAGGAACAAGGCCATTGTCATGATTTTTCTTTTGCGCTCCATTCAAGTCTTCTGGTCTGTGCCTTTGCCACCTGCCCCCTGCTACAGTTCTGCCTGGCCTGTGCTGGTGGCTGTGGAACAGGCGCAGACCTGTCTGCCTGCTCTAGGAATGCGGGTGGATCCACCTGGACCCCTTTTGTTCAAGCTGCACTCTGCACTCTGGCTGTAGGTCTGGTCTTTTCAACCAAAAAGGCTTCAGAGACAGTGGACACTGGCCCTCCATTTTCACTGTCCCCATGGCTTCTCTGCAAGGCCCCACTGCTGAGCCAGTCTGCCGCTCCACAGAGCCTGCCTTGCTACCCAGCTTCCTGATTTAGGATCACCAGGACCCACCAGAGAGGCTCTGGGTCAGGGTGACCTCCTGTGACACATGGCCCTCCCTTCCGCATGCTACTGTACTTCTGCTAGATACCTCTGGAGAGGTTCACATGCCCAGCACACACATCCTTCTCTCAGCCTTTCCTCAGACCAGGACCCCTTTCTTGTCAGAAAGCTGGACAACAAAAAGAAACCTGCCCTGTCCTCTGCACTGCCCAAGGGCCTCATCACTTGGGTCAGCAGTGGCCAGGGGCTGGCCCTCAGAGCAGTCCTGTTTGCAGCAGGTCTCCAGTTACAGCGTTCTCTGGACATCCTCTCACGTCAGCCCATTTTCTTCTAGCTCCTGGGCCATGAGTTCCAAGGAATTACACAATGACCAGTGCGGCTGCCATCTTTGCAAGAAGTTCTCCAACCACAAAATATTTTACACAGTGAGCCAATAAAGTGTCAGAAGATTAAGAGGAACATACAGTGTTCTAAATCAGAAAGTTAAGAACACACAGGGGAAAAGAAGTGAACGTGAGCTAAAACGAATGGTGACGACAGAATCTGAACAGTTAGAAAACAAAGGTTAAAAAATGACATGAAAATCTTAGAGAACATAACCTAACATTAGGGTAAAAAGATTAACTAGCAGGAAGGGCATAAGAGAGCTGACATTTAAATGTTTAAACAAAAATCTTAAAGATTAAAGGGCCAGAAAGTAACATGCTGAAGCAATCTTAGTATTGTATCTGAGGTTGAGGGGTCTGGCCGCTATCAGCTGAAGAACAGAATTGTAAACATTTTGTCTTGGTTACTTTTCTCTCATTGTTGAGGCAAAATACCTAACACCCAAAATTAAGGAAGGAAAGGTTTATTTAGCTCACACTTTGTAGAGCTAAATTATTTGGCTGGTTCCAAGGAAGAATGGCACATGACAAAGGCGCAGCCATGCATCGTGGTAGAAGACAGCAAAAGCAGCACAAACGAGAGGAGTGAGCTTCTCCTGTCCTGCATAGTGCATGCAGGCTACCTGCCCTAGGGCGGGTGTAGCACTCACACTCCCAGTCCCAGTACCTGACAGTGAACCAATCACAAACTCTAGATTCTGCTACCCCTGAAAAGCCTATCCCTTGCCCTGCCAAGGCCAGAGGAGGCTTTAGGGGGCCACTTAGATGCAAACCATGACCATTTCCTGGCACTGCTGTGGAGAGATGTCCGAGACCTAGGGTTCGCCAGATGGCCAGGCATGGAGGTCACATACAGATTTGCAGCTGCAGGGGAAGGAATGATAGGAAAGCAGACTTAACTGGAGAGGAAGGCAAGCAAAGGGAGCCGTGTCATACATACTCTTGGTCCCCTGGGTCCCCTCGGACACTCTGACCCCCCTATCCCTCCAGTGCTCCTCCAGCCCCACACAGGCACCTCGTGTTTGCCCAGCCTTCACCCCCTCTGGCTGCCTTGTGCCTGTGCAGGGAGCTCTGAGTTGTTGTCACCCACACCCCGCAGCCCCCAGCCCACCAGAGACTGAGGCTGCAGGAATGTGAGAGCCCAGCTCCTTGGCTCAGGCGGGCACAGCTCTGAGGAGTCATTCGCTCCAAGCAGCTCTGTCCGCACAATAAAGCCAACTACATGTGGAATTGTAGCTTTTCGATCAGCCACATTAAAATTCTAATGATTTATCATTCAACATGTCACTGGTGTAAAAACATATTGGTGACAAGTTTTGCCATGCTTTTGATTTGCACTGTCTCTCCGCAGGCCTGAGTGTGTGCCACGCCTGCATGGCTCCCGCTGGGTTGCCCACATTTCATTTGCTCCATAGTCACTTCACGAGTGGCCACCGAGCTGGACAGCAGCATAGATCGAATTGAAACCAAAACCTTACCCAGCTCCTTCCTGCCTCCTGTCCTGCTTTCTGCATGCCCGCACTAGGTATCATGGTTTAGGAATAAATATGAAGCATTTCTCACAGACACCTGGATTAGGGGCTTGGTCCCCAGCACAGCGGGCTCAGTGGGGACCGGTGGAGGAAGTGGGTCCCAGGGAGTGTGGCTTTGAAGGGTTTTTCTGGCCCAACTCCTCTCTGCCTCTTCAGTCTCTGCTTTTCCACTGCCAGGACAGGCGCAGCTTTGCTCTGCCCTCCCTCTCTGCCTCTTCAGCCCCTCTCAGGCCTAAAGGCAACAGAGCCAGCCCACGGACCAAACCTCTGAAACCAGGAGCCAGGACAAACCCTTCCTGCTTGAAATTGCTCCTGTCAGCTGTTTTGTCACAGGGTTCAAAACTTGACTAATATATTGGGAGTTTGAGAGCATTTTCTTAATCTTTTATATGCAAGTGTTACGGAGCTACTTGGTTCAAGGGCAGTCTGGACTGGGAGATGCTGTCTAAAAGCTCTCAAGGATTCAGAAAAACAAGAAGGAAGTGTATCTCTCCTTCCAAAGCCATTCTTCATCTTTATTTATTGTTTCAGCGCTAAGGCAGCTGTAGACTCAGACTTAGAAGTCTCGGGTGCCTTTGACTAAAGAGCAGTGTGGGCTCTTGTCTCTTGTGGTAGCTGGAAGGCCAGAGCCTTTGATGCCTGTCTAGGTGCTCTAAGGTTAAGTGGCCTGAGCAGCCTGGGGCAAGACAAACTCAAAGTCTGGGTCCGATGTGCAGCAGGTTACTTCTCCGGCCCTGGACAAGTGCTGAGGAGAGCTGAGTGTCTTCATACACAAAGGATGAACACCAGGGAGTCCTAGCAAGGGAAGAGGCCCAGGGACAGGCAGGACTCGGGGACTTGCATCCTGCAGGAAGCATGTCACTGGAGTGACTTCTGCTTGTGGCAAGCCTCAGCCTTGGGCCTACTTGGCTCTACTAGAGTGTCTTGGAGTGGGCATTGGCCACTCCCAGATACCCAGCAGGGGATCGCTGCCCTGAGCATCTAGTCCTGCAGCAGCTGCAGCTTCCTGTGCAAACCCTCCCCAGATCGTACTGCCATGAACCTGTGTCTCCCGTCTTTCGCCTTTTCATAGTATTTTTAAAGAAGACATTATAAAGAGCTAAACTCCCTGACACATGCCCATAGTCCCAGATATTCGGGAAACTGAGGCAGAAGGATCATAAATTTGAGTTCAGCCCACAGAACTTAGACCCCCATCTCAAAAAGTAAAGAAGTCAGGTATATAGCTCAGCAGCACAGTGCCTTCATGGCAATCATAAGGTTCTGAGTTAGATTTCTGGTACTCAAAAGACAATATTTATGAAGTAAAAAGGGATGGTGTAGGGGATGGGGCTTGGAGGTAGAGGACTATACTCACATAGTATGTGTGAGGCCTTGAGCTCAATCTCTAATACTTCCCCAAAAAAGACATCATAAAGAGTACCTCTTGACCAAATGTTATCCAAGATTTCTTTTTATTTATGTTTTTCCATTTCCAGGTAATTGTATTTTGTTGGCTTGTTTGTCTATTGTTTGAGGGGGGAAGGCACTGCTAACTGGCTCAAAAAATTGTTCCCATCAAAAGGAGCAGGGGGGGCCTGCAGCTCCTCACAAAGCAACCCTGTACCCCAACCTGCCTTTCCTACCTTCCTCGGTGCACCATCAGGGCAAGAGCAAGCACACCCCAGGAATGCCTTTCTCAGTCAGCCCTATAAGCAATCTATTTATGAACTCTACAGGCGTTCACTGTTTGCACACCACATGCCGTGCCGCTGAAAATGTGAATTTTGATCTTTCTGGTTTCCAGTGTTGTTACCACTCTGAGCTCTTTGTTTTTGAATGTGTTAACTAGAAATTAGATAAACCAAGTATTACTGAACTACCCTATTGATAGGCATTAGTTCCCACCATCTCTCCAAAAGCAGAAGACTTGGGTACGTAGACATAGCTTCCGTTATCAAGTCAGTGTTGCCTTTAAGTTTGTGATTTTTGAAAGTTTCCAGGATCTTTAAATCTGTATTAGTCTACTTTTCAGTACTATGACAAAGTATCTGAGGCTGGGTAACTTTATACATAAAAACACATTCATTTTGGCCCACAGTTCTCATCAAAGGGTGAGAGGCTGCATGTGGCACTGGCCTTCCTCCTGGCAGAATCCTGAGGTGGCACAGGGAATTATGGGGCAAGAAAAAGGGACTGTGCCGTGTGTCTGTGCCTCCTCTGATTTCTCTCTCTTCTTACAAAGCCACAGTGCTCAGTGATGGAGGCTGAGCCTGATGACCTGATTTAACTGTAGTCACCTTCCAAAGCCCCCTCTTCTGCACACCATAGCTGAGTTAAGTTTCTGCCCTCTTAATAACTTCACAAGAAGGTTAAGTTCCAACATGTGAACTTGGGAGGGGGCACACATAACACATAGTCACACTGACTAGCAGAGTCTCACTGACTATACCCTGTGGGTAACGTAACTCAGGGCTGAGGGAGACGCTAGGATTTGGGCTGTTCCAGGGCAGCACAGGGCCCCGAGCAGTGTGACACTTCACCCTCAGTGGGCACCTGTGTCTTGGGAGCACCTCCAAGTGCCCTGCTTCTGGCATTTGAGTGGGCTATTGGGGTGGGGGTGGACCACACCCTTCCTTCTCAGGTTCTCAGTGCCTTTCCCAACTCCTGCTTCAGCACAGCGCTTCAGCCTTCAGCCCCGCTGATGGATCCGATGACCAAGGGGTCCTGTGGGAGTCAGATGGCACAAACCCTTCTCTGGAAGGCCAAGTCGTCTCTGTCCTTTGGCATCCAACCTCTTCAGACGTGGCCAACGAAAGACCCTGAACTAGAGTCCCAGGTCAACCTGTAAGTAAGTAAAAGAAGCAGCATTTTGGTTTGTGTCCACTGTGCTCAGAAATAGTATACTTCCTACCCTTCAGGGAATAGTAGGGAAGGAGAGGGCAGTGGAAGATTGGTTGGGAGGTTGTATTTCTGTTCTTTTTTTTTTTTTTTATGGTGCTGGGAATTGAACTCAGGACCTTGCACTTGGCAGGCAGGTGTTGAGCTGCTGAGCTGTTTCCTCAGCCCTGCATTTCTGTTCTTGATGATGCCTTAGTCATGGATTTTTTTTTTTTCTGGCAATGTTTGTTGACACCTACTTTGGCAAGGCTCTGGGTTAGGCTTTATGAAGAAAGGAGATTCAGGTCCTGTCCGCAGGAGGCTTCCATCTCCTGGCTGAGTAGCCCCTAGTCAAATGGTCACGTAAGGGTGCGCTAATAACTATGCTATGTGCCATGAATGGATTGCTTTGAGTCAGTGCACACTGCAGCATGCCCTCCATGTGCCAGCGACTTACTGGGGGTATGACAGAAGATGTCTCCCTTACCCTGGAAAGTGCAAGGAAAAAATTTCATTACAGAAAAATTGCAATAACTGTAAAAAGAGAAAGAACAAATAATAATAATAATTACTAGAACTAATGTGTCTGTGGACTCAAAGTCCCTTAGCGTGTGACTGTATTCTCCAGAGCCGCAGGCATTTGTAAAAACATTAGATAATATTAGTTGGATGAAGAAGCTGCTACAAAGAAGGGGTGCTTGGCTCTCCAGGGAAATAAAAAGTGACGAGGTGCGACAATGTGATTAACTTTCAAACAAAGGAAATGCTTGTCAATTCAATGTAAGAGGTGTTTATTGATGCCACATCCTGGGTAGGGTGTGGGTCAAGCTCCCTGGGGAGCCAAGGGACAACTCAGAGTGAGGCCCATCCACGGGCATTCTGACTCTGTGGATCTGAGGCGTGTGAAGGAGGGCCACTGTAAATGCCTGCCTTTACAGGGTGTGTCTGCTAGTCAAGTCTAAATTCAGACCCCTGCCATAGAGATGAACAAATAACAACTCCAGTGGTTGACAGCACCAGAAAAGTGCTGTCAGAGGCGGTAACCAGCTGGAGGACAGAAGGGACCGCAGTGGAATTCAGCCCCATAGGATGAACATGGCTCAGGCAGGATGAGGAAGGAGGCTGCCTTGAACCAAGAGAACACACAGAGCGAGCACCCCTGAGAGTGTATGCCAGCAGTGGTGACAGGTATGAAACCCAGGGTTCTCAGCAGGGCCTGCACCATGTGACACTCACCAAAGCTTTAGAATGTGTGGAGGTGTGCTCCGTCTCCCCAAAACTCTCAAGGCAGGGATGAGATACAGCGCCAGTATTTTTTAAAACTCCTTAGGTAGCTCATCTATGACAAGTGTTGAAAATGTTGCTCTAAAGGAGTAGCCACCTGTAGTACAATACATAAAAAGAATTTTGTCACTCCTTGTATATACCTATGAAGGGGTCTGAACTTTCTTAGGCAGTGGGAACCCAATTTGAAATCTGAAAGGATCCTATACTGTAGTTAAATTTATAATTGTTTCACTAGGGCCAGCAGTATAGCTCTGTGAACTAAGCGCTTGCAGGAGCCAGGGTTTGCCCCCGGGTGCACTGAGCCAGCGATGGAGTCCAGACGTGGTGGTGCACGCCTGTAATCCCATCACTTGGGAGGCAGAAATCAGGAGGATCACTACTAATGTGGGCTGTGTAGTGAGACCCTGCACAAAAAAAAAAAGAAAGAAAACTATAATTGCTGCACTTCTAGCAGGTTCAGAGTGTTATGGGATATCAGTGTCCATGGGTATTTTGTTACCATGAAGAATCTATTTGTCCAGTGCTGGACACCAGCGAAGTTGGCCGAGCCAGAGCAGGGCTTTGTACTAGCTCAAATGGTAATGGAAGACCTGGGCTTCTGGTAGCTCTGATATACTTTATTGAGCACCAGTACGCTGTGCTGGGCCTTGTGCCGGTGACTGGCAACGCAGAGGGGATGTTCCCTGCCACATCAGCTGGGGGCTGATACAAGTGCTGTTACCTGAGGCGCTCCAAGAAGATTCTCAGTGGAGGGAGTACTGGAAATCTGAGAACTTCCAGACAGAACTGTGAGAGACCTTCATACACAGAGCAGACCATCTATGCAAAAGTGAGCCACGTTAAGGCACTTGGGGCAGTAGGGAGACCAGAAACATTCTGGTTTGGCTGGTGTTCTTGAGGAGTAGCTGGCAGAGAGCTTGGAGAGGTCAAGACAAGCCAAGACAATGGAGAGTATGAACTGTTGGCCTAGACTCTCTAGACTGGGCAGAGCATGATCAGATTTGTATACAGCCAAAGTTACCTGGTGTCTGTAGGCACATAGATTGGAGTAAGCCAAGTCTGATGAAAGGGTAAGACCTGTCGGGGGAAGAGGGACTGGTGAGTGGTGGGAATGCTGGGACTGACTTGGGAAAACTTCAGAGGAAGGTTAGGATGGACCTGGAAGTGTAGGTGGTGGGATGAGGAAGAGCGCCTCAAGTTTCCACTCAGGAACGGAGCAATTCCACTCAGGTACAACAGAATAGAGTTCAGAGGTAAATGCTGTCAAGGCTGAAGAGGGACAGAGTCACATCTTTCAGGGTAGAAAGTACTTAGGGAGGTCTTTGTAATGTGGAACAGGCCTTAAAAAGGAGTAGGAACTTCCGCCTCTTCTTTCTCTTCTGCAGATTTCAGCAGGCAGAGGTGGGGTAGGAGGTATTCTAGAAGGCAAAATTAGCAAGGCCAAGGCAAAAGCAGGGCACTCTGGGAGCTCGCTTGAGGCACAGACAATATCCCACTTGGCCCCTTTTGTGATGCCACAGTAAAAAGTCTATAAAGTCAAACAGGATATTGTGATAGTGAAAGATGTCATGCTGTACCTTGGGGACATTGAGAGGCTCTATATGGTTTTCGAGATAGCCAAAAGCTGGTTTGAAGCTGCGTAGAAAAATTCATCTCAACCGTGTACCAGGGTGGCACTAGAGGAATGGGCTAGGAAGGGCTTTGTTGGTTGCAAGGGACAGAAATCCACCTCGGCTTAGCTTTGGCGAGAAAGGAGAACGCGGGGGTGCATTTAACCAAACTAAAGAAAGCGAAGAGTCTGGCTTTAGGAATAACCTCCAGGGCCTCAGGGGCTGTCAAGTCAGCCTGCTTTTCTCTTTTTCCTCTCTCCCATCTCCTGTCTCCCTTCCCTGCTTCTCCCTGCCTGTTGGCCTCCTTTCCATGGCATGTCACCTCCTGCAGGCTCTGTGGTCCCAGGCAGTATGCCATATGTCCTCACAGCTTTACATTCAGAGGGGAAAAGTCTTTCCTGCCAGTTAGAAGAACCTGGTCCAGGGCTCCCACAGGGCCCTCCCTAGCTCTTCCAGGGAGGGCCCCTTATGGGGAGACTTGATCCTTCCTTAGCTAGCGAGCACGCCTTGGACATGAAAAGGAGTGGGCAGGAGGCAGAATGAGATCTAATGGGCCATTAAAAAAAAAAAAAAAGAGCCAGTGGAGAAAATTTGAGGAGGAAAGCATCGTCTGTAGCCAATCAAAAAAATAACCTAAATGTGGATCACAAAACGTGTATAATGAGAATCCCTAGCGGTAGGACCAGGAATCTGTCGGAAGGTGTCATGTGCAACACAAAGCCGGAGGATCGAGACAGAAACCTGACTGTTGCATTTGCTGACCCGAAATCCACAGAGCACGTTCGAGACTCAGGGGCCCTAAAGCGGCAGACGCAAGATCTTCTGAGGCCTTTCTCGCTTTCCTGAACTTGCAGCCTCGGTTCCAGGCTGTTACTGACCACCAGTGAGAGGAAATTGCTCCAGAGATTAGGATAAAGAAAGGAGGGCTGTTGGAAGGCTGCTCAGTCTCTGCTGTCCCTAAAAGGGTATCAGCTAGCAGCAGAGGGGGAAAAGTTTGAAAGGTTTTTAACCCCCTCTGAATTACCTTTTAATTCTTGTTTACTTCCAGTCCTTTCTGTAGTCAGTTATAATATACTATAATAAAGTTGAATTTCTTTAAATATCTATACTTCAGACTCAGTTTCCTCAGGAGGCTGACTTAGATAGTAATAGTTTACTTTTTAATCTTTTGAGAAAAATTGCTGTGTATTATTTTTAATGTATTTAGTACAGGGTCTGCAGGGTCTCACTGCATAGCTCAGACTCGTAGTGATCCTCCTGTTTTTCAGCCTCCCAAGTGCTGGAATTACAGGTACGCACCACCATGCAGTCTCAGTCACCATCTCGGCACTCCCGGGCTGGCACAGCACACTGGGGATCGAGCCCTGATCCCTGCATCTGCCTAAGCAGGCACTTTAATCTGCTGAGCTATCTGGCTGGCCCAACTGCTGTATATTTTTAAAAGAATTTGTTACCAAAGTATAATATTAGGCCATTTTTAATTTAAACTTTAAAAAATGCAGAATCTTTCAAAAGCTCTGAAATACCCTGTTTGTTTGAACAGAGGCTATGAAGTAAGTGGGTCACTGTTCAGGGGCTTTCTGTCCCCCTAGGCTGGTATTTCTGTGAAGAAATGCCTCCCCTCCCTTGGAGCACAAAGGCTGGCAGCTAACTTGGACCCTTCTCCTTTCCTCTCGCTTGGCATCTCCTTCCCACCTGTGCTTTACCTCACCCCCTGCCCACTGAGGAAAATGCTCCTGCATCTCCCAGAGGCCAGGGCCAAGCATGTCTCAGCCCCTGTTGGAGCTTGGCAGTCACGAGACAGCGGATCTGAGGGCCACTGTCCCAGCAGGCGTCCGCCCCTATTCAGGGCCGACTGTCCCACAGGAGCACTGACCCAAAGGCTGACCTTGGGGGAAGCGGCAGGAAGCGCCCTTGGGTGTAGGACTCAGCCTCTGTGCCCATGAAACCCTGATAATAAAGAAATCCATATTTTTTCCATTTGCCTGACCCTTGTCACTAAATTGCAGCTGATCCCAAACCTAGAGCAGAGCGGCTGACTTACTGATGAGCACTCAGAGCGCTAACAGCTGGGAGCCCAGCAAGATTTGTGTGGTGGCCCTGCTCTTTGTTTCCTTATGCCCCTGTTCTGTCCCAGCTTAACAGAGGCCCTGGTCCATAGATGGTGCTCATGAAGTATTCGCTAGAGTAAGGACAGCAAGGGTGCTGGTGGAAGACCAGCAGTGGTGTGAGCGGAAGCAGGCAGCGAATGGAGAGAGGGTAAGAAACTAAGCGACGTGGTGGGAGCTCCAGATACTTTGCGTGCAGATGGTGGACACAGCTGGACATCACAGCGTTAGTAGTAACAGCAAAATACTGACAGCCATTTAGCTAGGAGACTGGTTAAATAAACTATGGTATGTCTGTTCAGTGGAATACTCTGCAGCCATAGGGAAGAATACAGGAGCTTTTGGGTACCGAGTTGAAAGGCTCACTGTGATATATCAAGGGATGAAAATATCAAAGGTTGTGTAACACCCTTCATTATCTAGGGGTGATTGGCTCCAGAACCCTTCCCACTTGTCCAGATCCAGAGCAAGCCCAGCGATGGAGGATCAGTGAAAGCAAGGCTTTAATTCATCCTGCAGGGCTGGAGTCTTCCATGCTGGCAGGCGCGCCCATTGCTGTTGAGGTGAGCAGCTTAACTCGAGCACGCAGGTCCCCTCCCTCAGTTTCTACAGGCTGAGTACGTGGGGGTACTGTCATTCTGGTCACTGCCGAGGCTCTTGGCTCATTCCCTCTATAAACGCTTTGTGGGCGTCAGGGCACATGATTAAACCACAGGAGGGTAACTTGTTGACTGCCTATACTTTTCCAGTCAGAGTGAGCACGGGGAGCCATACTTTATTGGGGTTCTACCACTCCCCTTTGTGTAGGCCCCTTTTAAAGATGTCTAGCCTCAGTCGCATCCACAGGAAGGCAGGCAGCTTTATCTACTAGTAGTTTTCCACTCAAAGTTAAAGACTGTTTTGAAAATGGGTAACTTTAGGTTTCTATCGCTTACATTCAGGTAGCAAATCTGTGAATGATGTAAAATGATGTCACTTGCATGTAGCTCATGCATACCTTGCATATACTTCAAGATTCTGAGATTACTCACACTACTTAGTGCAGCATAAATGCTACACACATGGTGCTTGTGCTCTACTGTTTAGGGAATGATAACAAGGTAAAAGAATCTCTACATGTTCAGTTCTAATGTAGTTTTTTTTCAAGTGTTTTCAACCCATTTTCTGTTGAATCAGCAGGTAGAAAACCCCCAGGTAGAGAGAAGCCACTTATGCTACCGTGTGTGAGAAAAGGGGAGAGATGAATGTGCACTTCTTTCTTTGTAAATGTGTACAGCATCTCTCAGAAATAACAAGAAGCAATTCAGGTGGCCAGCTGGAGAGAAAATGAGGCCACAGGGGTAGAAGCCCTTGCAGCCATGTATGCTCCTGAGTTTTGAAGCAAGTGAAATAATGAAATAAAGACACAGAGCTTCAAGCCTGATTGTCAGAGGGACGCTGGTGGGGGCCCGAGCAGGGCCTGGCGCCCGGCAGCTGTTGCTGTGAGAGAGAAGATTGGAGATGAGCACGAGCTTGAGTCTGGAAGATGGCCAAGGTCCATCGCTAATGCTCAGGAGCGAGTCCGATTCGGGCGGGGCGCCTTATGTTTCGGGGGGCTGTAGCCTGTGTCTGCAGTTGAAAGGCTGAGTCTGGAAGTGGGGAGAAAGCTCCTAGGGGAAGGAATCATTAGCCTAGAGCTCATATCTGAAGGCACACCAGCAGTGAGGTCGCAGCCAGCCAGGCGCCTGCAGCTGAGCACAGGATGGTGGCGCTTCTGTCCCCGGTCCTGTGGTCCACAAGCTGAGGAGTCGAGGCTGGGCTGGTGTCCTGAGGCTGCTGCCCTGTGCCACCTGAAAGCAGGCAGAAAGATGTCTGGCTCTCTGCGAGGACACTGTGGCCTCTTTCTAGATGTCCTCCTCGCTGGTGAGCTCTCTGTCTCCTGTAGGAATAATTGCCAAAAGCCATCGTTGTCCCCAAGGAGATTGTGCCGTTACAGAGAATTGTATTCCTCTGACTATTCAAGTCCTCACGTCTTTCCAATTTTATATTCCTTCAAGACCAGCAACCCATTTTGGTGCTCACCTCAACCCAAAGTACAGAACACCGTGAGGACAGACTATAAATAGTGATTAGGTAATGTTTGCTTTTTAATCAGTACTTTGAAGAGGCAAAAGGCCATAGTTGAGCTGCCCTGCCCTAAATTCTCTTAGCCTGCACTGATCTTTGTAATTCCCATTTTGGGCTTGGAACCAGGCTGGTTGGGCTCTTGTCCTCTCCTGTAGTAATAAAGATTCATAGTTTCAATATTTGTGCCTCCTTAAATTGGGTTCATCCCTTAGCCTCGTCCGCTCTCTCAGTACTTGCATCACCTGGGTTTCATGATTGCGTTTTATTTGGAGATCATTTCCCAGTCAAAGCAGCGCAGAGAGTAAACATTTTAGCAGATCTTTGAAAAATACAGTTTGACATCAAAAGCACAGCGTGAGCTGCCTTCCACCCTCTGTAGCTTCACTGTGCCTGGAGGAGAGCGGAGTGCGGTCCACACACTTACAAAACCAGGGTAGGTACAGAAGTAGCCTAGAGCCACCCCCACCCCACCCAACCCTGTCATCTCAAGACACAATTCCTATCACTTCTACAGCATTTATTTTTCTGTTTGAGACTAGATTTTTCACACATTGGTGCTGGCTGTAAAAGGATCCAAACATGCGACCCCAAAATATGCCATGTTGGCCTAAGAATTACCTGGAGCTCAGGCAATTGGGAAAAGAGAAGCAGGAACGCTCTTTTTCCTCTGCTACCTAAAATCAGGGCCTGAAGTTCCCTTGGTGGCAGGGCAGTGCCCTTACCCCCCCCCCTCCCTGGCCAGCAGAACAATTGCTCTTACTGGAGGTGAGAAGGAGCAGACGGATGCATGCTCTTGGTCTCCCCTTGGCACCCCATGTTCAGCTTTCCCAGACTCATCATCACCCCGAGGTCCCCAGGGCTTCTCCACAGGCAGTCACCCTGGGGTGAAAGCGGCATATAGGCTCCCATCTAATTATTTCTTCAGTTTCCCAAGTGCTGGGACTACAAGGGTTAAAATTTAACAGTTGTAATTGATTGACTCTCTAATGTTACAATGTCGGTCCCACTTAATTGTATTCCTGGTTTACTGAACAGCACTAATCTCTAGACGTAGGAATCAGGAATCGCCAGAACCGGCAGCTAGTGAGCCATGTCACGGCTTGCTCTTTGTGACAACTCCCACAGCTCTCTTTGGTCATTCATATTCCCGTCATTGTATTAACCTCTAAAATGAATTTTTGAAATTAACCTCAGGTAACATTTACAGTATTTCTATGTCTAAGTCAAGAACAAATTCCAAGGATAAGCTGCATAATGCATTGAGCCCAGGGATCGTCGCTCCAGGCATGATCCTAGAGGCAGTTATGAAATAATGTGTTTGCTCTGCCCTTTCTTTAGGAACTTAACCAGTACAGCCGGCTGCCCCCTCCCCCAGGAGCCCCCTGTAAAGAAGAAAAGGACCTAGCAAGCAGGACCACTCTCAGACTTTTGAAAGTCCCCTGCGGGAGAGAGCTTAGCGTACTTTATATGACCTCAGAGCGCTGGCTGGCCGCCTTTCACGCGTTCATTTGCCCATCACTTAGCAAAATGCTGCTGAGAGCTAATTCTATGCCCGCTATTATATTGCAGCCTTGAGCAGAAGCAGCAGAGAACCTCCCACGGTGAGGGGTAAATTCAGGTGGGGAGACAGACACCCTGCCTTCGTAAGTCCCGGCCTGGGGAGAAGGGGTCAGGAGGAAGTTTGGAGAGAACTGCTCCAGGTCCTAAGGCAGGAAGCAGCTCACAAGGGAAGGAGAGGGAAGGTAGAGCAGCAGGCAGTGTGGCTGGAGGGCTAGGAGAGAGTGGGGAGCACAGCCAGACTAGACAGGTGGCCGGGGGAGTATGAGCGACGCGGAGGAAGCTAAGGAAAAACACGAGGATATAGATGTAGGGCCAGCTGGTAGAAATTAAACTGTGATGGATTTCGACTCAATATAGTGGGAAAAAACAGTATAACAGGAAGCGTGGAGAACCTGGAGGCCCAGGGCGCTGTTCCTCCTCATTAGTGATGAGAACTGGTGAGGCACCTTTCAGGTACCTGGCAGAGAGGCTGCCCAGCCATAGGTGACAACAGGTTGGACGCCATATGGTCCTTAAGTGTCTGAACCTGGAAGTCTCCGGAAGCTCTTCCCACTCAGTGAAGGTGGCAGAGAGGAGAGGGTTCCCTGGGGTTTTGCAGAGAAAACGCCTTTCATTGGCGCCCAGTGGGTGAGAAAAGAGTGTGTCAGTGCTTCTCGGCCTGGCTGTAGCGGCCTTGCTGATAGAATGGATTTTGGCTAAAAATGCAGGTACACAGACCCTCTGCCGAGGGTGTGAATTGAGGAGGTCTGCAGTGCGAACTGAGCATTTACATATTTGGATCAAAAAGTATAAAGCAAACTTTAAAACTTTTGTAGGGAACAAGCAAGACAATGACATCATGGTGCTGAAGGATTTCTTAAATCAGAAAAACAAAGACCATAAAGGAAAAGATGGAAAACATCTATATTATCACATCTACAGGAGAATTTTAAACTATCTTCATGATCAAAGATATTAGAAACAAAAGAAAAGCCACTGGAAAATGCTGGGAGACAGCATCTATAGTTTATTAACCAAGCAAGGATTGATACTCAACATATATAAATCCTATACATCAGTTAGAAGAAGACCAACAACAAACACAAGTGTGGGAAAAAGGTGTACAATAGGCAAAACCTGCAAAAGGGGAAAACATGCCCCTGGATAACTTAAACCACACCACAGTGAGGCAGCACTGCGACTCCTTTACACTGGCAAAACTAGTGTCCCCTAATAAGTGTCTATTAGGGTACAGAGCACAGAGAACTCACGAACTGCTTGTAGGCGAGTGCATTGATATAAAAATATCGGTGCACACTTCATGGCCCCACAGTTCCATTCTTGGGTGTGTGATGCAGGGACGCAGCTGTGCCTGTGCTCAAGGAGTTAGTTATTTATTCATTTATTTACGTAGTACTGGAGATCAAACTCAGAATCTTGCACTTGAGAAACAGGTGCTTATGACACTGAGCTATATTCCAGGCCTCAAGGGGATATTTTTTTTTCTGTATTTTAGGGAAGTCTCTACAGGGTGTTCAGGGTCTCACTACTAGATCAGACTCATAGTGATCTGCCTGTTTACAGCCTCCCAAGAGCTGGGATTACAGGCGTGCGCCACCACGCCCAGTCTCAATTGCCAGCTCAGTGTCTCAGTGTACTCTGGGGGCGGGGCCAGCACAGGAGGCCCGGGAATCGTACCCCCAGCTTTAATCTACTGAACTACTTGGCCAGCCCTCAAGGGGATATTTAAAAGGATGCTTATTGTAGCATATTTTAATAATTGGAAATAACATAAATGTCTAGCAGTAGGACAATGGAGGAACAGTGGGGTGTTGCTGCAGCAGGATACACCAAGTTTATGCTGTCTGTATCTCAGAAGCTATTGCTCAACCAAAGAAATTGGTTGCAGAAAGATATGGCTAGTATGATACTCACTAGTATGAAAATGTGAAACATGCTAAACATTACAGTATATTGTTTATGAGTAAGTACATAGGTAGTAGAAATACAAAAACATTGACCCAGTTAGTGACTGTGTCAGAAGAGGAGTGACAAAAGTGGGCTGAGGGAGAGGGGCACAGGGATTCGCGCGTCCCTGGCTGGGCCCACTGCTGCGTGTCTGTGATCGCCCTCCCTCAGGGGGCCAAGCAGTGAGGCTGAAGTTCAAGGTCAGCCTGAGAGGTTTAACAAGACTCTGTCTCTCAAAAGGAGGAGGAGGTAGAGGAATGATCATGTGGATCTCCGATACTCATTACTTGATTCTTTATACTTTATCTTGAAATATTTCATAATAAAACAAATTAGAGGGGGGAAAAATCCAGCTGATTTGATATAGAGCTAGGTTTGTGAACCAAGGTCTAGAATGGGTGCTTCTCAGATTTCAGTGCGTGTGTGTATGTGTTCCTGGGAGCTCCTGTTAGAGTACTCATTCTGCTTCCTTAGGCCCGATGTGGGCAGAAGATCCTGTATTTCTAACCAGCTTGGGATAGCAAGGGGTCAGAAAGCCCTTGGCGCCCTTTACAACTCTGGCCCCCTTTACAACTCTGGCCCCTAGGAGCTGTGCAGAAATACCACTCTGGATAGCGTGTCTCCCTCAGGGTGAGGCACAGTTAGGAGCAGATCTTGGTGCTCCCAGGAGGGAAACAGAGCCTGGGGAGACAGACTTGCAGAGCGTCCCCTGCAGACGCAGGCCTGCAGGTGGTTAGAGCAGGTGTACCACGACATATGGTGGCTGCTGAGCTTTCCCTTATGTTCCGTTTCTGCCCAGCACTTGCGGTCATGTATTTATAGATCCATGTGGAGCAGGATTTCCCGAACCAAACCAGACTCCGAGCTCCACCTTAACCCTACAGCTAAGATGCCAGCATCACTGAAGCGCTGGGAAGGGAGGGCAGGTGTGCAGACAGCTCGCTTGGAGGAATCCTCTTCCAGGCAGCATCTCCCAGGGGTCTGGATGGCAGACCCCAGGACCGTGTGTGCGCTCAGGGACTGCTTCCCACCTTGTAGACTTGCTACAGACAGGGCCACTTTGCTTGCACAGTATTTTTGTTCCTGGAAAGTCCTACGTATATTGAATCTTTTATCCTCATTGCACTGTTAGCTTGGCGAGAGCAGGGACCATGAGTCAAAGGGGTTTGCTCCTGGTGTGGCACCTGGTGCCTGGTAGGTGCTCAGCAGCTGAGTATTGGATGAGGAAAGGAGTTTCAGCTCAGACTGTTTTTGTTTTGAGAACAGGGTCTTGCTCTGTTTCTCAGGCTGGCCTCAAACTCCTGGGCTCAAGCAAGGATCCTCCCTCAGCTTTCCAAGTAGCTGGAACTACAGAAACTCAGCACTGTGTCCATTTGTTGTCGCTTTTGTTTTTTTGTGGCACTAGGGATCGGACTCAGGGCTTTCACACTGAGCTACATCCCCAGCCTATTTTATTTTATTTTATTTTACTTTAAGACAGTCTTATTTAGTTGCCCAAGCTGGGCTCAAACTTGCAGTTCTCCTGCCTCAGCCTCCCACAGTACTGGGATTACAGGAGTGAGTCACTACCCCCAACTACCATGTACCATGTCCTTTTAAAAATTAAATTTTTAGAACAATGATGGATTCCTATGCAGTTATAAGAAATAATAAAGAGCCCATGTACCTTTAACAGGGTTCCCCCAGTGGTGACGTCTTTTATAACTGTAGGCCAGGTCACAACTGGGAAATTGACATTGATACAGCCCCCACAACTGGGAAATTGACATTGATACAGCCCCCTGATCTTAGATTTTCCTAGTTTCACATACAGTTTGATCACATGTGTACGTTACTGTACCCACCAATGACGGCCAAGAAACTAAACAGTTCCGTACCGCTACTATCCATCCATCCTGTTCCCGTTTTAGCCACACCAACTCCTCTTTCCCTCTGTCACTTTGTCATTCCAAGAATGTTATATAACTGGAATCTTCTAGTATGTAACAGTTGGGGACTTGGTTTTCCGGTTGGCATAGTTACTTAGAGAGTTATCCAAGTAGTTGTGTTGAACAGTTGTTAGTTCCTTTTAATGACTGAGTAATATTTCATGCTGCGGAATGCTGGTTTGCTTAACACACTCATACCAGCTTGAATCCCTGGGAACATGACATACAAATTATGGCCATGTGGTGAGTGCGTTAATATTTTGCCCTTGGAAGGACATGTAGGTTGTCTCCAGTTTGAGGCTATTATGAATAAACTTCTTTGAACACTTCTGTGCAGGTTTTAGTGAGCATAATGTCCTCATTTCCCTGGAATAAATACTCCAGGGTACAGCTCTGGTCCTCTAGTAGTTGTATATTTTGTTTTATAAGAAACGACCATTTCCATCCCCATGTACAGTGTATGGGTATCCAGTTTCTGCACATCCTCTCTGGGATTCAGTATGATCACCACGGTTTAGTTTAGAGATGAAGGCACTGACAGAGGTCATTGGGGAAGGGAACTTCGCAGGGAGTTTTCATGAGTTTATTAACACCTTCATGGTGGGGCCATTTTAATTCACGTGTCTCGCTGCCAGGTGGCTCTGAGCCACCAGTGAGTGGGACATGCATGATTGTCCCATCAGATGGCATGGGACAGTCCTATTGGATGGTACAACCTGGAAGGAACATGTTCATACTGTGGAAACATAGCTGGACGTGCGTCTTTGTCAGAAACCTAGAAGATGACTAAATTACGGTGAAGCCACTCCAAGTGTGCCTCAAGGTGCATCTGGGAATGTGTAACAGAAAGGAGGGAAGCAGGGAGAGAAGGGGCAGAAACCTGCTGGTGTTTAGGTCAAAAAAAGGAGAACAAAAGAAAAATGCAGGGGCCGGGGAGATGGCTCAGTAGAATAAGCACTTGCCTGGCAAGCGCAAGGGCCTGAGTTCAATCCCCCGTTCCGCAGGGGGAAAATAAAAACGTGTTCACAGTTAATTTATTCAACAAATACTTATTAAGCAGCCTGCTATGACAATCACTCTGTAAGAAGCATTGGTGGCCAGGATGATAAGATTCCTAACAGACAGAGTAACGAGTGTTTATTTAGTAGCTTCTCCGTGCTGCATATTATTTACTTATGAACTCTCTTCACCCTCCCACAGAGACAGATGCGATGGGACTCCATGTTCTAGATGAGGCAACGGCCTCAGGGTAGAGAAGTAACATGCCTGAGGTCACAGAGGTAGTGCCTGGAGGGGAGCTGTCTGACCCCTGTGACTGGCATTTTTTGCTAAGGATGGTGAACTGAAGAGCCTGGAGCGAGGGGCACGCGGCACTGTACCCTCAGAAACATAGTAACGCACAGGGAGCCATCTGGAGAGTTCTAATAAGCCGAGACCTCTGATATCCCAGACTTTTTCACTCTAGAACGCTTGTTTACTTCCTGCTTCCTGGTGCCCTTAAGAGAGGACCAAAGTCTTCCATTTCAGCATTAGGAACTAACATATGATTACATCTCTACTCTTCTGTGTCACATGTCTTTTAAAGGCTTGACACCTGGTCATTTATGTGCTATCAGCTATTCTAGTACCTGTAGTTAGAAGGCCCCAGGATCACTCCAAACCTCCATCTCTGGTCTGACCCGGTTAAAAAGCTGCTGTGGCCCTCAGAAGGTCTCCTGCTGCCTGCCTGTGGAGCCTGAGCACCAGAGCTGCTGACGCTGGCCTCTCCTATTGGTAGACTTCAAAAAACTGCCTGTTGCCTCTCACTGATTCTTTCTGCTCATCAGGAATCTCTTCAGGAGTCCCCTTGTCACTGTCACCCATAACTCTTACTCTAAGGCTAAAAGCCATTGAAACCTGGCTAGTTAGGGCCTAGCAAGTCGAATAAGGGCCTTCTACTTTCAGCAGCTCTGAGATTTTTGGAGAACCTTATCTTGCTTTTCAGGAACCTAACTTTGATCATGGCAGCTCGTCTAGCCTCCTTATAGAGCTAGAAATCTTTGCTCCCACCCCTGGCCATATGTGGCAGTTTAGCGTGGAGGTCCTCCACTCTGTTCATGCGTGCAGAGTGTGATCCAGCATTCTCACACATTAATTTGCTAAAGCAGAAGGCTTTCTATTTAAAGACTGGAGCTTTCTGCATGCAGGGAGCTGGAAGCTCCGTACTCATCTGCACCTGCCCAGATTGGTGGCCTGCTCCAGCCAGGTTTCACATGTCTTCCTGTGTCGTGCCACCAGAGGACCCAAGCCTCTGGTAGGTGAGGGATTCCTGCTAGACTGACTCTTCTAGGGAGATTTGGAGTGGAACGGGGTGCAGCCCCTTGACCCCATCCTGAGAAGTCTGCTGATGGGCTTTGGGTCTCCTTAACTGCTACAGGACAGGGAAAGGCATTTTAAAACTTTTTTTAAAATTCAGTAATCATTGACATTCAACTTCCCACCCCAGGTCTCTCTGAAGAGCCCCGGAAGTAGTTCATATTAACAAGAAAACCAATAATAATATTACCTAACATGTAGAATGGTTTTCATGTAATACTTGATATGCTTAGTACTGTGCTTTTTCTTTTTTATTCTTGATAGTCCTGTGAGCGTGGTGGTCTTTTCAACCACAGTTCATCGATGGGGGAACGAATAATGCCCAGAAAGGCTAAAAACCCATCTGTGTCTCTCAAGCGATGCTCAGACAAATGACATTGCACTTCCCAGGTTGCTGGCGACCTTGATTGGCCTTGTCCTTTCTTGAAAAGTGCTGCAGAATGATTAACAGGTTTCCTGGGGATTCCCGAGGCATCTGGAACAGCAGTGTTTTTCTGAGCATTGCCATGGACCACCTGCAGCAGAATTCTTCAGACTTACTTGTTAGAATTGCGGCTGTCCCAGGCACAACCTCTGGGAGTAGAGCCCGGGGATCTGCATTTACCAGACTCCTCAGGGAATCTGCTGGACTCTAAGGTTCAAGGAAGACTGCTGCTGAGCGTTTCCCCAAGATTCATGAGACTGCTATGGGGCGACTATCTTGTTCTGTAAAAGGCCACTTAGTAAACAGCTTGGGCTTTGTGGGCCAGATGGTTTCTACTGAAACTGTTCAAGTCCACTACTGTAGTACAAAAGTAGCCATGCACAGTCTGTAACCAGTGGGAGTGGCTGTGTTCCAATAAAGCTTTGCTCTCAAAAATAGGCAGTGGGTTGCACTGGGCCATAGTTTGCAAACCTCTGGTGTAGGATCATCCTGACCGCCAGCCCTCTGACAGATTCTTTCACTGTTGTGTTACATATGAAGAGTTGTATCCGTGAGGATGAAATTGTTTGCCATAATAGATCAACCCTGAATCTTAGTGATGTAGAACAAGTCATTTCTCATTCTCAGCACAGCCTAGTGAGAGTAATCTCAGTTGGGACTTCTGTGTGGTCACTCAAGGCCAGGGCTCCCTCTTCCTGTGGCTTTGTCCTTCATGGTGCTAGAGGCCTCTCCGTACATCTGCCTGCATCTCCTTGGCCGGAACTCTTCTCATTTGAAGTCCAGAAAGACAGTGATGTCTCAAGCCCAAGAGGGCCTGTGCTTGCAGTCCTGCAGCAGGCTCAAGAGAAAGGAATAGTTTTTAAAAACATGTGCTCATAGTAGTGCCTGCCCTGTAGGCTAGAACTGTCTAGACCGAGAGGCTAAAGACCAGCTTCCCATCAGGGAGAACAGCAAGGGGCTTTTGCCCTCAGTGATTATGAAGAATGCTGTTGGCCATTAGCTAGTGCGCATACAAATACCTCCCTTAGTGCCACGGCCAGTGACTAAATGGCCATCATGTGCCAAGCAGTGGCCCAGCCCAACAGGAGGACCAAGCTCCTCGTGGAGATTAGGTGGTCCTTTCCACCCGGAGCCCTGTGCCAGGTGCCCAGGGAGAGCGGGCTTGGTGACATAGCTGTCCTGAGTGTGTGCTGCAGCCCTGAGAAATGCACCCCCCATGGTCCAGCCTGGTTCCCACCACGGGCGAGCTTGCTCTCTGCAGTGCAGTGGGTGACATATAAGGGGAGGGGGGCAGATAGAAACTTCTCTTTACTGCTCTCTTGGCTGACTTACAGGACGTTGTTTTCCCTCTGAGAGGTATCTCCAGGGATGTAGAGTTGTCCTCTTTTCGCGTTTGGCTCTGGCTTTGGCCGTTAGGGAGCTGCTACAGTATGTCTCAGAACGCCTTGTGGTGCTGAGGGCAGTGCCGGGAGATACCTGCTCTTTCAGTCATCAGCCGTTCATCCTAGGGCTACTGCTGCCACCCTTGATTTCATCATCGGCCTGGCTGAGACTGCAGCCCTGGGTTGAGGTCCGAGCAGACAGCATCGGCTCTGTGCCTGATCTCTGTCCCAGCGCATGGACTCTGGAGCCTATGGTCTCTTGGTAACCAGACCAAGGGGAAAAGATCGTAGGACTGTCGTGTGGAGCAATAGCAGCATCTCCAGGAGGCCTTTCAGACTGAACTAAGGGCACAGGCAGAGAGGCCAGATTCAACAGACTGGAATAGACCATGGAGAGAAGTTTTTTTATTCTCTTCCAGAGATGTTGGTTTTTGTCAGTAGAAGCAAAAAGGCAGCCAAAGTAACATCTTTCAAACCTCCTTTCAAACGGCCTCCTTTGATTTGTTGCACATTTTCAGCTAAGGGAGTAAGGCCCACAAAAGGTTAAATTTCTCATATAAGATTAATTCAGCCATTTCTGTGGAATGGTGGAGGCAGAATACCATTAGACTTTCTAATCTCATTTCTCTCCTGCTGTCTTTCTTGGAGCCTGTCAAGCGGTGTCCTGGCAGACAGTCAGTTCTGTGGATGCTAAACATCAGAGTCAGTCTCTTGCTGAATGTGCCAAGAGTGCTGTAATTTAGAAAATGTAACCTACCTTGTAAGGAAGGATGAAAAGGTATTGAGCGCACCTTTCTTTGCATGTGAGATTACAAATGCTTTGAATTATGTTAAACATGTAATTCTTCAGTAGCCTATTTTCTGTTTTATCAGAGTTCTGTTTTATTAGAGTTGCTTGCATGACATATTCCAACCAAACTTACTGAAAGTGTTTGTATTTTGTGGCTCTCGTTGGTTTTGTGAGTCCTGCTTGGGGTCCTAAATATACTCACCAGCCACCAAGCTGTGTGCCTTCTGAGAGTGCGGTGGCATGTTCAGGGTGCAAATGCAGTAACAGTTTTGTCTTTGTTTTAATTGCCCTTCAGCACACACGTGAGTGCTCCTGTCTGATCGAAGCCTGTGTTGATGGGGAGGGGGAAAGGAGGGCGGGAAGCAGTAGCTGCTGCTGCTGCATGAAAAACTAAATGTGCGCAGATGTTCAGTTGTTAGATTCTCTGTTAGTTCTGGTCTTTTTTCAAACTGCTGTATAAAAATCTTAAAAGGGGGTGGGGGCGGATGAGAGGAGCCTGTAGGGATTTTGGAAATTTTTTTAAATTTCAGCTTAAAATACAGCATTAAAAAATGCTGGTTATTTTTATGTTGCATATTTGGGACAAAGAGGCTCTCTTAAGGGAAAGCTAATTGCAATATCTGGTTCAGCAGCTTTGTCCCTTGCCTCAGGTTACTACTGCAGGGCTTTCTGTCCCCTCTGGTAATACAGAAATGAAATTATAAACCACCAGTAGCCTTGGAAATTTCAATCGATTCCAAATGACTAAATATTTAATTCGGTCATTGCCTATACTTCCAGGGATGACTCGGGCATTTTTCTTATGACTGAAGGCTTCATGAAAGCCAGGCTCTGCAATGGCTGCTGGGGACCGAGTGTGTGGTGAGGAGGCTCCCCTGCAGTGAGGAGCCGGGCCTGTGAGCCTCTGTTCCACAGCAGCCCTTTTTGCAAATGGTAGTCGATTTTTTGCAGAAGGTTTGTGGCCAGATCGCTATGTATAATACTGATGAAGCATTTTTGTTCCAGCTCTGTCTCGGAAGACCTAGGCTGTAGACGTGGGGATTTCAGTAGGAAACATTATGGATCTGTGGAGCTGGTAAGTTTATGCTGTCTGTTCAGTGGTGGTGCATTGATTAGATTTAGAGAGGATTGCCACACTCACCAGACCTTTTGTTGTGTATTTACCATTAGACCATGTGAGTACAGTGTAAGGATTGGATTGGCACAAATACATATTGAAGCCTGTGATAATTTGCACATCTTTATTTGTTTTTATTGTTACTTACTTTGAATCCTGTGTCTTCCAGCTGATTAAAAAATATTTTGTGGCTTGATATCTTTCTCTGCTGATGGTATATATAATTAAATAAAATAATTTGTGAATTAAGAAAGACAGCATTTTGTTTTTCTATTATATTGTTCCTAAAAGTTTACAGTTCTAGTTTTGAAGGTTGAAATATGATTGAAATATGTATTCTGATTTCCTGTACCCTTGCCTCTGAGTATGTGACAGGAGTTAGAGCTCTTCCTTTATTTGTGAGCTCTTCCTTTCCTCTTAAAAGCATGTCCATTGGGCTAGATAAATGACTGTAAGGGATGGTAACTGTCTCCGATAAAAACATCCATATTTTCCAAGTGAGAGACATTGGAGTTTATGGTATGATTTTTAAAAAGAGTATGTTTTCATTTTAAAGAGAAATGTAAGGAAAACATACACAATAGTCTCAGGGTTTTTTCTAAGATAGAAGTATGATTTTTTTTCTCAACTGCATGGAAAGTTAAACAAATTTAAGGAAAATGTGCGAGTCAATTCCATTGATTTTTGTTCAGAACGTTGGTCTACTATTTTTGTCTGTTTCTAAAAACAGGTTGCTTCTAATCATTAGTATAGGTGCTCAGTTATTCCTTCATTAATATAAGCTGCATTCTTACAGGATTTAAGTGGTAGAAAACTTTGTTTGAGAGTTATGTACCAGTAAGGTTCTACTTAAATTGAGGTATATTACAGCCTTGACTGTGTACCTGGCCCAGGACTGAGTCTTTTTGAATACATAAAATAAAGATTTGTTTCTTGTTCTGAAGGAGCTTGCTGTCCTCCAGCTGGGCAGATGAGATACATAAACTATGTAAAGAATGAATTTAGCCACATGAAAGACACACTAATTTCCTCGGTCACTGCCTGTTCTGTGCTCGCTGGTGACACCATGTCAGCTCAGACCACCACCTCTGCTCGAGGAGTATGCGTATAGCAGTTATGCAGAGCTGGGACAGGTAAAGAGCGTGAGAGTCACAGGTGGGGGGCACTAGGGGCTGAGATAGAGGCAGAGTCCTGTTCTAGCTGGGGATCTCAGGGAAGTAGTGGGGGGCGAGTGGGTGGCAGAAGTAGACAGGAGATGAGGGCAAACAGCCTGATTCTCAACAGGTGTTCCAGACAGTGAGCAGATGCCCAGGCGAGTGTGGGTGAGGCTACAGGGCTCAGTGGATCAGGCCGAGCAGTGAACAGGTCCCAGATCAGACAGGCTGGGGTGCGACACTGCACCACTTGCCTCCGTGACCAGTCCTGTTACCCTGCTTCTCAGGACCTAAGAACCTGTGTTCTGAAGCCATCCTTCATTTATCATTTACTAGTTGTAGGATCTTAGGCTTCCAGCCTCTGTTTTTGCATCCATAAAACAAAGAACCAGCTTATCTTCCTTGAATGGTTGGTACAAGGACCTAAGGAGCTCATACCCATAAAACAGGCAACACATAAGCACAGTTCATGTTTAAGTAGCTGTAGTAGTAAAGATGAGATTTAGTAGCAAAATAGCACTTTCAATAGAACGCTTTGGGCTTGGTCTAATAAGTAGCACAGAGGCTTTGTGAACAGTGCGAATTGTGTCTGGGAAAGTGACTCATTAGACCTGTGGGCATAGCGGAGTGTCAGCATAGTGCTTGAGAGCAGGCACCAGAGTCACCTGAAGGCTTAGAGGTTGTGGAGCACAGATTGCTAGGCTCCAGGCTAAGTGACAAATTCAGGAGGTCTTGGGCTGCCCCACAGTCTGAATTTCTCCCGAGCCTCAGATTACCTTGTAGCTGTCGCAGAACCACACCGGGGGAGCCGCTGCCTTGAAGGCTGTCAGACCAACCACCAGCTATCCCTGCCAGATGAGGCAACTCAGTGGCCAGAAGGTCTTCAGAGGTGTCCGGGGTCCTCCTCCAGAGCCACGATTGTGTGTGTTGATGGTTGACCTTCAGAGATCCTAGAAAATGAATTTTAAACATGTATATATTTAAATTCTGTGAATAATCTCCCCTCCTTGCAGCAGCTGTCTTCATCCCTTCCAATCTTTGCAGCTACAAACTTAGTTTTTATGTGATTGTGATGAAATTGTGTACTTGGTTTTACATTCCTCTTTCTTCATTTAGCTGTATTTTATAAATGTTTTCTTCTCATATTGTCTTCAGTTTCCATTTTAATCTGTGAAGATGGCCAAACTTGGTAGTAAATATCTATGTCATAATTTTCTTCCCTTTGCAAAATTAGGTTCTTATTAGTTTTCTCATGTTAGAAATGACGTGCAGTGGTGTTTGGTATGATAGAGAAAAATGAAATGCACAGTTCCCATTGCTTGCCAAATTCTAACTCTGTGTTGAAAAGGAAGGTGACGTTTTCATAGTACAGTTGTTCCCTGGCCCCTGGGGATTGGTTTTAGGACCCTCTTTGCCCTTGAATACTCGAGGCCCTAATGTAAAATGGTATATTTGCATATAACCTATGTCATCCACATCCTTTAAGCCATCTCTGGATTACTTTCAATATCTAATTCAATGTAAATGCAATGTAACCAGTTCTACTGTATTACTAGAAAATAATAACAAGAAATGAATCTGCACCTGTTCAGCACAGATGCACGTTTTTCCTGAATTTTTTCCATCCATGGTGGCTGAACCTCTGATGGGGAACCCTTGGACATAAAGGACCAGCTGTATTATTAAATTAAAAATCATTATATGTGTCCTGGTGTTATCACCAAGAACCCACTAAATGTCAGGCACCCTGAAACTCAGCCTTTGTAGAAGGATACCCAGGGTTATATAAAGTGGAATTTGTAACAATGAACTTTGATGTTGAAGAAAGTCACTGTGAAAAACTAAGCTTGCCTGTTCAAATTAGTAATGAGGGTAGATTTAGGGCTTTTTTTTTTTTCCATACTGGGGATTAAGCCCAGGCCCTTCACACTGAGCTACAGCCTCAGCCCTATTGGAATTTTTTTTTTTTTTATGAGACATGGTCTTGCTAAGTTGCTAAATAGTCATGGCTGGACTCAAACTTGCAATCCTCCTGCCTCAGCCTCCCATGTGCTGGGATTACAGGTGTGCGCCATCATGGCTAGCTGCACAGCAGTTTCTTAACCTTTATTCAGCAAATAATTTTTGAAGGCCCACATATGACAGGTGTAGCATCATACTAGGCACTGAGACGGAAGGGGAAACCTGACCAGGTTTTCTCCTTTCATGTAGCTGTAGTCTGTCTTTAGAAATGGACCATGTAAAGCTTTGTGTCTCTAGGCTATGCCTTATGGGTAGCCTTCGGCTGGGCTCCCTGCCTTAATTTGGGCTCATTCCCTGCAGGCCCACTACGCTCAGTCCAGTGTGAATTTAAAATGATCCACCACAAGGGGCTGGCTGAACCGCGAAGGCCTGAAGCGCAGATGCACAGCTGAGCCCGTGAGACTGGCGAGCCCTGGCCAGCGGTGTCATGTGCGCGTGCTTCCACCTGGCCCAAGTGGTTCCCATCTTCCCCTTCCTCTGTGTCAGCCGTCCTGCTCTGTAATCCAGCTCAGCTGATGGCACAGCACCGCCCTCTGGTTGCTTTTCCCCAGCAGCCAGAGGGGTGGGTTTTTAAAACTATTTTTATAGTGGTTGGGTATAAAATGAACCATTTTACCCATTTTAGGTGTATAATCCAGGGGCATTTGGCATATGTCCAGGGTTATGCCACTATCACAGCTATTCACGTAAGGAACATTTCCCATTATCCCAAACTGAAATTGTGTACCTGTTACACACAAACTCCCCGTTCTTTCCTCTTTCCATCCCCTGGTAACCCGTATTCTGCCTACCATGGTGCATTTGCCTCTGCCAAGTCTGTCACAGGAGTGAAATCCTACCCTACTTCTGCTGGTGTAGTTTCCTTCTATTTTATGGCTGAGTCAAATAGCATATTTCACATATTCATTCATCTGGTAATAGTCATGATTTTTTCCCACCTTTTAGCTACTTTGATTAATGCTGCTGTGCACATTAGAGTTCCTGCTTTCAGCTCTTTGGGTGCATTGACTGGGAGAGAAATGTGCTTGATCGTGTGGTGATTCTGTGTTTTATCTTTTTAAGAAACTACCAAACATTTCATAGCCACCTGGCACTTTACCATTCTACTAGGAACACCAAAGATAGTCTGTGTGCATTCTTGCCAACAACTCTTCCCCATTTTTTTTTTTAAGATAGCAGTCACACTAATCAGGGTGAAGCAACATCTCATTGTGGATTTGATTTGCATTTCCCCAAGGATGAGCGACGTGAGCATCTTTTCATGTTCCTCAGCCATATATCTTCTTTGAAGAAAGGATTAAAATTCTATCCTTTGCCCATTTTAAAATGTAATTCTTGGGCTGGTGAGATGGCTCAGTGGTCTAAAGCACCTACTTAGAACAAGCTTAGCAAAGCACAGGGACCGCAGTTCAATCCCCCAGCACCACATGCCAGCCAGCCCCGCCCCCTGGTGGGCTGAGCTGGCCACACACACACACACACACACACACACAAATAAAACTTGAAAAAAAATTTTAAAAAAGATGTAATTCTTTGCTTTTTTGCTAATGTTTTGTTGGAGCTCTTTTTGTATTTAGGATACTAATCCCATATCAGATATATGATCTGTGTATATTTTTCCCACTTCCTCATATTATATTGAAAAGATCAATAGCTGGGCCTAGTAGGACATGTGTGTAATCCCAGCATTTTTGGAGACTGAGGCAGAAAGATTGCAAGTTTGATGGAGCCCAGCCTGGGAAATTTAACACCTTAGTGAGACTTGAGTCTCAAAATTAAAAGATAAAACTTGCAAAAATCAATTAGACGGGGGGCCTGCCCCTTAGCTCAGTTCTTTAAGTGGCTGCTTCAACAAAGCAGTCAGGCTCAGGTTGCTGTGGTTCATCCCCACAACACAAGACAGCCAGTCATGCCTTGAAGGCATTCGGCGAAGAAAAAAAAAAAATCAATTAGACGTATACACAAGGACTAATTCTAGGCTTTCTCTTCTGTCACATTGGTGAATATATGTCCAATGACAGAATGATGTTTGAAAATGTTGACAACACAATGTCTTTTCTTTTTTGAAGCCTTTCCTTGATTGTCCCTTGTAGTTCAGGGCCAGACCACTTACCAAGCCCTCCAAGAACATGTGTGAGCCCTGCTCTGCTGCCCTCTTCCTCCTCTCTTGCCAGTTCCTGGCTGTGACAAGATGCTTGGTCCGACTGGTCTCTAGAACACCCTGGATTTCTCCCTGTTCCAGGACTCCTGTCCTTAGCACTGGGATGGACTTCTCCAGAGCTTTATGTGACTTAAGTGTCACCATCTCAGAGAGGTCTCCCCTGCTACTTTCTAACTCACTACTTGTTTATTTTCTTAACGGTGCTTATAATGGTGTGCATTTATCTCATTTCCTTATTTACCTACCACTCTTGATCCACAAGAGGCCAGGATAGGATCCATCTCTGTTGTGTTTATTGTATTTCTAGAACCTGGCTCAGAGCCTGGTACAGACTAAGTTCAAATACATTTTTTGTTACTAATTTAACTTCAGCTCCCTAATCTCTGTGGTCTATGCAGCTCTGTTTCCCATCAGCATCTCTTCTTGATCCCTACTTTCAAATTCCAAATGGAATATTACAGATTATTGATTTCTCTTAGCTTGGGTCACCATCCCTGACTCAAAACGGTGATGCTTATGATAGGGAGATTGTTCAGTGTCAACATGGCCTCCTAGCACCAGGCCCTCGGCAAACTTTGTGGGTAGGGCAGATTCTTTCTGAAGGGGATGGAGGCAAAAGTCAGTTAAAGAAGTAAAGAGTTAAAGAAGAAGACTTGTGCTGGAACCTGCGCATGTGTCCCAAACATTCACCATTCCCTCATGTGGTAGATGATCTAAAGCCCCCCGTGCAGATTTCTTCCTCCACTGGTGGAATCTCATTCCTGTTCCTTTTATTAGTCCCGTATATGTATAAGGATACAGATTAGGAGCTCCCTCAGGGGAGAAATCATGGCTGTGTATTTGCCATTTTATCCCTAATACCAAGGACAGTGCTGAGCATTAGTAAATATTGATTGATTGATTGATGGATGAATGGGTGATCCAGTTTGGTTGATGCTGACCAATGAAAAATAAAGAAAGGAAAAGGAGGCTTTGGGGCCCTGCCCTGTAGCTCAGTTGTTTAAGTGGCTGCTTCAACAAAGCAGTCAGGCTCAGGTTGTTGTGGTTCATCCCCACAACTCAAGCCAGCCAAACCTGCCCTGAAGGCATTTGGAGCAAAAAAAAAAAAAAAAAAGGAGCCTTTAAGCTTGAACACCGTTCCAGTTATTAGCTTGCAGTTTTTCTTCCTGATACATTGCCAGTCCCATCTCTCGGGGAAGAATTTTAAGCAAGGCCCAGCTGTTACACCATCAGACATTCTTCACTTCATATCAGAATCTGTCAAGAAAAGTATCAAATTGTTTGTAGCTTTTATTGATCTTTTCTTGGCCTTTGACTCGATGGATGGAAAACTGATGTGGTATAAATGATAAATGATACCCACACAATATAGACCTTTCCCCTGCCTCGCCCGGCTGCTGGTTCTCTTGCACGCCACTTCTTAGTACTGCTGGGAAGTCGCCATCTGCAGAGGATTTCAAATCAGGGTAGAATATTGTCCGTTCATTTTTGAACCTGAGTCGGAATGACTCATCCCTGAACTTGGACAAGCTGCCTGCTTTGCAGTCCTGCTGTACAGGAGAGCCCAAGATCTGTGCTTCCACGTGCGGGTGGCAGGACTTTGTTGTTAGGAACTCAATGGCCTCCAACAATGGCTGGCTTTTGTACTATCTAATGGCTATGAAAGGGTGGTTGATCAGTATTTGAGTATGTAAGGATTCTCAAAAGCTTTACATGAAGTAATTTGCTGTTTGAGGGTATTTTTCATTTTGGTTTTGTTTGGTTTTATTTGGGGAGACAATATCTTGCTATATAGTTCAAGCCAGCCTTGCAGTTGAGGTGTAGACTAGGCTGGACTCAAACTCACGGCAATCCTCATACCTCAGCCTCCCGAGTGCTGAGATTATAGGTGTGTGCCACCAGCCCTGGCTGTAATTTGTATTTTTTTGCAGGCACAAATTTGAATTATGTCAGAGAGTGGTGTACAGAAGGGTGATAATTTGCTAATAAATAATTTAGCTGTCTGTCCAACATCCCTAACCCAGTGTAGTTTCATTCTCTCTTGAGAGCTGGGTAGGCTTTTTGTTGTGAATTTTGTGAGCAAAATCATATTCTGTGTGGTATTCTCAAATTGAGAGATTAGTGAATGTACCTGTACTTTTCCCCCAAGGAGCGTCAAAACATGAAGGCTTCCGCATTCTTCAGCTGCCATGCGACGTGGGCAGGCATTCTTCAGTCCTACTGACTGGTCTGTAAGTCTGAGTTAGGGTCCTCAAGACACATGTCTATCTTGGAGTATTTGCTGGCAGCTTTCCATGGTCTAAAACTATAGTGGTGTTTGGGGGAGGGAAGCTGATACTTTTACTGCCTTTGTTGGTCTTGCTGGCTTTGAAACTTTGCCAGGCCAAAATTATTGCGCCCATTTTCCATGCATAGAACTTGAAGATCTTAATGACATAATTATTTGTGTATTAGAGTAGAACCAGAAATCTTCTATTATGGTCATCTTGTAACTGTTATTATTATTATTAGTTATAACATTATCAGATGCTTACACTGTATTAGCTGCAACATTGTTGAATGCTTCTCACATACCTGAGGTGCTAACAACCACATGAGGAAAGTAGCATTGGATTATGGCTCCCCATGTGGGTGCTCAGAAAACACTGTGTAGTTATCGCAGGTATGTTGTCAGAGTGGTAGCAGATGGCAGAGGTGACATTGAAACCCGACTGCCTGCCCCCTACCTCTCACTCCATGAGCCCGCGTTCTTATAGTCTTACTATTTAGCAGGTGGCTCCTACAAAGTTTAGGTTGAGTATTAGAGCAAATACCACTGCCCTTAATCAGCAGTATAGCGTAGCCCTGCTTTAGGCTTTAGTCTAAACATATAATTTCAAACTGTTTGCTCCCTAGATCTTAATGAAAGCCGGGTTTTAGGAAGCATGTTCATAGAGTTCTCTAAAGAGATGTCCATGTATAAGTGCTTTATATGTCATTCCTGGATTGAGCCAGGCGCGTGACAGCAACAAACGCAATGGCCTGCCTTTTCCGGCCCCTCTCTGACTCACATCTCTTGATCTGTGCCTTGGCGTTGTGCCCTTACCTTGTTTTGGTGGACAGAGAGGAAATGGCCAGATGGCTGTTGGGGTGTCTCTTGCAGAATGTTGCTGAGGACCTTTTTGTCTGTCACACAGTCTCTCCTTTACAAGGGCCTAGGAGCAAAAATTTTCTCAGAGCCCACAACTACCGTGCTTCCCTAAAGAAGCTGTTTATTGTTAATCTTACAAGCACAGGCGTGTGGAAAGCTTTTTTTCTCTTTGCAGTGGCTTTTAGGACCTTTAGACCCCTATTTTCTCCTTGCCCCCAACAACCTTAAGAGATTTATGATATGCGTCCTCACCTAATTCTCTTGCTTTCAGTTGATTTACTACATCGGGTGTTCCCTGGTTATGAATCTAATTTTTTCATCTTACAGGAAATGAGTGGCAGCTGCAGGCATTGGGTTGACCCGTGCTGTCCAAGTCTCTCCAGGCCACTCTCGCATGCAATTGATTCTGTATCTAACTGACTTAATTCTTTGAGATATATTTCAGTAAACTGCTTTAATCCATTCTTTTATTTACTTATGTAAATGGAAGAGGGCACCAAGCCCAAGGGCTACAACCCACTGAGCTACAGCCCTAGCCTTTTTATTTTTTATTTTGAGGCAGAATCTTGCTGTGTAACCCAGACTGGCCTTAAATTTGTGACCCTCCTACATCAGCCTCCAGGTGGCTAGGAGTGCAGGCATGCTTCACTGTCCCCAACCGGATTAAATCCTTTTTAAGCCAGGGATATAGCTCAGGGACACAAGCACCTGCCTGGCAAGGGCAAGGTCCTGAGTTTGATTCCTGGTACCAAAGAGAAAACAGAAACAAAATCCTCTTTAAACCATAGAGTAAAGTATAAACAAAAAAGTACTTCTGCATCCAGCCCTTAACAGCTTAGTCCTTCCATCTCATTGATAGTAGGCTGGCTTACAGCGATTTTTAATCTCGTCTCTTCCCTACCCTCCTTTCTGTGAGTGTGATTTTATGACCTATTTTCCTAGATCAACAGAACATGGAGAGAGTTACCACCACCTGACTAGCCATTTGGTGACCATCTTGAGCGCTGAGCTCTGTTTCTGACACCAGTGGTGGTGGCACAAAACTGTCGCAAACACCGGAGCTAAACACACACTGTGGAAGAGGACCAGGCTTGCTTGTCCTCCAGTCATCCCCAGACAAAATCAGCCTCTGCAGGAGCCACCTCCGTGCTGTCTGGCAGCGGCAGGGTCTCTGGCCCCGACACTAGAGCTGCCAGCACCTGCCTGCCTGCCCTCTGGGGGTCGTGGGCTGCTCCCTCATTCCCTCCGGTGAGCTCAGCCAGCGCTCCCTGTGTCTGCCCGCTGCCTGCTTCTGCAGCCACCTGGGCCCAGCCCAGGCTTTGGGTCCTGCCCTCCCCTTGGTGCCTGGGGTCGTTGTTCTTTGACTCAGGTGTCTTTACCTGGTGGATGTGGTATCGACCACGCTACAAAAACACTTTCAAGTCAGTGTATAACTGTATTTTTCTTACAAGCAGAGACCCAAACTGTGAGCACACTGTTTATTTCATTAATTCTTCAGGGCAGGTAGTGAAGTAGAACAGTTTCCTACTTCAATTTTGCTTGTTCTGTTATATCTTCAAAAAGAGAAACTCCCCTGTGTGTCTCTAAGCATGCCTTTGTTGGTGCCTATTTGATCACAGCCTGCCCACCCTCCTGGCACCGCAGTGTTCTCTGCCCCGGCCTGCATGTGTCGCTTGCCTGCCTTGACTCTGAGATGGGTTGGCTGGATGTAGCACTGTGGATCATAAGTCGCAGCAAAACTGAATCCTCTACTTGCTTAGAGTATGTAGTATTATGTGGCTTTGTATAACCACTTGGCTAAGTAAAAAATATTGTCAGGTTTTTGAAAGTTGCCTTCAGGTGTAACATGTTTTCTTCTGAATTTGTGCTGGTCTTCCACCAAAACTGAAGTATTTGAGCCAAGAGAGGTGGAGCACACATATAATCCCAGGCTCTCAGAGGCCAAGGCAGGAGGATCCGAAGTTCAAGGCCAGTCTGTGCAAATACAGACAAAACTAACTGAGCACAATAGCAGTATGTGACAGTGTGCTGTGAACATCAGAGAGTTTGGAACCGCTCTTTTGCTTCTTTTAAAGCTGTGGAGGATAAAAAAACAGTTTTATCTTGGTGTCCCCTCTTTACCACATGGATTCTGAACATTACAAGCCCTTTGCTCAGGCCCTCAGAAGGTGTCCCTTTTCAACTTCTTAGCTGCTCCTGGTGGGGACCTTGTGGCAGCTTCCCCGCGATTGTGGATACAAAGGCATTTAAGTCTCACTGGCGGTTTGGTCCCATTACCCTGAGGCCTTCTCCCAGCCCAGGGAGATCCCTGCCTTCCGGGGACACGTGTCCCACCCCGCAGCTCGAGCGGCTCCTTTGCACCTTTGTGAGGAAGGAAGACATCTCGAGGTTGTATCCCTTGTTTCCACGAGGTGAATTTGGGGAGAATCACACCCCCCAAGCCAGCGTCACCTGGTGGCTGACCTAACCACAGGGCCGCTCTCCCCCACTGCTGTTGAGTGATCTCTTCACGTTGAGTTATGCTACCCGCTCAATTAAAGCAGCTCCTTGGAGCCACCTTCTCTCTGCATTTCGGCCTCTGCTCTTCAGTTGGCCCATTGCCGTTACTGTATCGCAGTCTTTTGAAGTGTAATCTCAAACTGCGCTCACTCAACAGAGTGAAGACTTTTTAATTGCTGTGGGAGTCCGTCTCAGCCTCTCGCTACCTTCTCCCTTGGCTCCCTGCACAGCTACGGTTTCCCTCTGTCTCCCTCCCATGCTCGTCTTCCCGCAGTGCACTGACCACCCTTGCCAAGGTCACCAGACACCTTGCTGCTGCCGAGTCCAGGTGGCGTGTCTCTATTTTCACTTATTTATTTGGCATTCATAGGGCCCCTACCCTTTTCTTTCTTTTTTTTTCTTTCTTTTTTGAGACAGGATGTTGCTGAGTCACCAGGCTGCCCAGGCTGGACTCAAACTCACAGTTCTCCTGCCTCAGACGGGGATGAGAGTGCACCACACCTGGCTCTGGCTCTGGCTCATGGGACCTCTGCAGCGCTGGGCCTATTTCCTCTTCCTCCCTGGTGTCACCAGGTGCATGCGGTTTTCCCACAGCCTCCCTTCCTCATCTTCCCAGCTTCTTCTAGGGCTCCTCCTTTCCCATCTGGCCCCTGAGCTTGGGTGCGCCCCCAGGGCAGTCTCTGGCACTGTTCTGTATTCGTGCTTCCGGAGTGGCCTTTCCTGCGCCAATGGCTTCAGCTTAAGTAAGTGACACTCGAACTTTCAGTCCAGATCTCTTCTCACCAGGTTGCTGTTGATGGACCCAGATACCCACTGGACAGCTCTACTTTGGTGGCCCAGAGGCAGCTGGACCTCAGTGTGCCTGAAACTGAGCTTGACACGGTCCCTTTCCCCATGCCAAACGCCAAGTGGGTGGCCCTGACCTGTGTTATGTTGCCAGTTCTAGAAACCAAGAAATCACACGTAGCGCATGTCCAGCCTCTTCCCGAATCCTGCTGGTTCTGTACACTAATCGATTTCATGGTCAGGTTGCTCTTCATTCATATAAATGTGTTTGGCCAACGTCAGTCTTCTGAATGTTAAAAATTTCACAACTAGGGCCGGGGAGATGGCTCAGTAGAATAAGTGCTTGCCTGGCAAGCGCAAGGGCTTGAGTTCAATCCCTGGTTCCACCAAAAAATAAAATAAAATTTCACAACTAACAAAAGAGATGAATATATTTTCATCAGCCCCTTTGACAGATGAAGTAACTGAAATTCAGAGAGGCTATTCTGTCCAGGGTTGTATACCTGGTTAGTGACAGCCCTGTATGGTTCCATGGACCTGCCATTGTAATGCACTGCCGCAGTGCCCCTTGAATTTTATCTGAACAATCTGAAAATCACTTAAGCAATTTGTTTAAAATTCACCTTGTGTATATCTGGAGTGGGCTGAGTAGTGTGCATTTTTATAAGCTTCCATTTTTTATGTGTTTAGTACAAGGTCTACAGGGGCTCACTATACAGACTGGATTCATACTGATCCTTCCTGTGTGATTTTTTTTTTCAGTACCAGGGCTTGAACTCAGGCCCTTGTGCTTGCCAGGCAAGCTCTTATCCTACTGAGCTATCTCCCTGGCCCCAGTCCTTCCTGTTTTTCAGCCTCCCAAGCACTGGGAATTATAGGTGTACACCACCATGCCCAGTCTCAATCGCCGTACGCCCCAGGGGCAGGACCGGCATGGCAGGCTGGGGATCTGAACCCGTCCCCTGTATCCACCTAAGCAGGGTCCATTTGTTAAAATGATTTTTATTTCTTTATGTGTTTCTTATTTGGTCTTTTAAAGAGACAGGGAAAAGAAAATGGCGTGTATGTGTATGGTGTATATGGCAGTGCACACCTGTAATCACAGTGCTCTGGGAGACTGAGACAGGTGGATCAAAAGATTAAGCCCAGCCTGGGCTACTTAGCACCTTAGTGAGACCCTGTCTCAAAATAAAAACAAAAGTGGCACAGTACATATTTGGCAAGTGTAATGTCCTGATTTTAATTCCCAGTACCAAAAAAAAAAAAAGCCAGGGAATGCAGTCATAGCTCAGGCGAGGGCCGTGGATTCAGTCCTCAGTATTGCAAAGGAAACAAAAAGAGGAAGAGGAAGGAGGACAAAAGAGTAAGATGCTTGCTTCCACGTACTCCTTTTCCTGTGCGATGTATCATCTCTTTCCATAAACTGTCACTTTCTCTGGCTTTCCTTGCCTTCCCAAAGATTCCATTCCATGAGTTCCTGATATGATTATATTGAGTCTGTCCATTCCTCAGCTGTAATTAACTGGAATCTGGAAGCTCTGACTTCCCTAATGCTATAAAGTGTGCCCCCCCCACCCACTGCCCTAGCAATGTGAGCTTTATGTTTTGAAACAAACAAGTGGCGACAGCACCAAGCCTTCAGCATCCCTCTTGCTCAGGGGATGAAGCAGGTACTCGTGAGCTGGACACCGCAGGCTTGTTGGTGCACCTTAACTCCCGCGGCCAACATGCAGCGTACTGGCCTTTCCCACTCTTAACACCGTTACCTGGGCTCTCTGTGCCCTCCCATCCTTCGGGGCCCCTGGAATGCACCTCTGCCAGGTCTCCTGTCCTGTGAGCCGTCATCTTTGACGCGTTAGACCTCCCTGGTTCCTGGACTGGCTCCGTGCTACCAGTCACACTTCCCGCTGGTCTTTCTTGCAGGTCGCCTTCCTAGTACAGAGATCATGATTCTTTTTTCACAGGATACCCAGCAAAACTAAGTTCACTCCTGCGTGTGCACATATTAACTAGAACAGCAGTTTTGCCAAAAATCTGATAAATGAATGATGCTTTATTTTTCTCTTCTTGAACTTTATTCTCATTCTTTGTGTATGTGTGTATGTGTGCATGCTGATCCACCTTAATATACTTTGTGTTTATAGAAAGAATACATTCTCGTTAAAGAAAATTCAAAATTTATTGAAAAGCACAGAGAGAAAAATTAGTCTTTAATCCTACCACCCACTGATAATCACTATTAGAATTAGTATATATCTCAGTAGTACTTAATTTTGCATACAGGATGGGCCTGTATATTTTATTGTGTTGTCACCTAAAGACAGTGTAATTTTTTACAAGCAAGGATATTTTTGATTTTTTACAAGCAAGAATTTTTCCTATGCAAATCTCTTATTTCTTATGTATGTCTAACTACATTGGCTGCAACCTCCAGGTTAATAAATAATAAATGGCAGTCGTTTGTAGGCATCCTTGTCCTGCCGTTTTGGGTGACATTTTTAGGCAGTACCTAAGGGTGTCTTCTGTAATCATTACATATTTATCACATTTTATAGCCTCCATAAGAATGACCTGGCTAGCTTTAAAATTTCTGAGTCACTACCTTTTTCTCTTAAAACTTCACAAATTTTGATCTATTCCTGTTTAGTTTTCTAAATCAGCTATAATAGATTTCTACAAGCTAGTTGGATGAAGACAACTGAGATGGATTCTGTCATGGTGCTGGGGGCTAGAAATCCAAAAGAAGGTGTAGCCAGGCTCTGCACCCCTGGAGGCAAGAGGGAGAACTCTCCTTGCCTCTCCTAGCTTCAGGGGTTGCCGGTTATCCTCGACACCCCTTGCCTGGAGTTGGCTACCCTGTTTCTGCCTGTGTCATCACACACCTTCATTGCTTGCCTGCACTCCTGTATCTGAATCTCCCTCTCTTCTTCCCTTATAAAGACACCAGTTGGGGCCGAGGAGATGGCTCAGTAGGGCCTGAGTTCAAGCCCCGGTTCCGCAAAAAATAAATAAATAAATACACCAGTCATTGGATTTAGGACCCATCAAATCCAGGAGGATTTCATTTATTTATTTTTTATGTATTTCATACAGTCTCACTATGCAACTCAGACTCATAGTGATCCTCCTGTTTTCAGCCTCCCCAGTGCTGGCCTGGTCTTGGTGGCTGGCTCAGGGTGCCCGGGGGCAGAGCTGGCACAGCATGTGGTGTGAGGGATCGGATCCCAGTCCCTGCATTTGCCTCAGCAGGCACTTAGTCTGCTGAGCTATCTCGCGGGCCCTTTCTTCCCATTTTACAATATTTATTATATATCTTGGATCTTACTCTCTCTCATACTAGGGAGACAATCCTTTCTGCACATGCACATCTGGTTTATTTCACTTCAGAGTATGGTCTCAGGATGCATCCTTTTACCTATATAAGTCTCCACTCTTCTTCACAGCTCAGTAGAACTCCATTGTACAAAAAGGCAGCATCCTTTTTATCCATTTCCATCTTTTTAAATTGCTTTTGCCAAGACTCCTTTAGCAAATAAGGTCACATCTGACGTTTTAGGAAACCAAACTTTGGAATGAACGCTGTTCAACCCAGGACAATTACTTCCTGCCTTTTAGAAACTTCCAAACAGGAGTCTGAGACCATTCTGATTTAGTTTCTTTCTTGGTAACCTTTCCTGCCTGAATTTTTGTCAAATTTTGGTTTCTTTTTCTTTTACTTAAAAAAGTCCCCATAATTTTTCTACACATTTTTCTTATAATTAATTTTGCCAGAAACATTATATCTCTGTGACTCTCAGGTGGAGGTCTTTGGTCAGGGATGAATATTTTCTTCTACTATATCTTTGGTTATTGTTCATTTTTTCCCTTTGAAACAGTAAAACCTTTTTCTTAGTCCTCCATGACTGTTTTTCTTTCTCCATACCTTTATTTCATTTCATTCCTTTTCCTTCTATTTTTAGCATCTGAAATGATAAAGATAATAACATTTGGTTTTATTTATCCTTTTTTAATAAGAGTCAGGGCCTCACTGTATTGCCCAACCTTTCCTTGATCTCATGGTCCTCCTGTCTTGGCCTGTCGCATAACTGGAATTGTACGTCCAGAGACTGTACCCAGCTCTGCTATTTTGGTTTTCTAAAATTAGCATTTTGTTTCCCACTTCCAGTACAGATTTCCATCTTCCATTGCATGTGAGGGGCATCTTTTGTCTTCCCGTGTACACAATCTGTGTACACGGTTGCAAAGAGAGTATATCTTCTGTCTCCTTGGGGACAGCAACTGCTTCTCTAAACTTATTCAATTCATAGTAAAGAAAGATTAAATGTTTGCTTCGTTGTTTAATTTTCAGAATCTCTGTAGCATTACTTCATAACTCCCTTGTCAGAGAGGTTTTTTTTTTCCTTTCCATTTTACAAAATCTTCAAACAAAAACAAAGCCATTCTGCGCTCGGTTTTTCAACATTCAGGCTGTGTAACTGGCCCGCAGCTGTCATTGTCCTTCTGGGACTGCAGCTTCTCCGAGTTCAACAGCTGCCTGACCAGGGCTCGTGCAGCTTCCCAATCGCTTTCCGGCGTGTAGTTGGTGTTTATCTTGTGCGACTCTGCTGGAGTGAGATAGGATTTTCTCCTGGCCCAACTCTGCTGCTCCGAGGCAGAGGCTCCGGCATTGCAGTCGGGTTGGAAGAGGAGCGCTGAAGAAGTGTTTGCTTAGCTCTTCCATGAGCTTGAGAAAGTGCCAGCTGTCTTGATCGCAACCCAAGGTGGGACTTGTGAAGAGCTGGCCCACTAGCCTCAGCACTGCCCGGTGAGCTGGTGGGACTGCTGCCTCAGGACACTGCCGCTGCCTGTGGCCCTCCACTTATGAAGACTGCACTGCCTAACACAGTCTCTTTCCCTCCCTGAATTCTTTTTTTTAATCTGCGAGCTGTCGCTGTTCATTAACGGATTAAGATACAGAGACACCACAGTGGACACCTTCCTTCATCCATCTAGCAGGTGCTGAGCCTCCCCATGGCCATGTGGAGCCTGGGCATCCCCGCCTCATACAGCGCAGGTGATCTTTTTCTTTGTTCCCCCTCCAAGGAGATTCTACAGGGCCGCCAGCAGGCGTGTGCATCCTTGGAGTGCTCTCCAGCAGGGCAGGGCTCATGACCCACGGCCTCTGTGCAGATGATGCTGTATTTACCAAGAGACCGAGCCATTCAAGTGCCATCTGCCCAGGAACTTCGCTCCTTCCTGATTTCTCCCTAACCACGCTTGCAGAAGAGTTCATTGACTGACGTCAGGTTTGGGTACCCCATGCAACATGTGGCTCCCCAACTTCAGAATATTAGCTGAAACCTTGTTGAACGTAAGAAAAGTACCGCTGAGCATCTGCCAAGGGCAGCAGACCTGCGACACTTTTCCGACCCCTGGGCTCCCTCCACAGAGACCTCTGGTCCTAGAGACAGATGCTGACTTGAATTCTGCATGCTCACGGGAGGGCCCGCTCTTCACACCATCCTGGCCTTGTGGGTCTCAAGCCGGTCTGCCTGTGTTTCTCCTGGTAGTGGTCAGTTTCATGAGTAAGCTTCCTCCTGGCCTTTGCAGGAATCTCTGGTTCCTCTTCTTTTCCTCAAGGTCAGTCAGAGCAGGAGCCTTCTCTCCTCTTCAACACCTTCCATGTTCCAGCTGGAAAAGAGCCCTCCTGCTTCTTGCCCATTGTTTTCTTGTAAGGAAATACAGTGCCCATGCAGTCAGAGGATGATTCCCAATATTTTATTATGATTTTTTACACAGACCCAGTGTGTTTTAGCGAAAACGAGATGGTGGAGAATAGGACAATCAGATGTGGCTGTGGTCCACGCAACAAAGCCAGTCACCAGGGGTTTCCCAGTTTGTCTCCTTCATGCATAGCAAAGTGGAAAGTGTCCTGGTGTTTTGGGCATGGGATGGGTAATGAGCTGTTCTGCAGATCCTGACTGGTCTTCTCTGGTGGTGACTCTTCACTGGGAAGCTGAGAGTCAAGGGCTGCTAGTCGGATGCTGTTTGGCCTAGGAAAGAAGGCAGGTGTGTCTATGATGGGAGTTGGTACCAGTGCTCAGCCTGACCCATCTTACAGTACCCAGCCCAGGAAGACGGAGGACCATCTGAGAGAGGGGGTTTCGGTGAGGTGACCGGTGACTAACAAGGTGGGGGATATGATGGGAAGGGGCAGGAATGAAGGGAAGGACGGGGGTGTGGCCATGGGACTCCAAGTGGAACATGGACAGAAGGGACAGAACAGCTCATCCCTAGATATGGTGCAGACAGAGCCTTGTCAGTGTGCAGGAGCTGCTGCGGGTGGTGCCCTGGAAATGACGGCAGAGCCACAGAGCCAGGCAGTATCACTAGCCTGGAGAAGGCAGAAGGATGTGCACTCGGGCCGCCAGCTCAGGGACCGTGATGGAGGCTGAGCTTACTGAGGACAGTGGCCAGGCCTGGGTGGTAGGCCACGCCAGAGCCAGAGCCAGAGCCAGGCTGTGGTGGCCGCCGTTCAGCCAGGATCTCTCCTGCAGCCTGGAGAATCTTCTAGCTTGCCCGAGTGCTCCTTCACCCCCCGTGGCACTCAACACTCCAGCCGCCCAGCTTCTCCAGGCACAGGCAGAACAGGAGAGGGAAACAGTGGGAGGGAGAAGGCGCGGCCTCTGCTCCCAGCACCTGGCTCCTCCAGCCCTGGCCGCAGGCACTGGACATGAACCGAGAGACCGGAAACAGGGCTGGCCTGCTGCCCAGGGAGAGCTCGGAGCAGCACGGGCCAGTGACAGGATGGCGCAGGGACTGGATTTATATCCTTGCCACCCCCACCCCTTCTTTTGATGTAAATATTTATGCTTCTTTCCCTTCTAAGCAGTCCTTTCTAAGCCATGGGTGGGTGTCAGGGTGTGTATGTGTGATTGCATATACAGGGTCAAATAGGTCTGCTTTCTTGACCTGTGTTGCAGTTTAAAAAAAAAAAAAAAACCTGCATATGCTGGAGATCATTTCTCAAAGGTCCTGTACCAGAATAAATTACATTATAGTTCCAGAGTAAATCACATCATAGCGCTGCAGCCTTCCAAAGCTCCTCAGGCAGGGCTCTCTGCAGCCCCCGACCTCCCCCAGCACCTCGCTTGCTCTGTTGTTATGGCATTTAACCAGGTTGCCTTGTGATTTATCTGTTTACGTGTGTGTGTGTCTCTCCCACCAGGCTTTGCTGTCCTCCAGGGCAGGAATCATGTTGCATTTATCTTTATTAGTCCAGCAGTTAGTAGAGCCCTGAAAAATAGATTCTTAGTAATGTTTGCCAAATGGACAAATGTTTAAACAGATCTTCCAAGACTTTAAATCCAGAATTAAGGCAACTAAATCACTCATCCACTAATTAATTAGTGGTTTAATACTAATCAGAGCATTTATATTGATCACTATGTTGTTATAATATTATAATATTTATCAAATAACTACCATATCCAGGTACTATCCCTGGTTCATCACATGTGGCACATTACTGAATTCTCTTTAAAAGCCTTGATGGGACTATAACTATTGTTCCCACTTTAGAGATAAAGAAACCAAGATGTAACAATGAAAAATTACATAATTTTCCCCAAGATTATAGTGCAGGTATATGGACAGTTCAGATCTGAACTTGACCAGCTGGTCCCTAAAATCTTCACTCATAACCACTTACTTTAAAGAACAGAGATGTGGGAAACAGGAAATGTTACCCCCTCGCCCTGCTGAGCCCAGGGACTTTGCCTGGAACTAAGGCTCCAGTTCTTCCTTTCCTTCCCTCCCTCCTTCCCTCCCTTTCTCTCTGTCTCTCTCCTTTCCTCCCTCCCTCCCCCTGTTATTTTGAGAGAAGGTCTTGCTAAATTGCCAAGGCTAGGCTTGAACTTGCAATTCTGTCTCAGCCTCTTAAGGTGCTGAGATTACAATCTTGTGTTTGAAATGTTTTCATTAAAAATGTACTTTACGTAACCTTTTGAGATATTTTGCCAAGTAAAACTATTTTTCCTGTGATTTATATACTTAAATGCCAAGTACGTAGTGCATCGAAAGCAGAAATCATGAGAATCCCAGCACTGATTTAAAATGGAAAAAGCACCAACCCAAGGAAGTCGAGGGAAAAGAGACCTTTGCGTTTTTTAAAAGATTTATTTATTTAGATTTATTTATTTGTTTGCTTGTTTGTTTATTTAGTTATTTGGTACAGGGTCTCACTGCACAAATTGGACTCATAGTGATCCTCCTGTCTAAGCCTCCTCAGTGCTGGGATTACAGGGTGCGCCACCACACCCAGTTTCAGTGGCCCCCATGGCACAGGGCCAGGGCAGCATGTGATATCAGGGATCGAACCCAGATCCCTACACTTGCCAGGCAGGCGCCTAGACTGCTAAGCTATCTTGCTGGCCCCAAGAGACCTTTGCTTTTGAAAAGTTCTTATTTGGTTACCTCTAATATGAAACTAATGATATTTTTATTTACAGTAATTAACTAATATCTCTCTCTCTCTTTTTTTTTTTTTTTTTTTTTTTTTGTGGAACCGGGGATTGAACTCAGGCCCCTGTGCTTGCCAGGCAAGCGCTTATTCTACTGAGCCATCTCCCCAGCCCCGAATTTTTTTTATTTTAGAGAGGGTCCTACAGGGTGTTCAGGGTCTCACTACTAGATCGGACTCATAGTGATCCGCCTGCTTACAGCCTCCCAAGAGCTGGGATTGCAGGCTTGATTGCACCACGCCCTGTCTCAGTTGTAGTCTCAGCGTGCACCACCCCGCCCCCACCAGAGGGGGAGGCAGCACGGCAGGCCCCGGGATTGAACTCCTGGTCCCTGCTTTAATCCGTTGAGCTATTTGGCCAGCCCTAATTTGTTAAATTCCACAAATGATTAGATGTTACTTTTTTCCTGAAATAAAACACCTGATGCATTTGGTTCTGCTCAGTAGATAGGCCTGAGTTGCACTGCTGCTAAATATAGGCAAGAGCCTAAGGATGTTAAATCATATCAATCTCCATGTTACGTGTCTAACGGAGACACAGACCCCTAATAACAGCAGGGGGTGTTCGTTTTTCTACCAGATTAGTAATACAGCCAGAACCACAGAATTGCCCCCTAACAAAGGCAGCAAAGTCTAGTGTGATAGCACACGCCTGTAGTTCTAGCACTCTGGAAGGCTGAAGCAGGACAATGACAAGTCTGAGCCCAATGCGGGCAATTTAGTAATTTAGTAAGGCTTATCTTAAAAATAAAAGGACTTAAAAAGCTCAATGCAAGGGCCATGGGTTCAAGCCCCAGTAACACACACACACACACACACACACACACACACACACACACAACACAAGCTAGCTAAAAAACATTTGATATCAGAGTTGTGCCATGCCAAGGATGCCTGGATCTGTCCTGCCGAGCCCTCGGCAGTTTTGCCATCTGCATTCTCCAGTGTAGCAGCCCCATGCAGTTTCTGAGCTCTTGAAATGGGACTAGTGCCACCGAGGGATGTGGGGGCTGTACTAGAGATTGAACCCAGGACCTTCACGCTGAGAGCTGCAGCCACAGATTTTTTTTTTTAATTTTTAATTTTTTTTTAATTTTGAGGTAGAGTCACACTAAGTAAATTGCCCAGGTTGGCCTCTAACTTGCAGTTCTCCTGCCTCAGCCTCCCTGTGTGCTAGGATTAGAGATTTGAGGGAGTGATTTTTATTTTAATTAATTTAAAAGTAAATTTAAACAGTTGCCACAGAATTGAATAGTCCAAGAACTCAAGCGGAACCACTGCAGCTCTGGCAGTACGTGCAGCCAAGTGATCATTCAGCAGGCTTTACCTTTTCTCTGCAGGCTGCAGCCCTGATCAGACTGATCCGATTCAGTATCTGGTCAAATCCAAAAGGAGACCAAATAAAGTCAAATCCAGTCAAAACCCTACACTCTTAGCATTGCACGTTAAATTCATATTAATTCCCTTCTGCTGCTCTCCAGTAAAACACACAGAGAAGACCCACTCCAGAGCAGGCAGCTGTCGCACGGGCGTTGTGCAGGGGCACAGCCTTGGCCCTCTCAGGAGACTGTGTGGACCAGTGCTGCCTTAGCTGGCATTGTTCTGTCGGCTTCTTCAGGATTGTGAATACCTTTTGGCATATTCACGTTTCTTTCTTAAAATAATTTTCACCATGTAGGTTTTCCTAGACAAGCATTCATTTCACTGAAGTTTTTATATTTGCTTAGCTTCCTGTAGTATTCTCTTAAGATTTTTTAAATCTCTTTCTCATTCTCAGTTATATATTCGTTCTTTTCACTGTGCGTATTCATCTTTGTCCTTAACTCTATAAAATCAGCTGGCCTGAGACCCCTCTGTCTGATCTCCAACCGTGTCCTTCCGGCCCGGCCCTTCTCTTTCCGGGCCTTTCTGGACTCCTGTCTTCGCCCCGTGGTTCTTCTCTGCGTCTCCCAGTGGAGAAGCTGGGCTCCTGGGCTCCCGCCTTCTGCGTGTGTGAGGACGGGAGCATTTAGGAGTATGGATTTGCCCGAACGTGGAGCAGCTGTGGCCGCACATGCCGTAATGCGAATGCTCCTTAGTCTCGGTGTTTGGCGAATGCCCAGTTTATCTGATCTCACTGGGGCAAGAGCTTTTCCAAGTGTATTTCTTTGGACTTCCAGTTGTTTTATCCTTTTGAAGTGACTTTCTCATTCTGTTACATTATACTAAACCATGATCCATACAATTTGATAGTTTTTTAGATTTTGTTATTTTGTAGGTTTTTTCATGCCTATAAAATTAGATCATTCTTTTAAAGTCTAATCAGTGTTTTCAAAAGTTATGTACTCTTTCTTTGTAACTTAATAAATTCAGTGCATGGTTATTAAGTTGTGCTTACTCAATTTTATTATTTGATTATTTTATACATCCTTACTAACTATTGCCTTGATCTGAGAGAAGCACACTAAAATTTCCTACTATATTAAATGTAAAATTTTCAGTACTACGTTCCCAGCCCCTTTTTTACTTTTTGTTTTGAAACTTGGTCTCATTAAGTCATTAAATTGCCCAGGCTAGGTTTGAACTTGAGATTTTTCTGCCTCAGCCTCCCGGAGCGCTGGAATTATAGATGTATATACCACCACACTCAGCTTGCATCTAGTTTTTTGGTGATTGTAGTCACTGCCTGCCAAAATTCAAGAGTTGATGTTTTTCATTTGAAACCTGATCACGGATTATTCACTTTCATATATCCAGGATCAGTCAAATTACTACAGTAACTAGAGGTTTTCTAAAATTTCCTTTGCTTTTTATGGCAGATAAATCCTTTTATGGAACATCTGCTCTGATATTTTAGGTTAGTTTCCATAGTGGACATGATGGACAGAGCATCTGCCTCGCACATGCCTGGCACACAGGGCAAACAGAAACTTGTCGTGGTACCAGTGGTTTTCCTCACGCATGGAGTAGACTATAGTTGTCTCACAGTGTCACCATATAGTGAAGAATGACAAGTCCACTGCGCTCTCACAGCCAGCCGATAGGTTAATAGGCAGGAGTCTGCTTCCACACCCAGCCTCACGCGTCCCTCGTCTGCATTGGGGGCTCCCAGTACCTCTCTGTCACTTGGGGTTCTAGCCAGTGGAGAAGAAAAAAGTAAAAAAGGAGGTACCTCATTTCTCCTGAGGAGCCTGGGCCCGTAAATTCCTCCCAGGATTGGAGCTCACCTGCAAGTGGAGGGGACTGAATCAGTGGCCCCCACGAGGGAAGTGAGGCCCGGCCTGTGCCCAGGTGCACGAGGGGTTCAATGGCAGTTGGGACTGCACTGAGTAGGTCCAGCACGCGAGTGAGCTTTCAGCTTGGGGCCTTGGATGTTCACGTGGTTCCGGTGGAGGCTCCTCCATCAGCCTCCTTCCAACAACCGGGAAGGATATGGATTGGCTAGATCACAGTTCATGAGAGTAATTAAAAGCACAGATGGGGACATCTGCCTGGCAAACAGCTTCTCTGCTGTCTTAAGGGACATTCTTCTTCAATAGTGTTTTTCTTGACCCCTAGTCTGCTAGGGCACTGTCTCCTTTTGCATCAGGCCACGTGCCAGACTTCAGCAGACACCATCCCCCACAGCTGCCAGAGCCAGCTACAGAATGGGGGAAGGGGACCCACTACGTGCCCGCCAGCCTGTGACCACAGGACCTCCTTCCCATGCCCAGCGCAACCCCTGGCTCACGTGGGCAGGCCCAGGGGCATACATTCAACCCTTCAGGCTCTGATTAACTGGCTCCCCAGATAACTTGCCTCCTTTAGATACTTGGCCTCACTCATCTCTAGCATTTCTCACATGTGTAATGAATCTCCTCTGGTCTGCAGGGCTCACCCCTAGTTTTATATATTTCTTTGATCATTTTCAATAGCATTTTGGTATTTGTCTAATTATATATTTCTTGTTTGTCTTTTTCATTATTTTTATTCATATTTCTTATTGATCAATGTTTAGTAAACATGTACACTGTGCCAGGCACTGTGCTTAGCTCTGGGTAACAGTGGTGACAGCAAATAAACATACTCTGTCCTGGTGGAAACTAGTGAGAAACAGAGCAAACACCCGAGGAGAAACTGCATGAAGCAAGTAATCACACAAAGCGGTGGAACCCACACTAAGAAATGGAACCCTTCAGAGTGCCAGAGGACTCACATGGGCCCCTCTCCAGCCAGTGTTGGTAGGGGAGGCATCTTGGAGCAGGGCCCCTGGGGAGATCTGAAGGGTGAGCCATGGGAGGTGGGAGAGGGACCCTTCCCAGGGCGCGCCCTCTGGCGGACAGAGGTGGTGCTATGGGGGGATTGCAGGCGCAATTTGCCAAAACCACCCTGCTGCAGTGTGGGAAGTGGGCAGGTAAGGAGAATCTGTGGTGTCTAAGTCAGTCAGGAGGCCGTGGCAGACTTTGGCGAAGATATAGTGATGGGGAGCTAATAAAGATGACACAATTAAACAGCTTAGCCTGAACCCCGAGTAAGCATCTTTACAGGTTTTGGATCCTGATTTCAGGGGGCGCTAAACTTCTAACTCTCAAATCATGAAAAGTGTTCTTCCTGTCTTCTCAATCGTCTTAAGTAAAACAAGTAACATGTTCTGTATTCTAATCTCAGCAAAGGAAAAGGGTGCTTTCCTGGCAGTGTCTGGAATATAGTGGAGGACGCTGGATTTGTGCTTCATGTGTGCGCGTGAGCCAGCAGCTGCCGGCTCCTCGCCTGCTCCTTCCCACCGCATGCTGTCCTTGACGAGGCTAGCTATAGTGAGGACGACCTGACAACCCCTGTCTCCAGTGGGTGTGCCCCCTCAGTACGGCTAGGCGAGACATCAGAAGCTGGCTGGCGGTGCTGCTCTCCTCTAGCTAAATCCCTCTGTGATTGCAGAAGGCTTCTCCCAAAGCCCTTGGGACAGCCTATACGAGTAACCCGCCCAAATCCTATTTTGCTCTTCCCTCTGTTTGAATAGACAGTGAGTAGGTGACATTGACACTGACTCTTCTCACTTGCCTTGCAGTGAGACCAAAACTTATCTGGTCTTGTGCTTGAGAATTGGCCTCTGTAAGGTCAGCGAGCAGTCCACAGTTCTGACGCCATCTGCCCCAACACCACCTTGTGTTCCAGTAATTTGCTGGAGGAACACATGGAACTCACTGCAAGCTGTTAAGCTCACTTACGATTCATGAGAACAGAGGATACAGACCCGGTCAGCTTGGGGTGGAGTCCGGGAGCGTTCCAAATGGAGACCTTCCAGGTCCTCACCAGGGGTCCTGGCCACATGGTTGCTTCCTATCAACACGGCTGGCAGTGCACATAAGACACTGCCTACCAGAGCAACCCCTGAGTCGTGATTTGCAGAGGCTTTAGTGAGCTTGGTCACATGGACATGGGAGCCGAGGGCAAAGCCGAACCTCTCACAAGGCCAATTTCTGTCACTCCCTCAGTCTCCCAACAGTGTGTGACCCACGGTTGACCTTAACCTCCAGCCTCTCCTGAGGTAGAGCTGTCGGACCCAAAACCCCACCATAAAACAGTGTTACTATCCAGTGTGGCTCAAGTTCTTTAAATAAAGAAGCATTCATGCAGGACATTCCCAGGGGTTAGAAGTCACCTCCTGGAAGCCAAGGGCAAAGCTATGCCTCTGGAGGAGGCAAAATTCTGCTACCCTCAGTTCACTGACGTGTGACGTGTGATCTGCTGCCAGCAATAGCCAGCCACATACACAGAAACTTTCTTTTTAGTTGTTTTCAGAAATTACTTTGTGGGTTAGAATGGTGTGGAAACTGGACGTGATAGGTAAAGTAACGATTACAAATAAGGATAGTAAGCTTTCAGTCTGGCCGCCGGTGGTCACATCCCGGCTAGGCCTCAGGCAACCACTCATGACCTTAGATGGTGGTTTTACCTTCCTCTGTGACCGTTGCCTCAATTCATAACTGAGAGGAATAACAACACCTACCCTGTGTTACAATCACAAGAACCAGATGAGCTCATACATATTATGGGCAGAAGAGTGCATGGCACACGGAGAAGCAGCACTCATAAATGTTAGGTACCGTTTTGTATGCTTAGTGACATCATGAGAAAAACTTGCCAAGCTTTTTAAAATACTTTCTTCAGGAAAATCTGTGGAGGATGTTTATGAAATTTCCCCTTTCATGCCACACCTTTGTGTGTCTTAGAGCCAGGCGAGCATAAGCCAGCAGTCTTTCCCAAGACACTGGGTCTCTGTTTCCGGGGGGCCCCTGAGTTCGAGCAGGGAGAAGCACCCTTCTAGGTGATGCATTTAGTGAGTCTGGGATGTGGATATTGTTGGCAGATCTTTGATGCAAGTTGTGAACAGATTTAAAAGATTAAAACCCAAAAAAGATCTGTCATTTTTTCAAGTCATTTCTAAGAAGTCTGGGAGAAACTCTTGAGTCACTGACTGCAGGACTAACTTTCCAAGCCTAGTCTCGTGTGGAGCCCCTTGAAGATGGCCCTCCGGCAGGTGTCACCTTGCCAGCTGCCACAGTGGCCTTTTGGAAATCCCTTATACTGAATGAGGCGCAAAAGCGCCTTCTGATGGAAGCAGACCTTGGGTCCTTGCCAGCCACTGATGGTTCTTCAGCCTTTCCTGGGAAGGCAGCTGAACTTGAGACCTGGCCTTGGGTTCTGCCATCTGTGAGCTGTCGCTTGTCCACATGTGATGCGTGTTACGTTGCTTTTCCAGGGAGCATTGCTTTAATGTTTCCAGCTTTGGAAACTGTTCAGATTTAGATTTGATGCTCTTGTTTTTCACTCTTGCAGGCTAAGAGGTCCTTACTAGTAGACTCCTGCGACCAGGGGCCAACTGTGTGAGCACTCCGCTAATAGAGCTTGTAGGCTGGGCCCACCAGCTCATGCTGCTGGGTTTGGCCTACAGATGGGAGGGATTTGCACAGACAGCAGCATCGTGTGTGGTGGTTCAGCTGCCTAACTGAGCCCTCTTTCTTCCTTCACCTAGCTCATTTCCAGTGATGCTGATGGAGCCATCCAAAGGGCTGGAAGATTCAGAGTGGAAAATGGCTCTTCAGATGAGGTAAGGATGCTCCTCAGTTCCTGCATTGTCACCAAACTCGAGACTAGTGCCTGTGACGCAGCAGTGAACAGACAGCCTGCCTAAACGCAGATGAGGAGAGGGTAGGAGATGAGCGCTTTCCAGAACTGTGCTTGAAGAGGACGTGAAGGCACCCAGAGCTGGTAACATCTTTTCTTTAAAGCTCTGTCCTAAAAGCATGTAAACACATGAAGGCACTGCCAGCAGGGGACCAAAGGAAAATCCACAGCATCTTTCCCAGGTCCCTACTCCTTCCCTGTGCAGGCTAGACAGCTGGGCTGTGCCATGTGGACAGGCCCAGCAGCTGGGAGGGAGGTGCAAAGTATCGATGTGATTACAAGCATCGTCTTTATTCAGAGAAGCCACCAGGAAAGGAGGTCATTGCTGCCCTCCACTCCGCATCCTGGTCTTCCTTGCTACAGGCTTTCTTTTAGCACTGCCCCCTCCTGGTCTCTGCCTGGGCCCTAGCTGCACAATTGAGAAGAATAAAGTAAGATCCCTGGTGTTTCGCTGCTGCTTTGCAAGGTCGCTTGTCGTGCTGCTTCAGCACGCCCAGCTTTGCCATTCAGCAAAACTCAGTTCACGTTCACCACAATCCTGGCCTCTGTCCAGCTCTGTCACTCCTGAATTGTGTGAGACCAGGAATCACCAGCCAGATCAGCCTTACTGTGCCTCAGTTTCTCCATTTGAAATAAAAAACCATCTCCAGATTATCGAGAGGCCTCAGTGAGGTGAGCTTGACGCTCTTAGTCCTGTGGCTGGCTGGCACATGAGAAGCCTTCAACTGATGCTTGCGTACTAGTAATCATGGTGGTTGTTGCTAAGCGTAACCATGACCGTGGTGTCCCCAGTGCTCTCCCGGACATTTCTTAAAGCAAATTCCTGGTAATGCGCAAAGAGCTGAACTTGAAAGGCCCCAGCGTTCAATAAGGCGTTGCTCCTGTGTGCCCTTGGCCTTAGCTTAGTGCCTCTGTTCAGCCAGATGTGCCGCCCTCTTCAACGCTGTGTTGGACAAATGGAGGCATTGCTATCCGGGCTGAACCCCTGAGCAAGTGCTCGCTAGCTTCTTGCCGGAATGATGCTAGCTACTCCGCATGGAAGGAAGCTTGCTTCTGAAGCTTAGAAACGGCCCTTCCAAGTGGCCCAGTTCCTGAGATAAAACGGGCTGCTCACCAGACCCAGGCAGCCTAGCTTCTCAAGTGCCAAGCCAGGAGCAGAAGCACTGAGTCCCGCTTTCCTGTGCTCTGAAAGCCAGTCCGCCATACTGGGTGTCTGCTCTGAGAAGCTACCCACCAGAGACCCTGGAAGCTAGGGGTCTCAGCCTTCTGCCACAGCCCAGCCCAAAGAGAGCAAACTGCATTGGACTGTCCCCACCCCACATATAAGCACAGCCGTGGCCCTTACCAGGACCTGTGTCCGGGGGGAACTCAGGAAAGACATAATAGAGCCTTCAGGGGATCCTGAGCACCCCATATACTTTGGCCATGTCACTCAACTCTCCCATGTACCACAGGCCAGATTCTAGGACCTAGCCAGGGACAGGAAGCCACCTGTGGCAGGTCCCAGTCAGGAATGGCTCTGGAGTCAGACACCTGGGCACAAATCCAGACTCCACCTCTCTAGCAGTGTGGCCTTGGGTAATTCATCTTGAGAACCATCCGGCAGCCTCAGTGATTTCATAGGTCCCCATGGTCAGCTGCAAGCAAGCAAAGTTTCCTCTTTTGTATTGCTCCCCTGGGAGAAATAGCAGAATCAGATACTCTTGATAGATTTTGTTTCCACCAAAGCTACTGAGCAGGAGTTCTCAGTTGGAACACCTTGGTGCTCTACTGTGGTGACCCTCACGTAAAGGCTTTTGGCCAGTGTTAATGTCCAACCTTGGAAAAGACGCTGCAGGGACCTGACAGCCAGAGGAAAATAAATGGGCTCACCTAGCTCTGCGATCCAGGGGACGCAGCAGAAGGCTCAGTAGAGCAGCTGAAAGTTTTCCAAACCCATGAGCAAGTTGCAGTGTGGTTTTAGTATTGGATTATTAGGTCTTTGGTTTTTAAATATTAAAAGGAGTTCTTTATTTGACCTGTACATTAGACCTTTGTCAGTATATGATTTGCACAAGTCTTCTCCCACTCTAAGGTTTTCCTTTCACTTTCTTGACTGTGTCCTTTTAAAGCACATTTTTTTAAATCTGACGCTGTCCAGCTTGCCTGTCTTTTCTTTTGTTGCTTGTGCTCTTGATGGCCTGTCTAAGAAGCCAAAGCCTAATCCAAGGTTGCACAGTCATTTTTTTTTAGTCTGCCGTTCCCTTAAGATGATGTCAAATGTGTCCTTTATTTCTTAAACATAGCTGGTGAAATGGCTTTAGCATCTGTGACGGATCGTTTGAATATGTGAAGCTTTTGAGGCTCGCTCCTTGTTTCCCTTTTCCTCCTGGCATATGCTCATGCGGTAGCACGTTTCTATGTATTTGGCTACCTGACTGTGGCTGATTGTTACTGAACTTTAATTTTTAGGAATAATAAGAGGCCTGCGATCAGTTGCCTTTTAGTATGGAGGATTTCCATTTGGTTTTACTGTAGTCCTTTGAATTAGATCCCAGGTGAAGACCTGTACCCTGCCACGGTGGTGCAGACTGGCTGGAGCTGCGGGTTCCTGTGAAAGCCACCTGGTGGCCACCAGAGCACAGACCCTGCTCAGCGTGCCCCGCATAGAAGTGCCCTCCCTTGCAGTCTTAGGTGGTCTCTTGTGGTTCTCTTCCCGAGTGCCTAGCCCTTTGGGACCCCAGCTACACGTGGCATGGGACTCCTATTAGACTTGCCTATCAGTGGGCCCTAAGACCTCATTCTTGGCCCTCTTGCCCCCAAGTCGGGTCCCCATGACCTCCCTCCTTGGGTTCATCCTCACTAAAATGACTCACAGAGCTGAGAAGAATCCCTCCTATTGCTGGTTTACTGTCAGTGAGGTAACTTGGGCGGACAGCCTGAGGGAAGCAGTGTCCGAGGGAAGTATGGGGAGGCACTGGAGGAGCTTCTGTTCTCTCTACAGGGCCACCAGCCGGCACCCCAGTGTGGTCACCAACTGGGAAGCCCCACACACCCCTGGTTTGGGGGCTTCTGGAGGCTTCATAGGCCAGACTGAGTGAAGTGCCCGACACTGAACCTCCCCTCTCCTCTCCCTGGAGGTGAAAAGTGAGGACTGTGGGTTCCGAGCTCCTTGCCTCTCGGGGCTTGGTCTTCTAAGCAACAGTGCCCACCTGAAATCATCACTATGAGTTAGATCCTTCCTGTCATCCTCTCACTTAGGAAATTTCAGAGGCTGTAGGAGTTCTGTGGTTGCTGAAATGTTCCTTCCACTGTGCAAAAAACACTCTGCCCCTGTTTTTATTTATTATTTTTTAAAAAGAATAAAAATTCCTTTTTAAAAATTCTTTAAAAATATATATAATTTTTTAAAAATTCAAAAATACAGAATTTCACTAAACAAAATGATAGGAATACAACAATGGTTAAAATATTGCATATCATTAGCCCCAAATTAATTGTTCAGATTGTCAGATATAAGCATGCAAAATTGGCCAAAAAAAATTAAATGGAAAAGAATTTAAGCATCAGCAGTCCTGTTGTACACTGAGTTTCTGTTTATGTGGCCCAGGTGCAGGGCTGAGCCCCCTTGGTGTGAGGCCCTTGCATGCCACTATCCTCCAGGACTGAGGAGCAGCCCCACTGGCGTCACCCTCATTGCTGTTCCTTGGGCGTGTGGCTCCCTTACAAGCTTCTTATTTATTATTCATTTAATTCATTTCATAAAATCTTTACTGGTATGCACACTGGCCCCACTAGTTTCCCCCTCATTATTCATTATTGATAAATTATTTAGTCTTCATAAATATATACTATCAGGATTTTTTATGGAAAACTTATTTTTAATTGAAAAAACAACTGTGCATGTTTATGTGATATAGTGTGAAGTTTTGTTACATGTATATACCTCTAGTCGGGGTAATGAACATATCTAACTGATGAGCCTTATATGTATTTATTTCTGTGGGATTTTTGGCAGTTCTGGGGATCAAACCCAAGGCTTTGTGTATCCTAGGGAAGTGCTCTAACATTAAATAACACCTTCAGCTCTTCTTT
>NW_004524714.1:2796713-2799507 GCF_000260255.1 Octodon degus | reverse complement strand
AGCCATCTCCCTGGCTCTTTTTTCATTTTTTGTAAATGAACTTAGGGCTAAGTTGGTAGTTAGTCCTCATTAGCCACATTGTAATCATGTGCATCTGTCCTTCCTTCCTTCCTTTCTTCTTTCCTTTCTTCCTTTCTTCTTTCCTTCCTTCCTTCCTTCCCTCCTTTCTTCCCGTGTTGGGGCTTAAACCCACGACCTTGAGCGTGCTGAGCCATCACTCTGCCACTGAACGAAGTTCACAGGCCTTCGTTTGAACCTTTGAATCTTTTAAATGGAAGACCTCACAGCTGAATACGAAGCTCTGGGTGCATCCCACACAGCCACAGGGCAAGCAGACCTGTCCTTCCCCTCCTGTAGACCCTCTGCCTCCTTTGAGGAAGCCTGATGGCTCCCTGAGGACCTTGTGCCCCTCCTTGTGCCCAGCCTGCTGTTCACGGTGAGGAGGCGTGGAGGAATGGAGATGATTTTGGAGTCAGACCCTTTGCTAGTTGACAGCTCAACGTCCTTGTGCTTCAGTCTCCTGATGGGTAAAGAGAAAAATGAACCTCACTGTGTAGCGCTTGGCCTTCCCACTCATAGCTGACAAATCCGTATACTGTACCTAAGTGTAGGATTTTGCATTGTGCATTTTGAATTTAGTGTCATTAGTGTGTCCTGCAGTTGCTAATTGTCAAGAGTTTTTTGTGGCATCTTGATTCTGTCACCTGCCCTCTTAGCTACCCCACTGAGAAGCTTGCTCTTTTCTTCAGATATGCTCATCTACCATCTGTGTGCTCATTCAGATTATTAATTAAAATGAGTGTGACCCCCGGGTGGATCATCAGGGAGCTCCCTGGCTGCTCACTTGCATGTATCAATTAGTAGATGGTGAAGCAGAGGGGACAGTCTTCCAGCTTTTTACAAATCTGTTCATTAGCATGGTGACAGTTCTCTTAGACACTGTTGGGGAAGATGGAAATTAGTACAATCTTTTGGGAGGACAATTAGCAATAACTAGAAATGTGCAAACCATTTGGCCAGCAGTGCTTCTCAGGCACGTGTTATAGCATTATTTAAAAAAGGAAAACACCTGGAAAAACCTCAGTTTCCACCACACAAGATGATTGTATGAACTGTGATACATTTGCACCCTGAAATGCTTAGTTTTAGCCATTAGAAAGAAAAAGGCAGGTGCATAGGTATTACCACGAAATTGTTTGTTAAAATGTTAGACACATTCTAGAATGATCTATATCAGGTCATCTCATTTTCCTGTTTAAAAAATTTTCCTCTTTCACATCCCACTCATATTAATCGAGTGAAAAAAGACCCAAAGACATTAAGAAGCTTTTGTGGGCTGTGGCATTAGATGCAGATGGAATCAGGCTTCCTGGGCGTGGGACTCCCTCAGCGGGGCAGGCATGAGCAGGCACATCTGCAGCAGGGAACAGCTGGAGTCCATCATTCCACGTCATGCGTGCTGGCAAGTGGTCACCTCAAAGGGTGCAAGATAAGTGTGGCTACTGACAGTGTTAAAGCCAGCTATCAGGAAAATGAACTCATCGGAGTATTTCCTCCTAACTTTCTTGTGGATATCTAGTAAATAATGTGTTTCTGTTCTGTCATCTACTTAAATTGCTGTAGATAAAAGTTCTATAGCACTGAAATCCTTTGCAAAATAAGTCATAAAAAATAAGATTTATTGAAAATCAAAAACACAATTAGGTATTACTATTCCTAGTCCAGTGAATTTAAGGAGACTGCAGTGAAGGAGTGAAATTTAAAAGACTGCAATGCTATGAGTTAGGTTAAAGGATGTGGGACAGGGGCCGGGGAGATGGCTCAGTGGAATAAGCGCTTCCCTGCCAAGTGCAAGGGCCTGAGTTCAATCCCCGGTTCCCCCAAAAAAAAAAAAAAAAAAGGATGTGGACAGCTAGAATTCTGCTATGTTTGCTGGCAGGAGTATAACTTGGTGTGTCCTCTTTGAAGTTCTGTTTAGCATCATCTACTAAGACTGTCCTTAAAAAATAAAACAAAACTGCCCTATGTACCTTCAGTGTCCCTGGGTATATGTCCCACAGGAAGGGAGACTGTGTTCACCAGAGACAGACTCAAATTCCACAGTGACTTTACACTTAATAGTCAGAAATCACAAATAAGCCACATGCCCGCCCACTGGGGTATTCGCCCCTGGGCACAAAGTGATAATAAGAGAATGAACTGTGGCTGTGTGAGCAAAAAGGATGCGTGTCATGGACAGCCTGTGCAGGGATGAGAGCTCTGGCACACAGGCACGGACGGAAGATAACTTCATTGTGATAAAGCTCAGAAGTAGGTAGAGCTCAGCTGTGGCAATGGGAGGCAGTAGTGGTTACCTTCGGAGTGTGATTGGAGTGACTGGGAAATGAATGTGGGCACTGGAAGGATTTTCTGTCTTGAACCAGACAGTGATCACAAGGCTCTACACATACAGTAGGTCATTTGGCTGCACACTTATTTGCACCTTAACTGCTGCCTCCATGTCCCTGAACACGGGCTCACTGGCAGAGTCGTGTGTGCTGGGTCCTGGGCAGAGGGTTTCTGCTCGGCTCCATTCCACTCGCCAGTCTCCGTGTGGTATTCTTGTCTTTGCACCTCGTCATGTGTGCTTTTAACAAGGGACAGGTGTCTTGCTCTGCATGGCTCACAGCTTCGTGGGTGTTGGATTTTTTTTCCTCCCATTTCAGTTTTCAGGGAAGATGCAAGTTAGGTTGATAAATTCTTTTTGAAAATCTTTTATTTATTTTTTCCCATAATTTTATTGATAAACAAATAG
>NW_004524714.1:2793837-2795483 GCF_000260255.1 Octodon degus | reverse complement strand
TGGCTGCCACAGTCAGCCTTCCGGGAGGGGACAGGCAGAGGCACGTGCTATGGAGGTCCTCAATGTGTCCCTCTGTATCCTCAAACATCCCTGGTGGCCTGGGGAAGCGAGTAGGTAAGCCCTCTCTCAAAGCATTTGTAAATGCATAAAATAAAACACATAGGATTCCAAAGGAATCTTTAGCATCATCTGGGTGTTTATCTACTGGTTAAAGTACAGATTTTGGGACCAGGTTGTAGGTCAGTGGTACCATGCTTATTGTGAGCCCCTGGTTTGGTCCCTAGCACTGCTAAACAGAAAAAATACAGATTCCCAGAGTCTGCCCAGAGAGAGCCCAAGGAGGTCAGCAGTGGGCCCGACGGTGCACATTCCAGCACATCTGAGAGGCACCGAGCAAAGGTCTGGTGCTGCTCCCTGAGAGAAGCCTCGCTGGGCCGTACAGGACTCGGAGGCTTCTGAAGCTTAGCTGCTGGGACGGTAAGAGTCTCTTCCCCAGGCTCTGCTAAGATCCAGGCTTCTGAAGCTTAGCTGCTGGGACGGTAAGAGTCTCTTCCCCAGGCTCTGCTAAGATCCAGGGCCTGCTCCTCTGATCCAGGGCCTTGGGACCGTGACACCAGGCTCTATGGCATCTGACTAGGAGCAGCTTGCTGGACCAGACCGCCTTGTCTAGTCAGCTGGCACCTTGGGCTGGCTGGCGGGCCCTAGGGCTATAGCCACAAGCTGCCTGGTGGCTTTGTGGGATATCTGTGGGCCAAGGGTACCGCCAAGAGTTCCCGCTTATGAGATGAGTGGCTGTCGATAATGAAGCATGCAGAAATCTACAAGGAACAAAATCCAATTATACACTCATCTTGAGTCACAGCAGAAAGTCACAAGTGGTTGGAATAAACCTGGCCAGCATGGAGCGTGTGGATATCATGAGTAGGTTCATCTTGATAAGCTGAGGAGACAGGACTCGCCCTCACGGTACTCAGGCCAGCTGTGCAGACCCTGAGTAGACTCACGGGGAAATGCTGACAAGCCCAACATGAACCTTCATCAGAGGAAATGAGTAGGGAGAACGCAGCATTCTCCAAATAGGCTGGTGTCGTAAGAGATAGAGAGACCGTGGAAGCGTCCTGGATGCAGGGAATCGAAAGAGGCACAACAGCAAATTGATCCTGTACTGAAGGGAGAAAGGAAAAAAATACTTTAAACATTATTGAGTTGGTTGACACAGTCGGAATACAAATGATAAAGCATCGTGTCAGCATTAAATTGACAGAAATTGATAAAGCTGTATTGTAGCTATATGAGAAAATATCTCTTTTCTTGAGAAATACAGACTGCAGTATTTAAGGATAAAGGGCTTTGTTTCTGCATCTGACTTTTAAATGGTTCAGAAAAAAAATGTGTGATTGTGGTGGGGGGATGGGGCGGGCAAAGAACAAATGAGCCGGGAGATAAAATGTTCTGTAGATGAGCCTGGTAGCAGGTGTGTGTGTCCCTTCCTCTCGCTCCTGCAGCTCTTTGCATTGTTAGTCTTACTACTTTTACATAAGTTTAAAATGATATCCAAATAGCTCAGCGGACTAAAGCACCTGCTTAGGCAAACTTAGGCAAGCACAAGGACCAAGGTTCGATCCCCAGCACCACATGCTATGCCA
>NW_004524714.1:2736585-2793417 GCF_000260255.1 Octodon degus | reverse complement strand
GAAGTGGGTGGCCTGAGGCCTGACACGGACAGCGCTCTGCGACTGTCAGTATTTCCACAGTGATGGCCAAGGCTGAAAGCCTCCTTATCCATTTCGTAAGGTAGCCCGACCCTGGAAGCATATCAGAGATGCACCCAAAGAAGCCGGAGAGATCCATCTCACTCACAGCCATGATATGCAAATGACTTTCAAAGTTCAACAGTCTATTAAAAGAATATTGTACATGACCTAGTAGGAAGTTGTCCAGAAATCCAAACATATTCAACATCTGAAGTGCTATTACTATAAATAATTCATTGCATCACTGATTCTCCTCCATTTAACCTAGTCTCTCAATAGTTATTCCCTGGGGGGGAAAAAAAAAAGGCTTTCAATAAAATTCAACATTCATTGCAGAGAAAGGGCTCTTGGGCTGGGGAGATGGCTCAGTAGAACAAGCACTTGCCTGGCAAGTGCAAGGGCCTGAGTTCAATTCCCAGTTCCACAAAAAGGAAAAAAAAGGGGGGGAGGGGGCTCTTTATTGATTCAGAAATGAAGGAAACCTCTTCACATGATGAAGAAACTGATCGTAAACAATTAGTAAATCACTAGAGGCATTTTGGAATTAGAAGATACGAGCCAGTGGTTTCCAGCCATCTGTCTTCTGTACAAGGCGTCACATAGATGTCTGTGGAGACCAACAGAAAGCTAGTGTCTCACGGCCTCAGCCCAGACCATGCAAGATGCAGACTTTTGCTGCAAAAGACTTTGATACTTGTAAAGGATTGGGAATCAGAGTGTTCAATAATTAGACCAAGGGCTGGCGATATAACTCAGCGGACTAAGCACTTGCTTAGGTAAGCGCAAGAGCCAGGGTTCAATCGCTGGCACCGAATGCCACACCGGCCCTGCACCCAGGCGCGCTGAGCCAGTGATGGAGTCCAGGCATGGTGGTGCATGCCTGTAATCCCAGCACTAGGCAGGCACAAATCAGGAGGATCACTACAAGTTCAAGCTGCATAGCGAGACCCTGCACCAAAAAAAAGAAAAAGAAAAAAAAAAAGAAAAGAAAAGAAAAAGAATTAATTAGACCAATTGTTGGTATACTTTTATAATTTGTATTAGTTTTAGGTACTTAATCTGGCTAGCATTTGGTTCAGTGTATGCTAAGAAGTAAGGATATTAGCATATACATAGGGAAAAAACATACCAAAGTATCAATAATCATACTTTGGGTAGAAGGTTTTGATTATTCCTTCTCTTCGTCCATATTTTCCATAGGAGTTGGGTGATTTTATGATACTTAGTTTAAAATTTTACAAAGCGTGTGGACTTGAGTGAGATGCTGAGAGGTGGGCTCTAGGCGAGACGTGCCTCACTCCAGGGACACCGGCTCCCAGATGCTGTACTGCCTCAAAACAGAAGCAGGCACTTTGTATTCACCGGTTGGTTCATTCTTTCTCGTGTACCCAAAGGACCCCTAAGAATTCGGCCATGATGTGAACTCAGACTTCAGGGTCCGGTCTCATGAGAACATGTAGTTACTGCCCTTGCATGTATGCTTTTAACAGTGGATTTTGGGGGGTTTTGGGGGGAGTTCTTTTGCTCTGGTTCATTGTCAGATTCTTATTTGCTTTCTAAATAAGCTTCTTAATGGCACAACTTTGCTCCGTTACAGAATGCAACTGCCCTGCCAGGTACTTGGCGAAGAACAGACGTGCACTTAGAAAACCCGGAGTACCACACCAGATGGTATTTCAAGTATTTTTTAGGGCAAGGTAATTATGCCATTTTGGGGTTTGGGAAGAAAGAATAGTCAAAGTGAAAATGAATGTTAGTGTAATTTCTGGTACCCTGTGTATGTGAAATTGGCCAATGTAGGAATAATAACGTCAGGGCATTTTATATCAAGGTCAGTAGTAAAATGTGTAGAGTGTGAGAGTTTCTACCCTGTTTGTGTGTTTGTTTAGGGGTTTGTGTATGTGTGTGTGTTTGTTTGTTTGTTTGTTTGCTGCATTATTCTAAGTTTCAGAGGTCTTAGGGTTTTTGATTCTGGTTTTATTTGGTCTCTTGTTTTTGACACTGGAGAACTAGAGGGAGTTACATAATGTGAACGAGTGCTTTGAGATACAAGAAACCTTTTCACAGTTGAAAAACAACTTCAGGGCCAGCCAGATAGCTCAGCAAACTAAAGCTCCTGCTTAGGCAGAGCACAGTGGCCAGGGTTCGACCCCCAGGATGCTGCACACCCCAGGCAATTGAGACTGGGCGTGGTGGCGCATGCCTGTAATCCCAGTACTTGGGAAGCTGTAAACAGGAGGACCACTACAAGTCTGACCTACATAGTGAGACCCTGAACACCCTGTAGGCCCTATATCAAATACATTAATTAAAAAATTTTTTAAAAAAACAATTTCAGACTTAATGCAAGTATTCCATCTGTAGTGAATCTTGAACACATCTTTCAGAGCGATGAGAAAGAGAATTGGTTCCCTAAGCTCAGGGCCAATGGAGAACTAGAGAAGCATTAGACTGTAGGCTCTGGAACTTTCATTCATCAGTGTCAAGTACTCACCTGTCACCTACTATCTTCCAGGCAGTGTGTACAGCAGTGGGGCCCTAGGACAAGGCAGGCACAGTCCCTGCCCCATGGTGCCTGTAGAGAATGGTTTTGCATCCTTGTTCTGCCATCACCACATTGTTAGCCATAGGACCTTGCCCGAGTTGCTCTCCATTCCCTGAAGCTCAGCTTCCTGACCTGCAGAGTAGAGGGACGACGAGTGCCTACCTAGTAGGTTTGAACAGACATTTCGGTGAGACGTGCAAGAATACCTCTATCCCCAGCGGCTAGCACGTCCCAGGAGCTAGCTCACTAATGTACATTTAGAATGAACAGAGGTCTCAGGGAACATACACAGAAAGATAGAAAATTGAAGTGTGTCGGCGGAAGATTTGGGGAATGGAAAAATAATTGCTACTGCAGGGTTCAAAATGAGTTGGAGAAAGTGCCTATCAGCCGAATGCATCCGTTTAAAGATGTGCTGCTGGGGCTCTTAAATGAGAGTGATGAGACCTAAGTGATGTCTTTTGAAGAACCCAGTACAGACTTGACCAGGCAGAATTTATTTGGTCACATATTTGACCAGGTCACATATTTGACCAGGCAGAATTTATTTGGGTGGGTTGGGAGATAGAGAAGCATTTATAAAGGAAGAAAGCAGCAGGAAAGTTGTCTTCCTCCTCGCTTGCAAGCTGAGCCCAGAGCAGTGACGGCTTTATGGGGAAGTGGCGTTGTGCGCTTGAGGCCGTCAGCTGCAGCGAACAGAAAGCTTGGCTCAAGCTAGTTTGAGCAAGAAAAGATAGAACAAGAAGCCTGCAGGAAGGCAGCCCCTGGATTGGTGGTTTCAAAAGCGCAGTGAGATCAAGGACCCAGGCCCTTTCTCCTTTGTGTTTGCTTACTATGGCCCTCCTGGGTCACAAGATGGTTGTCCAGCCATCCCTTCTACACCTTACCTCACTTTAGAAAGTGGAAGCCTTTGCAGATGCCCTTGACAGGGTTCTCTTTTGCTCTCATTAGCGAGAATTTGGGTCACTTGCTGAAACCTGAAACCAAACATGGGCAAAGGGAAAGGTGTACAGAATTACCAGAGAGTGGTCAGGGTCTGCCGCAGACAATCATGGGATTATTGTTAGCTGCGCATGTGGGAGGAGCTTGTAGCACTGCTGACTGGCTCGGGAACCAGTTGCATTCTCACTGTTTCTTTCCAGTCCATCAGAACTACATTGGAAACGATGCAGAGAAGAGCCCCTTCTTCCTGTCTGTGACCCTTTCTGACCAGAACAATCAGCGTGTCCCTCAGTACCGTGCAATTCTGTGGAGAAAAACGGTAAGTACTGACGTGGCTCAGTGAGCGACACTGTCCAGGTGGCTCGGGCAGCCTTTCTGAGGAGCTGCTTTCAGCGTGGCTATCCCAGGGCTGCATCGATCTGAGACGGGACCTCAGCACCACTGTACAGAAGTAAATCTGTGTGTCTGTCTTGGCTCACACTGTCTCTCCCACTAGAATGTGTACTCACAGGAAGGAGCCTGGAACATGCTTGCTCTGTGCCCAGTGTCCCCACCAGATAGCACAGGGCCTGGCACATAGGGGCACTCCAGAGATACGTGTTGGCTGAATTAATAAGTGATGCCAAAGTCCAGCGAACTTCAGGGCAGGGCTGCCTCTCTTTATGGAAGCACCGTGGTATGTGTCTGAAAGTTTTGTTTTTAAAAGCAAGCTGAAGGTAAAAATCTATATAGTATAAAGTCTTACACATGAAATAGTTTCCCGCAGAGAAGTGTCAGCAGCCCCCTACCCACCACGGCCCCTGTCGCAGGGGTCCGCCCTGCCATCCAGACAGCAGTGCTGGAGCAGAATCCACGCAGCAGTCAGAAATCCATGCTGGGCACTTCACACGCGCGCCGTGGGCTTTGCGTTGTCCTCCTGGTGAGAAGTGACAGTGCCTTCACCCAGAGCCTCGTATCAACTCTACCAGGCAGGCAGTTTCCTGGCCTACTTTTTTATTTATGTTAATTTTCCATTGATTAATTACAGCATTCCCATCTCTTCTAGTTCCTGTATTCCCTTGAGGATCACTTTGTAGCTTTGGACAAATAATCAGTCTGCTTTCTTTGCCCTCCTCCTGCTCCTCTTGCATTTGGTATCGGGATACATGGGGCTAGGGTTGTAAGGCCTGGAGGTGGCAGAGTACTTGGACAGACCCCTAGAGTTTTCCTGGTTTCTGTTGTGCATTGGCTGATCCAGAATGGGGACCACTGAGATGTTGCTGGGTTTTTTGGGTCATGAGAAAACAAGCACCTGCCCCTGGAACCCACCATTTGCCTCCTCTAAAGTCCTTCTCTCATCCAATATCAGGTCTGTACTAGTCTCTGAACCTCTCAAAAGCTCTACAGCCCCTTCCAGCATGACCCTTGGGAGCTATGAGTCAGATTCAAGGAGGCAGGATCACCACGTCAGTCATGTCTGTGGTCTTTTGGGTCATCAACACTGGAAGCCACCCAGCCAGCTCCCTGCACCATAATCCATCCACTCCTGCCTTTCTGCAGTGGGTTTTCTCAGCATCTTCTTCTTTTGGAAAGTAGCAGTGCCCTCTTCCTCACCTGAGCTGGGGGCGAGGTACTGAGGGAGGAATCATGGGACACGTGCTGAGAAAACAGGCCGTGGCACAGTGTAGAACCTGGAGAACAGTGCCAGAGATCTGCTTCAGGTCCAACAGGCCAGAGAAGCATCCAAATAGAGAGGTGAAGGATGGAAAGGAACCAGCCACATCCAGAGTGGAAGGCAGCCCATGAATGTTCCAGAAAGAGACTGACAAGTGGAAGACAGCAGCGCATGCCCTGCGGGGTTGCTCTCAGCTGCTGTTAGAGGAGTCCTGGGATTTAACTATAGGGCCTTTGAGAAGGCAGCGTTGGCTGGGCACTCAGGGCATTTGTCTCCTTTTATTGAATGGTTCCCCACCTTTCCCCAAAGTCTCTTAAATTATGTGCCTAAAGCAGGTGAGTGTGTGCTCCCAGCTGCAAACAGAGGTGCTGGAGGAGGTGGGGAACTGAGCAGCACCAAAGGGGGCAGTTATTAAGCACTGCTGGCCTCAGGGAGCCCTGGAGGCTGTTGGGGTTCCCCAGATATGGCACCTCACTCTCCCCAACCCCACCACAAGCTCGTGTTCTGTTGGGTTATAAAGCAGCTGGAAAAACAGTAAATGTAGACCCCTTCTTTAAACAGCCATGCACACCTCTGCTGGGCTTTTTGTAAACACATGGAAAAGACTTTTTTATAAAACTAACTGGTTGTAAAAATTCCATCCAGATGCTGGGGAGATAGCTCAATAGAATAAGTGCCTGCCTGGCAAGCACAGGGTCCTGAGTTCAATCCCTGGTACTACAAAAAAAAAAAAAAATCCATCCAGATAATATAGCAAATAAAAAGAAAACTCTCAGAGGTGGTCGTGGTGACATTTTCCTAGCCATGTCTCTGCACAGCCAGGCATGCATGCACACACCTGCGCACATCTGTTGCGTGAATAGGGCAGGGTTTGCCCACTATTCTGTCTCCACTCTCACTTTACATAGCCTAATGTGTGCACGCACTTGGCTATACGTGCACTCGTGATGGGTGGGTCACCCAAACCATTGTCATTCAGCATGGACTCTGAAAAGCTACAAGAAGAAGATGGGAAGGAAGAGTCCTACGAGCCCTCTGTTCCTGTCCACACAGGCAGCTTGTGACAGTGCCTCTCGCTCCCAGGCAGATAAACTGGGGCCTCCCCCTGTTCATTCCACCTAAGCTGCCTTCAACTTCTCTTTAAAACTATCTCTCAGGTGTTTGGTAAGAAGAAAGGTAGACAGGAAGTTGCTGAGCAGGGAGGGCAGATTGAAGACCTACCACAGGTTGATATCCGTCAGTAGTGCCTACAGTGTGAGGCAGGCTGGGGCCAGTAAAAAGCAAGGCTGCAGAAAGAACTCGGGTCTCCACAGGTGCGACCTGGGACATTGGAGAAGATGTATTCCTGTCCTCGTGTTCCTTCCTTACTTGAAAATGGTTTGTATCTAAGATTGTAGGAAGCCAGGCTGAGGCCCTTGACTGGTGGAGAATCCACAGGGTGGGCCCTATGTGGGCGACTTCCAGCGTCCACTGCAAAGACATCTTGCTGCCCAGCCTTGGGGGTGATGACAGTTTCAAGCCTCTAGGGCTGTGATTATGGAAATTTTCTTTATGAAAAGATATTATGGCTTGAAAAAGCCAAGGAACTCCACTCGGGCCACTGTGCAAGGCTGGAATGGAGAGGTGACCAGTGCACACCAAAAGCTCAAAGAAAGTCGTACTTCTTTCTTTGCCCGTGTCCTGCAAGTTATGTCCTAAATCTTCTCTAGCCTTGTGTGCTGCTGACTTTGTGATTAGTCGAATTTAGGAAGAATTCTAAATGTGTACTTGCTGGTGTTCCCTTTTGCTGACGATGTAATAGCAAGTCCTTTGTGGAGTGTAGCGCTACACTGTCTCTTTGTAGACAATCAGAGAAAAAGAACACTACTTGCCTGGTCTTGTGGTTTGGACAGGGGACACATCCTATGGGCAACTCTTCACGGAGCCCTGACCGTGAAGTCAGGAAGCACTTACTGAGTACTTTTTATGAGCTGGTTACATTGGATACTCATTTAGAAAGGAAAAAATAGACTTTACCTAGGTCAGCACAGATAAGCATAAAATATATGTCAGAAGTGCTTCCTGGAAGATTGAGGTGATTTCTAGTTCAACAAGTCTTTGACTTAAAGTCCTTGTAAGTAAACCCCATTGTTAAATGAAACTTGTTTCTTTCTTACAATCTTTGAGGCTGGCCTGACTCGCTCTGAGATCACACGAGCCCCTCCCATCAGGTCAAGCACCTGGCAGTGTTGGAGGGTTCAGCCCCGGGTGGGTTGGCCCCCCTGCTGTGAGCCCTTAAGGAACAACACATCCTGGCAGGAGGAATCTGATGAGAGAGGAAGAAATCAAGTCCCATAATCCCTTTCGAGGGCATTGCCCCTTCCCTGTGACCTATGGCCGCCCACCAGGTCCTGTCCCTTAAAGTTTCCACCACCTTCTAGTAGCCTCACTGGCTGGCAGTGAAGCCTTTAACACATAGCCCTTTAGGGGATGCTTACTCGAATGGTAGCACATGGCTCAGATATTCCCCCATACTAAGCTCTTGAGAACCCGTATGTTGAAAAGTCATGCTCAAATCTGTAAATGTTGATGGGCAGAGAAGAAGCAGAAGATGCTGTCAGGTCTGAGCAAGAGTTTTTCCAACACAGAATGGCTTTATTCCTATGCATGATCCCTGAAGAAGAAATGAGAAAGTCCGGGCGGAAGTCCTTTTCACTAACTAGATAAGACATTTTTTGCAGAGACAAAGTTGCCAGACTCCTCACTGATGGGGTGCTTTGACTTTTCCAGGGGACACAGAAAATATGCCTTCCCTACAGCCCCACAAAAACTCTGTCTGTAAAGTCCATCTTAAGGTGAGTAAATTTGAAGGGGCTGGGACATACCTCTGCGGCACAGTGCCTGCCTGGCAAGCACGAGGTCCTGAGTTCACTTCCTAGTACCAAAAAAAAAAAAAAAATGAATAAATGCCTAAAAATTCCACACCCTGAGTTGGAAGTCTTTATAAATTGCTTTTCCCTGTGGTCTTCCTGAGTTAGCTTTCCAGGAAGCCTTGTCTGTATGGCAGACATCGATTTGGCAGACATCGATTTGGCAGCAGCCCCATAACACAGGTTCCATTACTGTCCGCATTTTAAGGATGAGGTAATGCAGGTTCCAAAGAGAAAGCCGAGATCACACAGCGCTCCACAGATTCAGCTCTATAGCTTCTCTCTGTAGCATCTCTCCAGCCTGCATTTGTAGCTTGCTGCTTTTTTCTTGCGTTCACTCAGATACTTTGGCTTTAGAAAGAGAAATCAAAGAAATATTTTCCCTTTCATTTTTATACTTCAAAATAGAAACCCACATGTCAGCAAAGGCTGCGCTGGGAGAATGTGCTTATTCTTTGCCAAACAGAAAGTTAAATAATTGGAACATCTGGCTGCTCCCTGCTTGGCTGCCCCTCACGCCCCAGCTCCCACCTCCCTTCCCTGTCTCTCCTTTGCCTGGGTGCCAGCTCCCCTTGGGTGCGCTCCCCCAGGGCAGAGGCTTCAGCCTGTCGCCTGGTCACCAGCGAGGATGTTCCAGTAGCTTCTTTGTCAGGCACCATGCTAAGTGCTTGACAGGCATTCTCTCAGTATGTCTGTAAGTTAGCTCCATGAAGCTGACCTATGATCATCTCCACTCACTTGCCAGCAGTCGGCACCCCAGAGAGGTGAAGGGATTTGGCAAAGAGCTCACCGCGGGTAAACTGCCGAGCTGGGCCTTGAACCTAGATCCCACTACTCCAGGGCTCGGGCTCTTCACCACTAATGCCGTTTGGTGTGAAGGCTGAAGCTTATCCCAGTGCCCTGGCAATGTCTTGCTACTGGTGTGCAGCGAGGTGGTGGCAGATGTGTTTCCAGTGTCCCCAGGTAACGCATCATAGCTACCGCTCCCCTTGCCAAGATGTCTCTCACAGCACCAGACTTGGCTGCCTCCGTTAGCACTGCTGCTGGCTCATTAAATGGCATCAAGATTAAGAAGTAAAATTTTATATCCCATTTTCAAGCTTGATTTGGTCTCCAAATTGCAGACCTCCTGTCTGTGTTAAGCCTCCTGATTTTTCTCCAGAGAAGTCTGAATTTCAACAGAGAGGTTAACATTTGTGTTGAACACAAAAATATCTTGCTGCTTCTAAGAAGCTGTAAAATTTAACTTGCTATGCAAGAAATTCTCTAAACTATACTATCTTAAGATTTCTGTTGATCTTATTTCCCCTAAAAGTTAACTGTAGCTTTCTTCTCTACATTTAAAGAATAGGCATTTTTTTTAGAGTTATAATTTCATTTAGTTGGATTATTGCGTCAGGTAAGCCTGAGTTTAAGTCCTATCTCTGTTACTAACCAGCTTTGTTAGACTTAACTTCTGAGCCTCAATTTCTTCACTTCTAAAATGGGAACAAAATCGTGCTGGCCTCGTAGGGACTACCCAAGATAAATCGCACAAAGCACTTAGCAGGTGCAGATGCCTGGCATGTAGTAAGTATTCTGTGCATACTAGTTTGTTGTTGGTTTTTTTTGTTTTGTTTTGTTTTGGTTTGGTTTTTTTTGGTGGAGCCGGGGATTGAACTCAGGCTCTTGCGCTTGCCAGGGAAGCACTTATTCCACTGAGCCATCTTCCCAGCCCCTATAATTCTTATTTTTACTTTTCACTCGTGACCATTAGTGCCCAACGAAAGGGACCCTAGAATCATCAGTTGACACTCCTTGTTTTACCTGTAGAGGAACTTCAAGGATGTTAACATTGCCTGTCCAAAATAAAGCATTAACAAACACTCTTTACAAACATTTTTCCCTAGGTAGCCAAGCAGTTGCCAAAGGCAGAAGAAAATATCCATTAATCTTACATTGTATCATTTTCCTAATAAATAAAAATAAGAATCTGGCACACACCTATAAGCCCAGCACTCAGGAGGCTGAGGCAGGAGGACGCCAAGAGTCTGAGGCCAGCCTGGGCTATGTAGTAAGTTCAAGGCCAGCCTGAATTACATAACAAGACCCTGTCTAAAAAAAAAAAAAATCTGGAAGATTGGTCACAGTCACCTGAAACAGGTGTTCCTGATTCCCCCCTCCCCCTAGTATGTCATGAGCATTACTCAGAGACAGCTATGTAAGCAAAGTGGAATGTGGCATTGGGTGACTGTCACATCTTCATTCATCCATCCCTCCCTCCTTTGTTGATTTGTACCTCCTGCGTGCCAGGCCCCTCCCAGAATCCAGCTGTGCTTTCTGGAAGCTCTTAGCGTCTCTGAAGGACTGAGGCGAGCTGCACCTTAGGCTTCCATGACACTGTAGCTCATTGTAGCTCTGTTCTGTTTCAGTGCCATGAATCTGGACAAATTTGAGAAAGGTCCTAGGGAGATTTTTCATCCTGAGATACAAAAGGTAATGGAAAGTTTTCTGCTTTGTAATTGTATAAAACTGATCACCACGTTAGGGTGGAACTGACAGGCCACTGGGATTCTTAGTCTTGGATTCAGAGCAAAATCACCTGTGTGGCTTTTAAAACATCCCCACAGGAGCACCTCCAGACATGCCTGAAGTGGGCATAGCAGGTCTGAACCAGTTAGAAATGAAAGCCTGCCAGGACCAGCGTGCTGGCCCCCTTCACTACTGAGATTCTTAATGCTCTCCTCCTCCACACTGGGGTGACCCCCACCTCCAGCCCCACGCCCCAGCTAGGGGTGCAGGGTCCCACAGCCGACCCTTGGCACTTCCTCTGCCTCTGCCACTGCAGAGCCCATCTCTGCGGGCCATCCTTGTCTCCTCTTCCATACAGTAGAAGAGGACAAGAAGAAAGATCCAGCAGCATTCTGTGGTCCCTCTTGCTGTTTTTCATCAAACGAAAGATGCTTTCACACTTCCCTACAGTTGTGCTTTGACCTGCCCATCATGAGGAGCCCTCCCGAGCCTCCCCCGCCCTCTGTGCATGAGCAGCCTGAGAGGGGCTCAGTCCCTGCTCCGTACTGCAGCCGCCACCAGGTTCTGCTGAAGAAGTCCCCTGGGAGCCCTCAGTAATGGGCTTTGGGTGCAGGCAGAGTTCTTAGCAATCGCGGCCCCCCGAGGATGAGCAGATGCTAAACCGACTGCATTGCAAAGGAAGCATCTTCCCCCCCGCTCAAGGAGCTATTTAAAATGTTCTTTATCTGTTTCTGGCTGCAAAGCTGTAGTGACATTTTTGCAACAAAAAATCTTTGCAGAAGCAACATGTGATGAAACTAGCTTTAAACGGATGGAGGCACCTGGGTGTCTGTGTGTTTCTTCCTTTTTTTCTCCCAGTACCAGAGGATCAAACCAGTGGTACTCACCACTCAGTTATAGCCTCAGCCTCACCCCCTTTTTTTTTCTTTTGAAACAGTGTCTTGCTAAGTTCCCCAGGCAGAACTCGAACTTGCCATCCCTTTACTTCAGCCTCCTAAAGGCTGGGATTGCAGATGTGCACCACCATTCCTGGCTGCGCCTTCCTGCCTCTACCCATCATCTTTTTTATTTTTGTAATTTTTGTAATTTTCTATCCATCATCCTGTTAGTTAGATTTGACTTTCCTAATTCTGTAGGGCTAAATTTGAACTTTAAAACATTTTAAATACATGTGTAATAGTCACTGTCTCCCAAGTCCTTTTATAACATTTTTTTTTAAAAATTCAGCACCAAAAAAATAAAATAAAATTCAGCACCAGCTCAAACTAACAATTAGAGTCATACCTTTATCACGTACACCACCAGTAGGACTATGTGAAGAACAAGTATTGGCTGGGATTACGGCATTGGCACACCTATAATCCCAGTGGTCTGGGAGGTGGAGGTAGGAGGATCCCAAGTCACAGAATTTAGAAGTGCAGGGAGAAAGGGGGGGTGGTGTAGTGCAAGGTCCTGTGTTCAGTCTGTAGTACTAAAGGAAGAAAAGAAGGGAAAACAGATTTGTTACTGAGATTATACTTTCTGAGACCAAAATTATAAACCAGGGAACAGCAGAGAAAGGATCTGATAGTGACCAATTTACAAATATTTAAAATACTTGGCAAGTTCCCTGGGACATTGGCAAACCAGGACACATGGCAGGAGCACCCCTTCTGAGCAGATGGAACCTAAGACAAGGAAACTGCAAGATAACACACTGTGAGCGCCGTGACACCTGCCCCTAGGCCAAATGCCGAGACCCCTGAGCTCGAGGCCGATTGATGAGACCTGACCAACGAGAGCCTGCCCCCCGCCCCAGGCCTGGGGCCGATGTCACAGAGCCGAGGCCTCACACTTGCCAAGCTCCTGGCAGCTGGGAAGCTGACAGGTGTGTGTTTCCCTCAGCTTCTCCCCACAGCCAGTGTGGGTAGAACAGCCTGAGGCTCACAGCCTCTCCCAGGCCCCTCGGAGCCTCCAGGTCTCACCTGTGAACCTGCGCAGTGAACCTGCGCCCCAGGGTGGCAGGGATCATAAACTATACAAGGGAATTTTGCAAGGGAATCTACAGTGACTCACAAATACAGAGGCTCCCACATTGGAAAGAGTGCAGTAATGTTACTTCTTCCCAGGATTCAGAAATAATAAAGATGGCTGAGTTCTGCATGAGGAGGCTTCCTGGTAAATAAGCCAAGGCTGTGTACCTCATGCAGTTCTTTCAGCTTTGCTGGGTTTCCAGCCTGCTGGAGTCCTCTCCAGAGAACCTGAGGCAAGGAGGAGGGAAAGGCCTTCTCCAGCCTGCTTGGCCTCCATCTTGGCCCTTGGCCCTTCTCTCTGCCACATGCGTGCTGTGGCTCACTGGGCCTGCCCTTCCCCACTTAGTGTCATCTGCTAATCCCCGTGGAGCCTCAGGCTTTGGTATCTGCCTGTCAGCCACCGTGTACTTTCTTAGAAATAGATCCTGGAAAAATGGGACTTGATGTAATTAGTTTACAGATCTATAGCATCCACAAAAAAAAGTATATATCAGGAAAAAAAAACCTTGTATAAATATTTTAATACTAAATTTATTGAGATATGAGATTCATACAGGTACTTTTACCTCTGCAACTAGAAGAGGTGCTCAAGGAGGTGGCCATTAGCTTCCAGGCATTTATTAGTATGATGGCCTGTGAAGTGTGCATGTATTTTCAGCAGACTCTTTTTATCTATGGTGTGGCTGAGGGCGAGAAGGAAAGTGTCTGAAGGCTGATGAAGTCTCCACCACACACAAGGCGCTCCACCCCCACCCATCCTCTTACCCTGCAGGGAACTTCCTCTGGGGCCAGAGCCACAGCAAGGACTTAAGCCAGGAGCCTTTAGGGCTGCGACCTCATGCAACCCTCTTAAGACGGAAGCTGAGTTAGGATCAGGCCAGTCATAGGGGGAAACCCAAGAATCTTGGCTCCTGTGTTTGGTCATAGTCTTTCATTTTGTTTTGTTTCCCAAAACCTCATAACCAACCTTGATCATTTGCAAAATGTCTTAATGCAACCCACTGCGAATAAGCTGAAATCGGGCTTTCACAGAAAGCCAGAGTGAAGTGATCGCTGTAAGGTGTGGACGTAACTGTTGCGCTTCACTTGGCAGGACTTGCTGGTTTTGGAAGAACAAGAGGTGAGTAGCTCCGCAGAGCAGCCCTGCTCCTTGTCTGCATGTGCACTCTCCCTTCTCATAAAAGTCAGCCCCTCGATGGGCCTCGCAGACGCACTTTACCGAGGGGCTTTCTCAAGGTAAACTTCAGAAGCAATGCATATACAGTCATGCAAAACAACCAAAGTTTTTAAATCTGCTTCAGATGTCAACCTTGAGTTCAGGGTGAGTAATGAGATTTTAATTTCCATCAAATTAAATTAGGATGTCTGAGCCTTAGTTGCTTTCTTGAGATACAAGATGCCAGCCATATTTGTGTATTTCTGTTTCCTGTTGTCTATTTTTTTTTAAACATTGGTTTTCTGAATAGGTAAACTAACCTATAGAAATATCCAAATCTGTTCAATAGGCAGTTGATTAAATAAATGATCATGTATGTATACTATGCCTCTCAGTAAATGACAGTCGCATTTGTGCAATTGCTTGGGCCGACCTTGGTAAAATCTTTAACACTGATCTCTCATACACTTATTTAGCCCATCAGCACATCTTGTTGACAGTTCTTCATAGAATATCCCAAACCCAGCCCCCCTCAGCGCCCCTACCCAGCTGCTCTGGTGTGTTGACACCGCCCATCTTCTCTCACCTGGGCTGTACAAGCCAGATCTGTGTTTCTCAGTGTTCTTTCCTTGCTAGGGGCTATTTTGCTTGAAGTGGCAAGAGTCCCTTGTAGTGATGCCTTGGAGAGGGTAAGCAACAGCCAGCAGCCTTCAGAGCCCCAAAACTCCCACTGAATCCTGCAGCTTCTGAGCTGGGCTCCACAGGGAGTATCTATTCCCGAGTCTAGCCTGTGAACCAGCACTTGCAAAGATGGGCTGGAGAAAAAGCTAATAAACAAGACTAATGATGACAGCCCAGAGATAGCTCAGAATAAGTGCTTGCCTGGCAAGCACGGGGTCCTGAGTTCAATCCCCGGTACCGGAAAAAAAAGGACTAATGTTGTTCTATAAAGTTAGCTATTTGGTAAAGTGGTATCAGTGTCCCTAAACCCATGCTTTGTGTGTCCACTGCGTAAGAGGTGCCGCGCAAGAGCACGTGGCCTAAGTGCCATAGCACACACAGAGCAAGGCACTGTGGGAACAGAGAGCTTTGTCCAGATGAGGGTCATGGGGACCACGATGTCAAGTTTTGAATAAGACTATCCTTTCCCAGTTCCAGAAGATTCTTTGGGAATCATTGAGACTTTCCTTTCCCCTCATACTTCACTTTTCACAGAAGAAAAACACTTCCTATCATACGGTTAACCAAGAATGCACCTACAGTCATGTTGAGTACTGGCTAAAGAAACTTAGAGCCTAATGTTTTTAGGTTCTGTACAAACTAAGATAGGTAACAACACCATGGATTAACCTCCAGCAGTTACCTCCCCTGGCATCCACATCTGGTCTTGGGACCTCAAGAATCCTCTCCTTCCCTCCAGGTCCACATGCAGCCATCTTCGGAAGCACAGATGGTGTTTGGTTGAGTAGCTTGTTCAGATATGACCCTTCAGGTGCTGGGATGCAGCCCATGGGTAGAGCATGTGCTGAGTGTCGTGCAAGACCCTGGGTTCCATCCCCAGCACCAGAAAACAGCAACCTGAAGTGATCCATTATTGGCAGCTATCCAAGACCACACTCTCCCTCCTAAAGTATGACATAACTCATTATTTTGACCAGTACCTTCATTTTAGCAATAGAACCTTTGTTAGCCATGGATATATTCGAGAAGCCCTAGAAATAAGATTTACCTAAATGAAGCCTTGTACGTAGGTTTAAAAACTTAACGGAGCATTGTGACAGTCTTTCTGGAACCTTCCCCTAAAGCCAGTGGTTCTGTCAGTAAACTGGAACTCTTTTGAGAGTAGTTATTCAAGACATCAGGCCAACAGAACAGATTGAGGCCGGGGATGCCTTGGCAAACCTGGACCTATACTCTTCCTGCCTGTAGGTGACGTGGAGGATCTGATACCTCTGGGTGTATGGATATCCGAAAGGCTGCCTTTCTGCCCTGTCCATGCCCAACAGGCTTTTCAGTTCTTCAGGCTGACCCCAACACCGTGGGATAATGGCTTAGACCTTACAACACCGGTTCTTCTGGGGTCTCCATCCAAAGTAGGGTGGGTCCTCAACAAGGACACCCACAGTACAGTGCCAGCCTCAGAATAGCCCCGTAGGGCTTTGAAAAGCTTTGGCCAGTGTCCAGGTGACAGTCGGCCCCATCTCTGCTGAGAGCTCTCAGTGATGCACAGTTCTCAGAGCCATCTGGAGAGGACCAGGCCATGACACTGGCAAGAGGCGGAGGTCCGTACCAGCCCCACCATTCACTCAGTACCAGCCCGGCACAATCTCGTCTTCCCCAGCCTCCCAGTCCCGTCAGTAAATGAAAATGTGGGTTCTGTGGGCTATGGTCATAATGTGCTATTCATTCATCACTCACAGCTCTGATGAGTGGACCTGGTGCTTTTGTCCTGGACTTGGTAACAGTTAGGTCAGCTGGACCTGATCTTAGGCCTCGTTTGTCCTCTGGTGTGGTGGTTCTCAAAGCGAGGTCCCTGGGAACCTATCAAACACAGACACAGTCCCAATATAAACTTGCCCATTGGGGAAACTCCAGAGACCGACCCAGCTGTCTCTAAGGAGCCCTCCAGGGGAGCCTGAGGCCTGGTCAGCATGGGGTAGCACCTGTTCAGGCCCTGCAGGGTTACTCCAAGAAGGCCATCATTTAGATCCCAGATTGCTTGTGAGTGCTTTTAAATAGACTCCCAAGAATGGGAGAGGTGGTTCCAGTATCCAGAAGACTGGAAATTGCTGTCATCACTTTTTAAATGCAGAAAAAAAGTGACAAACTATTGAAAGCAGTGGGTACAAGTTCCTGACAAAATTCTAAGAAATCAAAAACTGATATGTGAGGAAGAAGTGGTCACGCAGAGACCACAAGAGAAAAGTGGTTTCTGGTCGGTGTCATTTCTGTTGTCATTTATTGTATACTCCATCACTTATACCGTGAATACTCAATTATCAGCAAGGTTCCTGGTACCCAGTCAGCTCTGTGGATTCTACAGGAAGTAAAACATGTAACTCCTCCTTCAGGGGTTTAGATTCAGAAGACCTGAAAGTTCTAGAAAGTGCTTCGAGTAGCCTGCTGAAGGCTGAGCACTGGCTTTATACCAGGGCCATTAGGAAAGGCCTCTCTGGAAATTGCCATTTGCGCTGAGGTCTGCATTGTGGGGAGCAGCAGCTGTCCCGCGCACTGGGGCATGTTCTGGGAGAGTCAGCTGTGAGCGCCCTCCCTTTCCCACCTCTGGAGAAGTCTGCTGTTGCTCATGGCTGGGTGTCGATCTTGTAAATATTTAGAAGCACAGATTCTGGGATTTTCAGATTCTTAATTTTCCCAGGTCCAGTTTTCCTGAACCCTGGCCTTCTGCTGTGACCTCCCTCCACTGGTGCAGTGGCACAGGCCCTGAGCACTCTGTCCCTGGCCTGACCCACCCCACTGCTCACCAAGAAGCCCCACCTACTGGGAGTGACTCAAGCAACCGCATAGAGGTTGATTTTCTTCCAAATGGATTTCTTTTTACTGTGAAATACTTCCAGCATAGAAAGAAAGAGAGAGAGAGAGAGAGAGAGAGAGAGAGAGAGAGAGAGAGAGAGAAAGGAAGGAAATAGTACATGAAAATGTAAAAGCCCACTCCCCATCTTAAAGAACAAAACATTAAAAACATTCAGCATGCAGTGGAGACCCCGGTTTCACTCGCTGACCCTGGCCCGTTTCTCTTCCCCACCTCCCCAATCAGGACCTCAGGACCAGGAACAGGTTGTATTAATCTGGCATTAAAGTTGAGGATGGCAGACTGCACACTTGTACCAACTACTGCTTTCTTGGCTTACTTTTTTTCTTTTTCAATTTTTCCACATCTGCTTTGTGACTTATTCAGATTAAATATGTTTAGGAATTGGGGAAAATGAGCATTTAGTATAAGTTGCCTGCAATTTCCATTTCTATTTCTAAAAGAGTCCACAAGACATCAGCCTAAGATTGTTAGGTTCAGCTTTGAATCCCAATTAGCTGTCCTTTGCTGACTGGGGATTGGACTTGTTGGCGGTGGATTAGAAGATGCATCGCCCCGTGCTTGCTGTGGCCATGTGCCTGTCACACTGTGTTGCCCCAGAATGGACCTGACATCCTGCAGATGCCGTTAGTAATGAGATTACAGATGAAGAGACACAAAAAAGCTTATCTTCTTATCTATAAGCCATGAAAACCACAAAGGAACGAGCTGCTCATGGTGGCTCGTACTTGTAATCCAAGCTACTTGGGAGGCTGAGGTGGGAGGACTGCAAATTGGAAGCCGGCTTGGACTATTAGAGACCTCCCCTCAAAATAAATAATAAAGAAATGGCCACTGATGTTGATTAACACTGGAGTCCCCCAAGCACCCATCCTGGTGACTGCAGTAGTCCTATCTCATAACTGTTGGCTTTGATGGTAAAATTAACTTTGGATGATAAAACTGTCTTTTGTTGTCTATTGAAAGGGCTCTGTGAATTTCAAATTCGGGGTTGTTTTTGCCAAAGATGGACAGCTCACTGATGACGAAATGTTCAGCAACGGTGAGTGGGTGCTTCCTCCTTTCTGCTGACAGAAACATCATGCTGCCTTGTAATTTGAATTCAGAATTGAAGTAATTTGCCAGGCATAGGGGCACACGCCTGTCATTCGAGCACTCAGAAGGCTGAGGCAGGCGCATCACCACAAGTTCACGGCCAGCCTGAGTTGCATCATGAATTCAAGGCCAGCCTGGACTGCTACAAGACCACCTGCCAGGACTGAACTCATCTGGTGAATTGGAATTTTAATCCAAGGAGATACTTTCACAAAACTTCAGGGCAAATTTTATCGGGCATTTCGTTTTCATTTATGTGGCAAATAACACTGATCACTAATTTCTAACAGTCCCTGCTCAGGGTACTAGAGATACAGCCTACGTGAAAAAGCACATAAATATGGAGAATTTGCTTCTTTAGGTCTCAAAATTAGTGGAAAATTGTTCCTGTGATTATTATGGTTTGAAGAATCATAAGGTAGTGTCCTCCTCGTCACTGTTTTTCATATTATGTACCTATTTACAGTTAATGGAGGCAGTAGTCACTTTTTCTCCCCCATACTAAGTGCCTGTGTCCCTTGTCTAATGGTGGTAAAGTTGGAATTTTCCTTTCCTTGGATTCCTGGGAACTGTGGGCTGCCTTATGGCCCCAAGAAGGAAAGGTTACTTTGTGCTGTTACCTACTGCAGACATCCGGAGTCTGCTTTCCAAGGGCAAGCTTTCGGTGCATTGTTAGGAAACAAGGACTTACTGATACTCAGTTTCTTCATACTTTTCGTCTTCCACAGAAATTGGAAGTGAAACTTTTCAAAAATTTTTAAATCTCCTGGGTGACACAATCACTCTAAAGGGCTGGACAGGCTACCGCGGCGGTCTGGACACCAAAAGTAAGATTGTCTCCTGATTTGTTCTGTTACTATTGGTAGAATGCATTAGCCAGCCTGACCTGCACTTGAATTTGTACTCAGGGTGGGGTGTGGGTGGAGATGGACCAGAGCCGACTGCAGGGAAGCTGAGCGCCACAGTCTGCTCAGCTTCTGAGCAGAAGTGAGCTCACTTTGCATGGGTCTTTGGACACGGGGGCCCTCGGAGCCCTCGGAGGTGGCAGGACTCATGGTCTCCCATAAGCACAGTCAGGTGCTGCCTGATGACATTTCCACACCCACCACATAGGCCCAGAAATTGTGTTTTCTTGTGACAACATAGCCAGACTGTATCAGAACACTCTGACATTCACACAGCACAGTGGCCTAACGACTGCACCATTCTCAGCAACTGTCTCTGTCTTCCAGCAGCACCTGGTTGTGCTAACTGTTGAGTACATCTGTGTCCCAGGACTGTGCTTGGCTCTGGGGATGTGGATAAACCAGCACGGTCCCTGCCTCTAGCAGCCTGGTGCCCACTGGGCAACATAGATATTAAACAGATAGTTATCAAATGGTTTACCACAGGATGCTTGCAGGAGCTGGGAAGAGCAGAGCACCATGGGGCATTGTGCCATATCTGGGGGACTAGGGAAGGCGATGATGTTCCAGACAAGAGGGAGAGAGTGATGAGTGGGAGCAGCGTGAGTGAGAGAAGAGAATGCCACGCGGAGGGAATATCTGTGAAGTCCCTGAGACAAGAAGGGCCCAGGAAAGACCTTTGCAGCTGGAGAGCAGAGGTTGCAGGGAGGTTGCCGTATGGACTGGAGATGGGAGCAGGGGTGATGCTGTGGGGATTTCTGGTCGTACTGGTGTCACTGTGTACTGGGGTCAGGAGTCATTACGTAGTTGGTGCGTGGGGCTGCAGCTGCATGGAGAGTGGCATGGAGGGAAAGGGAAGAAGAACCAGGCAGGCACAGCTGCCCCAGACAGGAGGGGCGGGGCTCTGTGGCTGGGTGTGCCGGCAGGGCGGGCCCTCTCCAGGGCAGAGGACACAGGACCTGTGCTCATGGAGAATGGGGCTGAAGAGGAGAAGGGGCTCAGCACAGTCCCCCACTCTGGGCCTGGCGCAGCTGGCGGGTGGTGGCACCAGCAGTGAATTGGAGAACATTTGAGGAAAGCATCTGGGTGTTGGGACCTGCAAGGCAGAGACAGATGAGATCACAGGTTCAGAGTGGGGATCGTGCGCCGGAGATGTCACTCGACAGCACAGCCCCTGCCTGCCTGGCCGGCACCAGGCTGTGAATTCAGTTTCCAGTACCAAACAAAAACAAAAGAAACAGATTGGGGATTGCTTCCTGTGTTTCTACTCTTATTCTTTTGTTTGATTGGTCGGGCAAAGGTGTGAGGCTCCTTTGGCCCAAGTGCAGCAAGCTCCAGCACCCAGCTGCCCTTGCCAGGAGCCTCTCCCCCAGCACACACTGGCATCGTTTCTTAGATTCTGCTTTTTTTTTTTTTTTTTTTTTTTTTTTTTTTTTTTTTTTTTTTTTTTTGCGGAACTGGGGATTGAACTCAGACCCTTGCACTTGCCAGGCAAGCACTTATTCTACTGAGTCATCTCCCTGGCCCCATTTCTTAGATTCTGAGTTGGAAGCTGTGTGTGAGAACTATACCGGAAGTGGCTTCCCTGACCAGCATGGGGATGGAGGGCTTGGCCCGGCTTCCCTCAGTGTCTGAGTGCATGGGGGGGACCCAGGCACCTGCCAGATCATCACCGGCGGCCACCCCCAGCCTCACAGGTGGGATCCTGGCTGCCACCCACCAAAGTGCACCTGGCAGGCTTGCTAACATCCCTGGGGGCAGATGCTACTTTCATCTCCACTTTGAAGCTAAGAAACTGAGACCCAGAAAAACGGTGAGGTGACTTGCCAAAAGTAACTTTCTTTTTAAGTAATAACTTAAGATAATACAATAAAAGAGCCCTTAAACTTTGAGAAAGAAAAGTAACGCAGCTGATGAGAACTTGGGTCCAGGGCTGCCAGACGCCCTCCAGAGCCCGTGCTTTCGCCTCCTGCACAGTCCCACCAGAAGCATCCCGTCCTTCAGCTCCTGGGACGGCTGTGTCATCTTGCATTGCCTTCATCCTGTGCACACCCAGCAACTGGGAATCAAGGAGTTAGAGCACACTCTTCTTAGTCCAGCTGTCAGATCTCTCTTTTGAGGCCAGACATGAACCTGACAGAGAGCAAGTCTAGAAAGATCTGTTGTCCACGTAGAACAGGAGGAGCCATGCAGGAAGTAGAGCAGTGACACTTGGGCGATCTTCTGTTGCTTCTCTTCTCTGGTGGATAATCCAGAAAGATCTTTGAGAATGTGCTGCGTACTGCATGTCCCTCATCTGAAAGTGACGTCTGTGTGCATACGATCTCAGTTCTCTCTGTGCACTAAATGCCACTTGTATCTTACAGATGACACCACAGGGATACACTCGGTCTACACTGTGTACCAAGGGCATGAGATCATGTTTCACGTTTCCACCATGTTGCCATATTCCAAAGAGAACAAGCAGCAGGTAGGTGCAGGCTCCCGGAGAATAGAAACCAGATGTAGAGAGAACGTCGTGACGATCTCATAGAACTGAAGCTCTGTGCGTTAGCGTATGAGCTGGATTATAGCTACCAATGTAGAGACAGTTGCTATAGTCTGCATACGTCAACTGTCAACAAGTCCTAGGACGCTCCATTTTCACGAATGCTGTCACCTTAAGGAAATGAAGGGTTAAGGCAATAATGTGCATATGGGTGCATGAGCATGTGTATGAGGGGGCTGTAGACTTGTATTAGTGCATGTTATATTGCTGTAGCAAAATGCCTGAGGCTGGGTACTTTATAAAGAAAAGGCTTGCTCAGTTAACAGTTGTATGGGCTCAAGAGCCTGGTGCTGGTATCAGCTCTGCTGAGGGCCTTAATGTAGGTGGTCTCACAATAGCTGGTACAGATGAAACCACACAGCAAGACGGTGCAAGTGAGACTGCAGGAGCATCATGCACATCGCGCTCCGTAACAGTCTGCTCTTGCAGGACCCTCAGAACAACAGTGGACTCCCAGGAGAAAAGCGTTAACCACCCCCTAAAGACTTCTTCACCTCCCACCAGGCCCCAGCTCTTGCCAGCACCACACTAGGAACCAAGCTTCCAGCACTGGGCCGCCAGGCCATGCTCGGCCATAGCTCAAGACGTACATTTGGTGTCTTCTCTCAGTGACTTCTTTCATTGCGCCTTCTGTCTAGAATGAGCCTCTCCAGGTTGTAACATAAGTGGCTCCTGTGCGGTGGCTGGTGCGCGTTGTTGTTCAGGTCAGCGCAGCCGGTGGACACCAAGTGTCTGTGTGGGCTGCGCCACTCTGGAAAGCTCCCTGGGGTGCCCCAGCCCCTTCTGGAGCCTGGCTCTTCACAGAGGAAAATCTTCCCACTTGGTGGCATTTACATGCTGCTGGCTTTTGAGGGATTTTGGAATTTCTGTTTAGATTTTTTATGAGTTTCTTACCACTTTTTACACATGGACAACATCTTTATGAATAAATGTCACTCACGTGAATGGACAGTTTAGCAAATATTTGTGGGAAATAGGAACCTAGAGAGTGTGTGTTAGGGCTGAGGATGTGCAATTCCTATTCCAACAAGACAGACCCAAAGCAAGCAGCTTCATGGGTCAGGATATGCGGTTGCCATGGTGGGATGTGGAGATGCTGCAGGGGGCAGGAAGAGCCGGTGCCACCTGGTGCTGTGAGGGCTGCACTGAGCTGGGAGGCCGTGGAGGCCTCAAGTCTGGTCTGGTTTGGAAGGAGAACAGTGAAGGACAGGCTGAGCAGGAAGTGCATAGGCCCAGGAGGCCTGGAAGTGGCGGAGAGCCCTGCACAGTGGGCAGGCATCCTCCCATGGGTGGGAGTGCAGGTGTTACACTGCCAGACTCACCTCCTAGTGGGTCAAGTTCATAGGCTCCTGCGATCTAGTGGAAAAGAGGGGCCACATCGGTCTTCCTGGTCATTGTGAATTTAGTTGACTTATATTTAGTGATAACATCAAAAACCTTCCAACAGGGGCTGGCAAGATAGCTCAGTGGTCTAAAGTGTATGCTTAGGCAAGCGCATGGGACCATGGTTCAATCCCCTGGACCCATATGCCACTCCAACCCCAACCCCAGGGCAGGCTGAGCCAGCCACAAAAAAAAAAAAAAAAAAAAAAAACTTCCATTGAAATATATTACAAACCCAGTGCCAGCCTTTTCAGTACCATACATTTATCAAAATTGCCCATGCCCCATGGCATATGGGGAATTAGCCAGAGGGACAAGAGGGACAAACACACCAGTTCAGCCTCTGTCCTATTCAGAAGTCTCTCTTTGAAGGGTTCGTTAATGACCTTATCTGTTTAGGGAAGCGGTCAGCACAGCAAGGGGCAGCAACAGCAGTCCCGGGCACTGAGCTACTCCCAGATGGCCCTGCCATGCTCAGTACCTGGGCTAGCATGGGTTCCCCTGGTCCAGCATCAGTAGGTCACAGAAACTCGAAGTTATAAAACTTCCGTCCGTTACCAGGACAATAATGCAGGTGAGAAAAGAAACAACGAGATGCAGAATGCTGGTGAACTTAAGTGCTTAACCCCGAGGTCAGCTGGGGAAGGACCTCCGCCTCAGTCCTGGTTTTTGGGGGGCCTAAGGTTACTGGCAAAAAGTTAGAGGCCAGCCTGAGTCCTACAGTTTTCTTGGCTTTTTGACCCGCTCACTTCTGGAGCACTAGTGGAACAGTCCTGACGGCACCCCAGGAATGATTTAAGCAAGCAGGCTTTCCCAATTTTGTGCGAGCTTCTGGTTTTATAGGTTGTGATGTGACTGTAACTTCCTCAGTCCCTGTCTTTCCAAGGAGACCAAAGGAACCAAAGGAGGGGTGTCACTGTCAGCCTCTTTGGGCCCTCATCTGCTTCCTGATACCCCCAGGGCCAGTGCCACACACTCCAGACACCCACGCAGCACTTTGTCCCAGATGAAGGCACAGGCCGGGCTTCCCAGAGCCAGATGAACACACTGTGCACACTGCCGCACTCCTGGCTTCCCCTGTCCTTGCACATTCTCCCCCCTTCTGGATCTCTGCCAGCCTCATGACTTTACTCACTTTCAACATGCCAGTGCCACGTGGTGTGACCTCCTTCCCACACTGCAGACCCCTCCCTGGATAGGTGCCCCCACCCTCGACAGCCAGGACAGAGCACCAGGCTTCCACCTTCACTGAGGTCCTTTCCGCTCCTCGTGTTCCCAAGCAGGAGTAGTGGAATCCTTCACAGCTCTTCTCTCTGGCTTACCCTGTATTCAGTCTGTCAGGAAATCTGGCTGTGCCTTCAAAATATGTCTAAAGTCAGATCACGTGTCACACTTCCCTGATTGGCTGACACCTCTCAGATGGATTATGTATGCAGTTGCTTTCCAGGGCCCCCAAGCTATTCCTTTGTCCCCTGACCATCAGCTTCCCAACCCAGCAGCAGAGTGAGCCTTTCACATGCAGTCCGGTCCCACTGCTTCCCTTCTCGACCTCCATGGTGCTGGTGCAGACCAGTGTCCTAACCTAGCCTTGTTCAATCTGCCTCCCTTCTTTGACACCCTGCTGCTGCCCTTCTCGCCTACTGTGTCCCTCGCCTCCGTCCCTCTGTCCCCAGACTCTATTCCTGGGCCTTTGAGTTGCCTTTCTCACTGCTGGGAACTCTTCCACTACACCTCCACAGGCCCTGGCCCACCACCCCACACCTCCCCAGCACCCTTGTGTAAACTCAGCACCAAGCCACCATCCAAGGCCCACAGGCTGCAGTCCTTCCCTGGGGCAGTTACTCCCTTTGAGCACTAAGCAGATGTGGTCCCTGGTTCTGCTTCCTGTATGTGCTTTGGGCCCCACCCCTGCCAGAGTCTAAGTGAGGGCAGGGCTTTTGTCGTTGTTCCTGGCATAGAGTAGGAACCCAGTAATATTTGTTTAGCATGTAAAAGAATAGGGGCTGGAGAGATAGCTCAGCAGCCTGACCGCTTGCCTGGCAAATGCAAAGACCCGGGTTCAATCTCTGGTACTGCATGCTGTGTTGGCCCAGGAACCCCAGGCATGGTGCTACACGCCTGTAATCCCAGTCCTGGGAAGGCTGAGACAGGAGGCTCACCAGGAGTCTGAGCTGTGGAGCAAGACTCTGTACCAAGTAAAAGAATACTGAAATTGATAGGTCTTTTTAGGCACCCAGTGCAGCGGAAAAACAGGCAGAAGGAAAAAGGGCAAGTGGCTTTATTATCTTGGAGGACAGGGAGAGAATGTGGGGAAGATGAGGGCTTCTCTGACTGGAACAAAGGGAGGCTGAGGCTTTTATGACCTTCTGTCAGGGGCGGAGTTCGAAGGGGATGTTTAGATAGACCTGGGGGAGCTGGTTAGGGTCTTCCCTGAGGCGCGGGAAGGGTGAGAGGCAATTGTACCCCGGACTGAGTCGCAGAAGGGGAGGTGGCCTTGGGAAGATGGGCTTTTGTTTTAAGGGCATCAGCCATATTAGATGGCCACCGTCATGATTCAGCAATTCATACTGAGGCCAGAACCTCTCAGAAATATAGTCACCTAGCATATAATCATGCTCTTAAATGAGCAAGAGGTTTTAGTATTTTCACAAGATTTTCTAGCTGTCACAGTCAATTTCAGAACAGTGTCATTATAGCAAAGATAAACAATCTGTCCCTTCCCTTCCCTGACCTGACCTCACCTTCCCTCACCTTCCCTCTTCCTGCCCAGTCTGCCTTGGTCACCCTGCCTCTGCTTTCTCTCTGTATGGGTGGTTGCCCTGTTCTGGACATTTTGTATAAATCAAATCATATAATATATGGCATTTTCTAACTAGCTTCTTGTGATCAGCATATTTTCAGAGTTGATCCACATGATGCTGCTTCATTCCTTCTACTTACTGAACAGTTTCCCATTGTGTGGATACAAGCTATGTATTATTTATCCATTTGCCAGTTATTTTTATTGTGGCTTTAAAAAATGCATAACAAAGGCCAGCCAAATAGCTCAGCAGATTAAAGTGCCTGTAAGCAGGCACAGGGGCCGGGGGTTCAATCCCTGGGACTGCCATGCAGGCCCCGCCCCCGGGTGCACTGAGATAGTGATTGAGACTAGGGGTGGTGGTGCGTGCCTGTAATCCCAACACTTGTGAGGCTGTACACAGGAGAATCACTATGAGTCCGATCTAGTAGTAAGACCCTGAACACCCTGTAGACCCTTCCCTAAAATACAAAAAATAAAATAAAAAATGCATAATATAAAAGCCTCCAGCTTAACTCATGGGACGCCTCCAATTCAGTAGCAGTGAGTCCATTCACATCATGGGGCACCTATCACCACCATCCTCCTCCAGGACTCCTTACCCCCTCAGCTGGAAGCCCAAAGCCCCCTGAATGATCTAGATCTGTGGTCAACACGTTTTTCTGGAACGGGCAGATGGAGACTATTTCCAGGCTTGCAAACCATGTGGTCTTTTTGCAGCAGGGGGCTCCTAGAGTGCAAAAGCAGCCACGGGCAGTGTGAACAAGCAGGCAGGGCTGGCCAGCCAACCCCATCTAGACCTCTGCCTGTCTGGTCACACAATGACTGCGGCACTCCACTGGATCCCTGCTGTCCTTAGCTCCAAAATAAGGCAGACTAATGATGGCTACTCACAGCCACACCCCTCACTGGAAGGCGGTGTTCAAGTGCTATCGCCTTGAATAGTCCTGCTGGCTGAATACTGCGGCAGTGAACAGCTGTAGCAAAGCTCACCCTAGAACAGCGCCCAGCCCAGCCTTTAAAAGGACTGGCAGCTTCTGTCACCTCTCTCTCAGGATATGTGCTTTTTTTTTGGTGGAACCGGGGATTGAACTCAGGTCCTTGCACTTGCCAGGGAAGCGCTTATTCCACTGAGTCACCTCACCGGCCCCTGGACATGTGCTTTTGGAAGGCTTGAGCCCCATGTCAGAAGTCAGCCCCTGTGCTGCAGAGGCGGGGGAGGAGGCCATTGGGAGGTCAAGGCAGAGGTCACTGGGAGGCCCTAACACTGATGGAGCTGGGACAGGACAGGTGTCCCTGTCCTGCTCAGCAGCCAGGTGACTGCAACTGATGGAGACCAGAAGAAGCTGCTGGCTGGGACCAGTCAGCCACAGAACCGTGGAAGACTATGAGCTAAGTGAACTCAGCTGGCAAGTTCTGGAGTGGTTTGTTATGTAGCAAGAAGTAAGCAACGGGGCCCTGCTTACCCAGCTTACCTTGCTGTTATGGTTTGCGTCTAGGTGTCCCCCCAAAGCCTCATGCCGTCAGGGGGTGGGCTTCTAGAGGTTGTGATTAACTCATGATCCAGTGTGAGGGAGGGAGAGGCTCGGAGTCAGGGGGAAAGACAAGTTCAGGTTGGGAGAGGACTGGGAGAGCCGCGGAGACTGGGCTGGTGAAGCCAAAGCCGTCGGAAGGTCCTTGTGGTTGGTAATGCTGTGTTGTGTCCTTTAACAATGTGTTTGAGTGATCTCAGTGATGTCATTTATGCTCATCACAGGTGGAAAGGAAGCGCCACATTGGAAACGATATCGTCACCATCGTGTTCCAGGAAGGAGAGGAATCTTCTCCTGCCTTCAAGCCTTCCATGATCCGCTCACATTTTACACGTATCCTGCCTGGGCCTCCGCAGGGCTCCAGCTCAGAGGCCTTGTTGACTTCAGATGACTCACGACCCACACGCTCCACCTGGCCACCGTGCGCTGCTGGAGCCTGAAACTGGCTGCCTTTGAATTTGTGCTAATTCCTAATAATTAATAATAATTCCCTAGTTAGGGCATGTTGCTCTCTGCCTCCCTCCACCCATTAGAGTAGTGAATAGATTAATTCTCAGACAATTCTTGACTTCCGAAGTATCCTGCGGTCTGTGCACTGAGGGGAACTTCTGCCATCTGTCAGTGATAAGTAAACTAAAGGAATGGCAAGCAGCAAATGAATCCCCAAAGAAATCTGCTTTAGTTATAAAAATTTCTAAGTTATGCTAAAAAGTCAAGTTGGGTGTGGTGGTACATATGCCTGTAATCCCAGCACTCAGGAGGCGGAGACATAAGAGTTGCCGTGAGTTCAAGGCCATCCGGGACTACACAGCAAGACCCTATCTCAACCTTTTTTTTGTTTTTGATACAGGATCTCACTATGTAGCTTGGACTCACAGCGATCCTCCTGTCTCAGCCTCCCTAGCACTGGGATTACAGGCGCGCGCCATCACACCCAGTTTCGGTGCCAGCACTGCATGAAGTTCCGGGGAACAAACTCCGGACCTTGCGCTAGCCAGGCAGGTGTTTATGCCACTGAGATATCTCTCCAGCCCAATAATGATTTTTTAATTAAAATATAAAAAGCCCAAATAATTTGTTCTGGTTGAACCTAAGCCCTGATAATAGCTTCTGCATAACCACCTCTTGAAGTCTGAAAATTGCTAAACTAGGAGATTTTTATTTGCTTCACCTAATCCCTGTTCAGTTTATTAAGCCAGCAAATTTGGTAGCCACTCGTGCCCCTCTTACTGTGGGTCACAGTCATGACCGAGAGGTAGTAGCCAAAGGTGATAGCTTAGCAGGTTTTCTGCAACAGGCATCTTCCAAATCAGTTAGTTACTCATATTCCCCAGAGACCCAGTAAAGCTGCCAAGAGAAGAGCCCTGTGGTTCACACATCTGGAAATAGCTTGCTCTCTACGCTCGACTTCGTCCTTAGAGCCTCACAACATAGCACATTAGTAAGTACTTGGAAGTGAAGACCGCCAAATGTCTTCATGAGACTAGGAAGGGAAACAGGCGCACGCCTCCACCTGGATTTTGATTTTCTTCCTTCCCAGCCTGTGCACGGAGCACCATCTCCCGGCTTGCCTCATTGAAGACTGGCAATATTTGCTCCTGCTTGTAGCGCAGTTCTTACAGAACAGAAAGCCTAAATTCTCCGAGTGCAGCACAGGAGAGGAAAGCCGTTCTCTTCCTGGGTTTCCCTTACTTGAACAATTTACATATGGTTGGCACATCTGTTTCGGGAAACGGAGGGGAGGATGGTTATCCATGGAGATTCATTCCGCTGAGCCGAGGAGTGGGAACGCTGGGGACAGAGGGCCTCACAACCCTGGAAGACCAGCTGGGCGTGGGAGGTGGTGGGGACAGGGAAGAGCAGGAAGAGGATGGCCGCTGGGGATGGTGCAATGCTTTTTTTTTTTTTTTAAATCTTTTTAAGACATTTGTTGAGAGATGATTCACTGTATAATTTCCGTGTGTGTGTGTGTGTGTGTGTGTGTGTGTGTGTGTGTGTGGTGCTGGGAGGGGCAGGGCTCCCCTCACACATGCTAGGCACTCACTCTACCCCAAGCCTCACCGCAGCGATCGCGCTATTCTGGTCTTGGCAGGCTGTAGCCCAAGAGGAGTAGACTTTGCTTAGAAGCCACCACCAGCCACATTGGCTTGTTCTGTTTTGTTTTGTCTATCAAAGCCAGAAGGAGTGAGAGAGAAGGTGTATAGTGGCAACATTTAAATTTGCTTTCCTTCTCAAAATGTGTGAGATGAAATATGTGACTAATTTCATGGTGGGATCTTGTTTGGGTTTCCAGGCAAGGAGTTGCTCTTTTTGCTCTGTTGGCAGCTTAGTTGTTTAGTGTCTGCCTTCATGTTGCTTTTCTGACAGCTTCGGAGATTTACCAGCAGACGCTCCCGCAGACACTAGCCCTAGTCACAGCACCCTCGCACACACCCTCCTGGCCTGTCTGTCTAACGAAGGCGAGCAATAGGTGTCCTACCTAGCAGTCAAAATAATTCTGCATGCGATTTTTGAAGCACAAGCTGTCGATTGTGAGCGTGAGGTTGTTGACTAATTTCCTTGACTGTTGCCGTAGATATCTTTGCCTTAGTGAGATATGACCAACAAAATGACAACTACAGGTAGGTGACAACCTTTTCTTACTCTTTTCTAATCCTCCAGTTTCGCTGTTAATTTGGCACTGATTGTGTGAGCCTCTTGATGGACACACTTCTTGAATTTCTACAAGCGCTTTCACTTTAGCAAATGTTCTCCAGAGCCACCTCTCTTCAGGAAAGATTTGCTTGATACAGCAGATGCAAGGGTCAGGGTTAGTTTGGTTTTGGGGTTTTGTTTTTGGGGGTTTTTTGGTTTTTTGTTTTTGTACTTTATGTGAGGCAAGTCTGATATGTTTGATCGTAGCTGTCTTTTCTGGGGTTCTTGCCAGGTCCCAAGTTAACCCCCGGTACTGCAAAAAAGAAAAATGTAATCTGTCTAGAAGCCCAAAGATGTCATGAAAAGACGTTGACCTTTTACCAAAAGGATTTTGGGTTTGAATCCTGGCCCTGTCGCTTACTGATATTGATTGAGGCCTTGCAGAAGTGTTTAGCTCCTCAGAGCCTCAGGCTTTGTGTAGAATGAAGGCAACGCCGCCCACCGGGAAGAATCGCAGCAGTGCCAAGGTGTAAATCCCAAGTGTGGTGGGCAGGTGGTGTGGGTTGTTGTTGTTCCTCCTGGTGGCCTGGCCCATAAACCAGTGAGTAGACCACAAAGGACTCAGGAGGACTCAGCCTCCACCCTAGAAGTACACTGGCTAAGCTGGAAAGGAGGCCAAGATGGCGGCCTAGGGTCCTGCTGTGAGATTCATATTCCTAACACATCACATAGGCCACTCTTCAGATTGACAGGCAAAATATCAATGACCTTTAAACAAAAGCCAACTAATTCTGGAATGCTCTCTACATAGGCTGAAAATATTTTCGGAAGAAAGCGTACCACTCTTTGGCCCACCCTTGCCATCCCCACCGGTGTTTACAGACCACCAGGAATTCAGGGACTTTTTGCTAGTGAAATGTAAGTCTCCTCTTCAAAATGTTTCTGTGACTTGTTCCCTGTCAGAACACATTTCTTCATATTCTCCTGGGGTGCAGCAAGAGAAAAGGTCATTGTCAAGGCCTTCTGTGTTCTGTCAATTCTCCCTCCAACACATACTCCGTTTTCTGATGGTGGCATGCAGGTTTGCTCCCAGGTCCACATTCACCCCTGCCTCATCCTTCCCTCCCGCCTTGCTTTTTTATCCTTACCTTCTCCAAGTGATGGGCCTTCAAACTGACCTCTCTGCCCCAGATTCTGATGCAGCCATCCTGAGTCTCGGCACATGGGTGTACCTGGGTCTTCGTCAGAAAGGAATGAGGTGGGGAAAGAGTGGCTATGATACAGACTTAGGGATGGTGAGAGTTGGGGGGCAGGGCTGTATGTTTGAACCAAACTGTGAATGGGAGCCCCCTAGCCCCAGGCCTCAGGAGCCTCCCTCCTTCAGAGCTCAGAGCCCTGCCTCAGCCTGCCCAGAGTGCCCTTAGTTCTTCTGTGTGAAGGCCTAGGGATGGACTGCCCTCATTGGTGATCAGAAGCAGGCCTCTGGGTGTCATCCACTGGAAGCTCTAGAGCCCCCACCAGCCAGCCCTGAGGTCCTGGCAGTCACTCAATCCATGCCTCTGTGAAGAAGCTGCTTTCAGTCTTCTAACAGGCACGCTGGGTCCTGCAGCTACTTTGCTGGCTGCCTCCCATCGCCTCCCACCCACACACAGGCTGCCTAATTCTGTCACTGTTACCATGTGGTTTCAGAGCATTTGGAAAACCTCCTGCCCTCCCCTCTGAGTCTGTCTTAATCACCTGGCCTGAAGGTGGCACTTTGTCCGGGACGTTCCAGAATTCTTCACAGACACCTGCTCCTCCTCTTCTTGTCTTAATTATTCTATAGCACTGGCCAAAGCCCGGCCTGTTGGCTGGGGCAACACAGGCTAGTGCTGTCCCACCGTTGCCTTCTTTTCTCCCTCATCTGTCCTTCATGGCCCTGCAGGTGCATCCTCCCTAACAACCAGACAAGGCCCCAGTGTCTGTGCACCCTCACATGTGACACTTGAAGGGTTACATGCCACTTAAGTCCAGGCTAAGCCAAGGTACTTGATGGCCACCTTGGCCCCTTGCAGAGGTTTCCATTTGCTTCCCACCCTTTCCCTAGGGAATGGGGCTGTGAGGAGCCCCCTGACTGAGGTATCACCACACGTCCCCAGAATGTCACCTCCTGCACCTTAACCTGCACCAGCGGTCCCTCCTGATGTTGGGAGCAGCACAAGCTGCAAATCACTTGCAGAAGAGATTGACTTTGTCTCTCCTTTTGCAATTCTATACCCTTTATTTCAAATGCTGGGTCCCACACTCAGGAGCCTGAAAGGTGGGGAGGGAAGGAGTGAGTGAGCGCCGTGAGCAGAGCGGAGGAGTCCAGAGCTCAGCTAGGGTGCTGCCTCAGGCACACGAGCCTGGGGTTGCCAGCTGGGCAGTTTTCAAAACAAGCCAGACCTCCGACATCCTTTATGAAACTGGCTGAGTCTGTGGGATCCTTCTGATTCAAGTCCAGAGGACCTGGTAGAGAGCAAGAAACAGAGTCGGCAACAAGGAACAGGTGCAGGCACTGGCAGCAGAGAGGGCTTGGAAACCTGGGACACCAGCCCAGTGTGGCAGTCCCTCAGGCCCAGGCAGGGAGAGTTAAGCAGCTCACCAGCAGAGCCCAGCCAGACTCAGAGTGACTGGTCATCACGCGCAGAGACTGGGGTGGAGGGAAGCGGGAGTCCACTGGGTAATGGGAAGGTGCGCAGGGTGGAAGAGCAGCTGAGGGAGCCACGAGGGCGAAGAGAGCGCCTGGCAGGGGTGCAGTGGGAAGGCAGAGCAGGAGGCTGGTCGGCTGACAGCAGAACCCCTGGGACCAGAGCATGAGCTTGCAGAGAGGAGGAAAGCATTTCAACAGAAATAGTGGCCTTTCCTCCTACTCAGCTTAACTGAATCGTCTAGAGTTGATTTTTCTATGCTACTAAGGAGGAAAAAAAAATCCTCTAATGAAAAAGTTTCTAGTCACAGAATTAAGGAAAATAGTAGGCACCAGCTGGACGCCTTTAGTGCAGCGGCCTGGGAGGCTGAGGCAGGAGGATCAAAGCTTGAGCACAGTGGGACAACTTAGCAACTTAGCCAGACCCTGTCTCAAAGTAAAAAATAAAAAGAGAGGCTGATTAGCTGTGTGGCAGGCCTACATTCAACCACCAGCATTTCAAAAAGAAAAAGAAAAAAGAAAAAAACACAATTACTCAGGAAATGTCTTTTTTTTTTTTTTTTTTTCGGAACCGGGGATTAAACTCAGGCCTTTGCGCTTGCCAGGGAAGCGCTTATTCCGCTGAGCCATCTCCCCAGTCCTCATGGAAACGTCTTTTGCATAGAAGTCTTTTTCTTAGCAGATGGATTATCTCTAAAGAATGCCTTTTTCCTAAATGTTCCATTTTTCAGTCTAAAAACACTAACTTTCTTCTAGCCCATGCTTGGAAAAAACTAATCACTTAGATGTGTTTGGCGCAGTATGCCTCTGTGTGTTTTGGATAGTGCTCGTCTGGCCTCAGTGTCACCACCCATGAGGAAGTAGGGCTGCACCTGTGTTCGGAAGTAGAAAACCAACTTCCCAGAAGCTAAAACTGTCTCGCCTTGGAATCCACAGCCAGCAGCAGGGCGGACTCCGTCCCACCGCTGCCTTGCCCTCAAACCCCTGACTCCACAGCTTGTCATACGCTCTAATGTGTAGCTCTGCATTTCACTTTAGATTCTCTTAGTGGCTACTGTCTGTTAAAACTCCAGCTCTCTCCAGAAGCAACAGGCTTTAGGCTAAAGCCCACAGGATCCTGCTGAGACAATTGTTATTTTTTTCCAACTAAGTGCAGCAAATATATCCTAACCTTGCAATGGCATCCTGGGAGGGCCAAGGGCTAGGTGTGCGACGAAAGAGCTGCCCAGGTATCAGGTCCGTCTCTGCTCAGGCAGTCTGCCGTCCTCTTAGGAAGGGGAGCTGACACGAGCCACACAGATGTGGAGCGTTCTCTGGCTTTCTTCTGTGCCAGGAAGCTCAGACCAACGCAGGAAATACCAGTATTAGGAAGCTGGGTGATGTTCACTGGGTTACTGATGTTTGTAACTCCCTTTTAAACTTGATTTGTTTTAGTAATTAATGGTGAAAAAGCCACCTTGGAAACCCCAACCTTTGCCCAGAAGCGCCGGCGTACTCTGGACATGTTGATTCGATCTTTATACCAGGATCTGATGCCAGATTTGCATAAGGTACCTGGGTCCACGGTCTCTCCCTCCCATGGGGTCCGAGCTGAGTCCTGGCACTGAAGTCCTATTCAGAGCAAAAGCATCACTTTGGTCCTTGCTGTCACAACCTCTGTGGCCATCCTGACTTTCCCTCCTGGTCACCCCCAGGTGAAGGGGTGTTGAACATCCATGCACAGGAACGTGTCTTCCTGAAGCTGGGGCCTGTGGCAATGCAGGTACAGGCCAGGGGCAGGCAGATGTGTCAGGCAGCTTTTTGGGGTTCTGTTCATGGAAAGTCATGCATGAAGAAAAGCTAAAGGAAAAAACTTGACAACAGTTGTGCAACCGGTCGATTGTTTTTCTCTTTTAGAACATGCTCAATAGACGGTCGTTTAGTGATGTCTTACCTGAATCGCCTAAATCAGCACGGAAGAAAGAGGAGGCTCGCCAGGCAGAGTTTGTCAGGATAGGGCAGGTGGGGTTTTGTTCTGTGACCTGTTCCAACAGACTTGTGGTTTTGAGTCCCATCCCACCTGGACGACCCATTGCAGAGACTTTACATTTGCCCGCCGTGGGATGAGCGCTGAGATTTCTCTGAGTTGTCAGGAAACTGTGAGTGAGATTTAGTGGACTGATGTGACTCCCTGTGGGTGTCGGGGAGAGGACACAGTCTGTGGCAGTGGGTCTGCAAGTGGTCCAGGGCCCAGCTCTAAGCTTTCTCCTGGCAGTGGCCACAGACCACCCTCCTGCCTGCCTGCCAAGAGATCTCTGCACGATGGGGAGCCAGTTTGCAGATACGCCTTAACTAACACGCCTGCTTAAGCAAGCACTAGGGGACAGGTTCCATCCCCATTCCGTGCTGGCCCCGCCCCTGGCAAATGAGAGTGGGTGTGGTGGCACCCGCACCTGTAATCCCAGCACTTTGGAGGGTAAAAACAGGAGGATCACTACAGGTCTTAAGCAGTAAGACCCTGTAGACCCTGTACTAAATACATTTTTAAAAAAAAGATCCCTGAAGCAATCAGCTTATGTCTCCTTCTGCCCTCTCAGATAGGAGCTTTCTTGTCAGCTGGGGATATAGCTCAGTGGTATAAGTGCCTGCCTGGCAAGCACAAGGTCCTGAGTTTGATCCTTGGTACCACAAAAAGAAAAAAAAAAAAAAGTAGTGTTGGAAATTCTTCTTGAACCCTTCCCTGGCAGGAGGAAGCTCTGAGTGGCAGTGTCACTTGCAGGAAACCTGCGTTTCTACTTCTTACCAGGGTGAGACTCCCACTTGTCTCTCTACCTCAGACCTTTGAAGAAGTCACTTTCCCTTGGCTTGGCTCCTAAGGGTTCCATATTGATATATGTCCCATATCACAGGAGAGACAAAGGAGGACTGCCAGCAGTACAGATAACTCTGACTCAGAAGTAGAGTGATAAGGAGGGCTAAGGCAAGGGCCAGCCAAATAGCTCAGCAGATTAAAGCACCTGCAAGCAGGCTCAGGGGCCAGGGGCTCGACCCCCAGGCCTGCCATGCCAGCCCCGCCCCCAGGGCACGCTGAGATGGCAATTGAGACTGGGTGTGGTGGTGCGTGCCTGTAATCTCAGCACTTGGGAGGCTGAAAACAGTAGGATCACTATGAGTCCAGTCTGTGTAGTGAGACCCTGTAGCCCCTGTACTAAATACATAGATACATAAATAAACATTTAAAAAGCTATTTGGCATTTCCTCTGAGCCACCAAGCTAGAGGAGGAACCTGGGAGTCAGTAGTTTTTAATGCTTACAATTTAGAAATCACTGTACTGTACACGTGTAATCCCAGCTCCTTGGGAGTCTGAGGCAGAAAGTTAACAAGCAGGCAATTTGGCAAAATTGTCAACTTCCCTATCACAAAATAAAAACCATAAAAGAGGGCCAGGGGACAGCTCGGTGATAGAGCACTCACTTGCCTAGCATTGGTAAGGCCCTGGGTTGCGTGCTCAGTGCCACAAAAAGAACTCACAGTACTGACATATGCGCTAACTGAAGTGACAGAGTGCATTTGGGGTAGGTTGGGCTAGGACCCTGCCCCTTGGGCTGATATCACCATATCTCTATTTCTTACGTTTAGCAGAGCAACCTGAAACTTTACTTTGAATCCTGTTTTCATTATGTTTTGTTTTGTTTTGTTTTGTTTTGTTTTCAAATCAATCTTTATTTTGCTGTTCTTTTGCTGCCTGATAATAAACCTTAAAAGAGATGTCTGTTCCTTAAGGCACTGAAATTAAAGTCCATCGTGAGAGGGGATGCCCCATCAAGCTTGGTGGCCTCGGGGATCTGTAAGAAGGAGGTGAGTTGGTGAGACTTGAATGCTGAAGTGTGAATGTCCTTTATCCTCAATGATGGTATTTGGGTTCTTGGGGGCAAAAAGTATAGGGAGCAATTTGAGGACAGAAGGCTCAGCTCCCGCACAGGCCTCGGAGGCAAGCCCGGGTCGTTTAGCAAGAGCCTCCGTGTTTCTGCAGCATGCTCTGGCCTCTGCCTGCAGGAACAGGGCAGAGCTGCCAGCCGGCCGGGCCCCTCCCTCAGTGCTTCTCAGGTTTGTGTGCACACTTGTCACCTGCACGTCCTGGCCAGATCCATGTTCTGGCGCGGTGTGTGGGGGCCACGCGACATCTCAGGAGCTTGCATGCAGTTCCTGTGCTGATCACTCTGGCTGATGCGTGACTGAGTCAGCCCCACTTCCTGTTCCAGGAGGTCCAGGGGCCCAGCGGGCTGCGTTTCTGACTAGTTCTCAGAGAGTGCTGCTTAATCTGCAGTTCACTCAGCCAGCCAAAATCCTGCTCCCTCACTACTCTCTGCTTCCCTTTTTCCCAAAGGGTAAAACTGAGTGTTAAACCAAGAACACAGAAAATGAGAAAAATAAATTGCAGTATGAACTTGTTATGTGCATGCTTTTGTATTGTAAAAAGGACCCTATATACTGAGCCACTCAGAATCTGTAAATTAGCCAAGTGGAGCAGTCACACAGGCGTACCACGAGGGAGGTGTCCATTGCACAAGCACGAGAACTGTGAAGACGTTTACTTTAACACTAAGGTATATTTGATTTGAGCCCACACACTTTCAAATTTGCGCTCAGGAAAATGTCGAGCTAAAAATGCAATTGACCCTCAAATTCACAACCAGCTTCAGACAAGACTGATAGCAAGGCACCCTTTCTCAAGTTGCAGAAATTCCAGCTACCCACTTGTGTGCAGTGGGAACTCCCAGTGTTTCCCGATACTAAAAATACCACATTGCAGCGATGTTTTATAATAATCTTCAGTTCTTAGAAAACAGAAGTCTGTGGACCTTTAACTGGTTCACCAGTGGACAAGGAGCAGCTTCTGTTGTTGGGGTCAGTGCACAGCCTCCTAAAGGCCTCCCTAGGAGAAACACTGTTCCAGTGGTCCCTGCCAGCTGGTGTCAGAGCCACACAGGCAGCTCCCCAGAGCCATCTGTTTGCAAATAACTGGGCTTTGTCAGCCTCCTGAGTGTCCATTGGGTCATGAGCCAGGTCAGTGTTCTTGGAGGAGCCCGGAAGAGCCCGGCTTCAGGAGCCCTGGAGGCCCCTCCAGAGCCCGCAACCAAGCCTCCCACTTGGTAGAAGGAGTTTAGGGGTGAAGGTAGACACCACCCACCCTCAGACCGGGGCCTCTGTGGCGCCAGATCCAAGTTGCTCTCTGCCACTCCATGCCCGGGCACCCAGTAGCTCCTCAGACCTCACTGTCCCTGTGCCCATGATGAGCACTGCACATGTGCCAGCCTGTTAAATTGTCCTGGACACACCCAGCATTTCACATAAGGTTTGGAGTGTTCCTAAGCTTCCCTAAGCCACTAGTACTCTCGGATCTTCTAAACAAAGGTGCTCTTTTAACATAAGTATCCCAAACTTGCGTCCTCGGACAGAGAACACTTTGTTTTGAAGACTTTGTTCTGTCTCGCTGTTGTTACCTAACGTGCTAGGTGGTCGGTCTCCTAAGTGACATTTATATTGGCTTTGCATTTTCGTGTCCTTTTGCTACAAGTCACAAGCTCTGAATTGCCAGAACTCTTCTTGGGAAAATGTCATTTCAATTAGTGACCTGCCCTCATGTAGCCCTCCAGGTTATAAAATGTTCCCGCACTCTTTAGCTGATCTCAGTCAGAGCAGTGCGCGTCCGTGGGAGCCCCAGAGTATTCTTCCTGTGGATATGGATTTGCTAATAGGGAAGCCCGCTGTTCTCCTCTAAACTGGCACTAGCACACACACCGTGCAGCCCTCAGCCCTCGGGACACCCTGGAATGTGAGCCTGAGAGCGCTCCCTCATGGGTACCTACAGACACACCTACCTGCACACAGGGCCATCTACGGCTCCAGGTGGGGCAGTTCCAGGCCTTGTGTTGGGTAAAGTCACAACTCCTTGGGCACAAGACTCAAGGAAAGCAGTCCACGTGGCATGAACGTGCATGGGAGAACGGGAATGGTTTCACTGCAGTGCTTGTTTTCTACAGACAGAGGTGGTTTTTTCTTTAAGATTTTGTAGCTTTATATGAGTCAATAGAATTTTCATATTAAGAGTGTATCAACCTCTTGCATTGTATCTAATGTAATCTTTTGCTGAATCAGAAGCACAGCTCTGACTTTTTATAGTTACGTGGGACTTTTGTGATCAACTAATGTGAATTCTCTGAAGCTCAGGCACCAGCTGGCCCAACTTCTAGGTGTTAAAAAGAACCATTTGCTTAGAAAATATGACCAATGTTTCTACCGCCCAAGGAACATTATTTCATATAGAAAGAGGTCACGGTGCCAGAAACGTGAGCTCACCACTTGCCTATTGTATATGTATTTTAAAGAGTTTTCTTCTTAAGAAAGTGGAGTCCAAGCCAAGCCTGGTGGCACATACCTATCCCAGCATTCTGAGAGGCTGAGGCAGGAGAGATTACAAGTTTAAGGCCATCCTGGGCAAGTTAGCGAGACCCTGCCTTAAAATTAATGATCTAAAAATAGAGGTGGGGGGATATATCTCAGCGGTAAAGCACCTCGGGTTTAATCCCCCATCCTATCAAAGGAAAGTATAAATAAATAAATGAGTCCAGGCCCCACGCAGCTCCCAGGTCTGCTGTGACTGCTCCCACAGGTCATCTGTGTTACTGTTTCAGGCGTCTCCTGGTGCGTTCCCTTTGGTGGGCTGCGGTGTATGCTTTCTGGTGCACTCATTTTCCGATGCTTGTGTTGCCTCGCAGCCTTGGGAGCCCCAGTGTTTCTGCAGTAATTTCCCTCACGAAGCCGTGTGCGCAGATCCCTGGGGCCAGGCCTTGCTGGTTTCCACTGATGCTGGCGTCTTGCTAGTGGATGGTTAGTGAGTAGCTGCTCCTACTATGTCTTTATTTGTGTAACTTGTAGTACTTCTAAGGTGGGGGCCCTCTAGTCAGCTCTCCGAGCCCATAAATGCATGGCCCACGGGGGGTAATCAAAGTAGGGTTTCCTTGTGAAACCCTTGCTTTCAGGACAAGCAGAGGGGATGGACATGTTTCGGGCTTGGCATGCTGGAGGTGGGGGCTTAGGTTCATCCCGTCCTCCGGTCTCCAGCTCCGATTGCATGGATGTTAATGACTTGGAAAAGTCCCTCTGTTTCCAGTAATCCTTATTTACGGTCCCAATATTTTATCATAAGTTAAAAAGGACACATTATTTACAGCCATTCTCTCAGGAATATGCTGTCTCACAGCCTCAAAAAGGGGGGGATTTCTGATTTAAAAAAAGTACTTGGTGTCTAAAACAAATGATAAAAATCTTAGATAAACAAACCATTTTGATGGGCATAGAAACACAAAGATTTTGACGGAGAAAAGTTTCTATTCAAAATGAAATCAAGTCTTCCCACCGCTAAGTGAGTGCATCTGTGGCACAGACTGGCCCCCAGGGGCTGCTGTGGCAGGACGCTGTGGAGAGGGTGGAACCCTGGGTGGGCAGAAGCCCCTCCCCGCTTGAGGCCCTTTTAGATGCTTCTGGACTTTGATGAATGACAGAGGAGCTGAGCACCAACCACAGGTCCTTTCCTGGGACATCAGAGGGAGCCACAGGCACAGAGATGTGGCTTCACAGCCCGTCCGCTGGCTGCAGGAGGCAGCTGCCCAGGCTCAGTTACCGTAGTGCCATCTTACAAGACTCCGAGAGCCACCACTGTGACAGTGACATGGTGGCCTGCCTGCAGCATCCTGCCACCCTTGGGGAAGACCTCTGTCCCTCCCTCAAACTCTTGCTTGGCATAGTTACAAAAGCCCTGCTCTGTGCCAGGCGCCTTCCATGGAACGGCACGCCTCACGGTGCATTGCTTGGGGCTGGGATGTAGCTCAGCAGGGCAGCGGCCTGCCTGGCAAGCGCGAGGTTGAGAGTTCAGCTCCCAGTACCCCAAAAAGAGGGAGCATTGCTCTCTGTTGTCTGTTATTTTTGATACACACTTTAATTGTGTTCCTAGAACCTAATCACATCTATGACTAATTTAATAAAGGGAAATTTACTTAAAACTCAACAGTTCAGCATTCAGTATTTAATTTGAGAAACTCGGGGATCTGGAAGAAAAGCCAGGGCTAGGAATGTGTCCGGGTAGTGTGCTTGCCTAGCATATTTGGGGCTTGGGTTCCAGTCCTAGCATCACAAAAAGAAAAGAAATGTAGCTCAGTGGCATAAGCGCCTGCCTGGCAAGCGTAAGGTCCTGAGTTCAATCCCCAGTACCAAAAAAAAAAAGTCCAAGCTCTTTCTTTTGATCTTTGATTTTTCTCTAATGGGGTAATTTTTTAAAGAGATAAAAGAAAAAAATAGTAAAAGAAAAACATCATAAACAATACAGAATTTCACTAGAGAAGCTGATAGGAACTCAACAATGGTTATTATATTTCATAGTATTGTCTTCACATTCGTTGTTCAGATTACTAGATACAAGCACGCAAAAATTATCCAAAAATATTAAAAAGAAGAAAATAATTTTAAGAGGCTGAGAAATAATCTGCTGTAATGGAAAATGATGATACATGCCATGGTCGTACCTGCCATGAGGAGAGGACTGCAGAAACTACAGAATTAAAAGCAGTAAATGGCACATAATAGCAGCTTCTTAAATGGCAGATGTTACTGGTACTGTGTTCCTAGGAATTGTTAAAAACTAGCAAAATCCTTAGATTCTTTATTTTGCTGAATTCATGCACCTACAATATTTAAATGGCAATGGAATACCTATCTCTGACAAACTAAACAAAAAAAGGGGATACAAATGAAGGACCATTTTGTATCTGTATATACAAAATGGGATAGATATACAGCTACTTTCTCTTAATTCAATGAGAAGAAAGATTTGTACTCATAAGTGTTTGGACAGCGTATCACATCTGCATCTTGTGCTATGAATGACCACTATGAAGACAACAACATGCAATGTATTATTGAAACTGCTCTACTGAAAAAAAAAAAACTCATTTTGCACATATAAAAAAAAAATCCTTAGATTTTTTTTGGGGGGTGTCCAAAGTGCAACCAAAAACTTCATTAAAAATAATTTTTTTAAAAAGGAAACCAGACCTTAGGGGTTTAGTTTAGTCACTTTGTTTTTGTCTGGTTTTGCTTTGTTGGGTTTTTGAGTCAGGGTCTCGCTGTGTAGTTCAGGCTGGCCTTGATCTCACCATGCAGCCCACACTGGCCTCAGCTCATGGTAGTCCTCCTGCCTCAGCCTCCTGCATTGCCTTGTACTGCAGCTGAGGAAGCTAAACCCCAGAGGCGTGACATGGCTTCCCATGGTCACAGGTCAGTGGCGCTTCTGGAACGAGAACCCAGATGCGATTCCTAGGCAGTTGCTCTTTCCACTGAGCCAGCTACATCTCTTTAAAATCAAGGCTACTCGTGTTTTTGGTCTCACTTGAACACCAATTTCTAGAAATGTAGTCCTGGGTAAATAAGTATGAAAAGTTCTATGATGAAAAGATTGGTGAGTCCTCCCTATTTGCCTTGTTGCAAAAGAGAAAACATGCTGTTAGTGCTATTTTTGAAACACAGACAGGATAAAAAATAAAAATAAAATTAAAAAAAAAAAAAAAACGGGGAGATGGCTCAGTAGAATAAGCGCTTCCCTGGCCAACACAGGGCCTGAGTTCAATCCCAGGTTCCGCAAAAAAAAAAAAAAAAAAAACCTGACTTGCTCCTATTTTTTAAATTGTAAAATCCAAACTCAGATTATCAATTATTTTTTCAAGTTTTGGGTGGTATCAGATATAAGGAATATTGTGATTTCCCAGGAAACTTTTTCCTTCCAAATTTAGAGGAAGTCATCTTCCCAAGCGGTAGCTGTGTGCATCCACCGCAGATTAATTTTCTCTTGACCTGATGCATAGAGCTGCTCCCCATTTGTTTTTTGCTATTAAGAAGATCATAAGCCTTAAGGCTTTCTTTGTTCTTGTTTTGGTGCCGTAATTCTCTTACTTCTTTGTTTACCTTCTTCTAGTCTGCGCTTAATCCTATTATGGACTGTTTCCATGATGGGATCTGTCTATTTCATTCCAGGCTCAGTTCTACTCTGGCACATTAGCCTCTGCTTAATTTCATTAGCCTTCCTCCCCCACCCCAGACTCTGCTCTTGTCAAGGTCATTTTTTTTTTTTTTTTTTTTTTTTTTTTTTTTTTGGCAGAACCAGGGACTGAACTCAGGCCCTTGCACTTGCCAGGGAAGCGCTTATTCCACTGAGCCATCTCCCTGGCCCGTCAAGGTCATTATTAAAAAAATCAAGCTCTCCGCCCAGGTGATAGCTCAGTGGTCTAAGCACCTGCCTGGCAAATGCAAGGATCTGGGTTTGATCCCCGGCACCACATGCCATGCTGGCCGCTGAAACTGGGAATAGTGGCACACACCTGTAATCCCACTGCTGGGGAGGCCTGGGCAGAAGGATCACTATGAGTCCGAGCTGCGTAGCAAGACCCTGTACCAAATAAATCTTAAAAAAAAAAAAAAAAAAAAAATCAAACTCCCCTGTTCTCAAAGGGTGGCAAAACCTACTCTGAAGGGAGACTCCGTACGGACACAGGGTGTTCGCTCCATGTGTTTTGGTTTCACGGTAATATCGGAGGAAAGCAGCTGCTCCTTCACGCAGAGATGACAGAAGGAAAAGACAGCCAGCAGTCATTAAACCCACATGTCACTTTGTCCTGTCCTTGCCTCTGCCTTCCTGGGCTGATGCAGAGCAAATGCTAATTTGTTCTGGACTCGGCTTGGCAGCTACACCGTGTACCTCTATTTTCAATGTAAGACGACAGACTTGTCATTGGTGACCCCACACACTGTAGGTGTGACCTCAGACAAGGTCTGAACACCCCCAAGTCTCAGGTTCCTCACTTCCTGAATAGGAATACTATAAAGTGGGTCATTTAGTTACACCCACGATCCACCAAGCACCAGGGTGTGGCAGGGAGTGAGCCCGTAGTGGACGCCCTTGTCGTAGCTGCCGCCGTTCTTCTCAGCTGGTCAGCCGGCAGGGGCTGGCTGGAGCACCTGGGGTTCTGAGCAGTTGGTTTGCCCAGCCGCGGCACACAGACCCCGAGAACCGGTTCTGTTTGTGAAGGCCTGGGGTAGAAGGGACAGAACCTAGCGGATGAGCTGCCATAGGTTTGCATGTGCTCTGAGCATTATTTTTTCTTTTTCGTTTCTGATTTTATTTCATGTTTTTTCCATAATTGTATTGAGAAACATTCTGAGCATTAAAGAACAAAAGCCAAAACCTATATAATTAGAGAACTGGAGGCAACCACGTGTCTAACACAAGCTTAGCAGGCTGTGTGCTCAGACCACTGCAGAGCCACCCAGGCCAGCAGAAGCAGGGGCTCCCCCCACCCGGCCCCTGGAGGCCCGCACCAGTCACAATCCTGCTGGCCAGAGCGCTGCTCCTTGGGGAAGTGTCAGCAGGTGAAATGCCAAGTGCACTTGGGTTTCTGGAAGCGCACAGGCCCTCAGCACCTCCTGCTCCTAAATTACAATGAAGCAAGGCCGCCAAGCCCACAGCAAAGCCCTTGAAGACTTAAGTGCAGACAAAATAAAGAAGCCGCTTCTCTGCCTACAATGTCCACACTGTCCCTGGTCATCTGCACCTGGTCCTGGTTCCACACCACACAGAACAGACCCTTTTGCTCATTGGAACAGCCTTCTCATTCTTTAAGCCCCAGATGTCCCAAGGTGCCCCAGAGGCAAAGTAATTGTTAGCAATTTATGATGCCAGTGAGTAACCTTCAGACAAATCCCGTATATAACTGCAGTGTCTTTAACCAGTTATCTGAAATCTTGAGCATTTCCACTTAAATTAGTTCTTTCGCCTGTATTTAGAAAATTTACTTGATATTTTCCTTTACTTACTTTTGTCTAAAAAGGAAATCTCAAATCCTTACGTAGAAAAATACTAAAAATTTATTGGGAAACTAAGGTTGATACAGGCACCATGCATGCTGACATAAGGCATGATTGTGTTCACTTTAAATGCAAAATTTTAGTTATGCTTTTATGATAGACAAAATGACCTATGATATGATGTACTTTGAAATATTACATAAAAATAAGAAAATACTTGAGAGATCTGGCTATCCTGATCCTTTTTTTTTTTTAATTTAATGTTCAGTCCTTTGGTGCGACCCCAATAAAATTTGACACTGAGACAGGTTATGGGCTTTTCTTTTATATAAACTCTGGGGAGAAAAATAGCTCTCGTACCCCCCTTGCTGCAGTGCCCTCCGTGGAGCGCTGTGGATGCCTGCGGGAAGGGGATGTGGGTGCTGCTCCCAAAGCTTAGGGAATAGTGTGCGGACCCCCGTGCGGACCCCCGTACAGACCCTGTGAGAGCTCTGGAAACCCAGCCCGGCCTTGTGGAGGGAGCCAGGGTCCACAGCTCGCACAAGCAGCCGGGGTCGCACAGTGCAGCCCAGGCTGCAGGGAGGGGTGACTGGCGCTCCTTTTCCAGATGACCTTCCAGCTGTGCCTGTGTTCGACAGAACTCTGCCTGTGAAGCAGATGCACGTGCTGGAGACCCTGGACCTTCTGGTGCTCAGAGCAGACAAAGGTGGTGCCCGCTCTGGGAGGTGGCGCGGGGAGGGAGGAAAGCGTGTGGCTCGCTGGGGTCTCACTGAGCCTGGCAGCCGTTCCTTCTGATACCTGCACTGAGGTCCCTTGACGGGTGCACTTGTTTGGGAATTGGGGCGGAGCAGTGGAGGAAAGGGAGTAGATTCCCAGCTGCAGTAAGTGGTCTGAGACCCCTCCTTCCCTAGTTTCCTCCAGCCTTTCACTTCACCCTCTAATCCCCCTCTGCCTTCCTCCCGGCACCAGGGAAAGACGCCCGCCTCTTTGTCTTCAGGCTGAGCGCCGTGCAGAAGGGCCTGGAAGGGAGGCAGGTGGGCAGGGGCAGGTCTGACTGCAGAGAAAACAAACTGGAGAAGACAAAAGGTGACTGAGTCTTTCTATTTTACTCTTGATTTTCTTTCAGACTGCCCAGATTTTATATGGAAAATAAAAATGAGTGTGAGTTCGATCTCAGTTGGTTTGCTCTTAACTTGGAAACGTCACAGAGATAGTATCACCATTTTCTTCAGAAGCTTAAAAGATAGAAAAATCAGGTTGAGGTTTGTGTCACAGCTCCCAGAGTGTGCCGAGCTCAGCTGACAAATCTGAGTAAAGACGTAGCTTGCCTGGCTCTACTCACCTGCCCTTTAACCCGTGTCCTGTAGTAGGCACAAAGCTAAGGCCGCAACCTCACGAACTTGAGCACATGGGGATGTGACCTTCTCAGCCTGTTGGCAAATCAAGTCTCCACTTTCCCTAGCATCAGAAGTGCCCCCTGAGTTGTGCTTAATTCCCAGCTTTCTTAAGACAAGCTTCCAAACAGTCAGGTCATGGGAGCGTCCAGAGCCCCGGGCAGGTGTTGAGCAACATCCGTTCTCTCCCCAGGCTGCCACTTGTACGCTGTTAACACCCACCATAGCAGAGAGCTGAGGATCGTGGTTGCAATTCGAAATAAACTGCTTCTGATCACCAGGAAACACAACAAGCCGAGCGGGGTCACCGGCGTCCCCCTGTTATCTCCCCTGTCCGAGTCGCCTGTTGAAGAATTCCAGTACATCAGGGTAGGTCCTCTCTCCCCTCACCTCTGTCCAGGCCCAGGTGCTATGAGCAGTACTGGGTTTCTAGCCCTGGAGCTGCCTCACTGTTCCATCCCCAGCTGGAGCACCCTCACCTCCACTACCCCAGTTTTCCCTGAACGATGAAGGCAAAGCTCACCCACTCAAGGGAACACCCATAGGGGCCGTTCTGGTGCTGAGGACAAGCAGGGACCCACAGAAGCCTCTGTCCCTGCCAAAATTGCTATCTAGTGAACCATAGCAAAAGTGAACAAATGAATGTATGATGGCTGGTGGAAATCGATCCTGAAAATAAAAATAGAGTAAGGGCAGAGAGCAAGAGAGCTAGGAACTGGGGTAACTGCTCTATAAAATTAGTCCTGGGAAGCCCTGCCTGAAGGTTACCTCGCAGCAGGGACCCAGATGAAGAAAGAGGTGAGTGATAAGAATGCCTAGGGCAAGTGGAAAAGGGTCCTCAGGAAGTGGGGACAGCTGCCAAGTGCCCTGAGGCCGGTTGAAGGCACAGCCCAGAGGCTTGAGTGGCTGGAGCTCAGGAAAGCAGGCAGGTCAGTACATCCCCAGCATTTTTTTTTTTTTTTTTTTTTTTTTTAGGTAAGGTCTTGCTAAGTTGCCTAGGTTGACCTTGAACTTGTGATCCTCCTGCCTCAGCCTCCACAGTAGCTGGGGTTACAGAGTACTACGTTTTACGAAGGTGGTTCTGGCCACTGGGTAACAGAGGGCAGAGGGGCCCGAGTGGAAATCAGAAGGCCAGTACGCGATGACAGCAGGAGACAGTGCTAGATTTAGGAGTTGCGGAGGTGGAAGGAAGCCATGGGAAGAGCGGCCTGCTCGCCCTGCCCGCAGAGTGTGCTGAGGCTGAGGCGCAGCCCAGAGAGAGAGAGAGAGAGAGAGAGAGCGCAAGAGTGAGAGCGAGAGAGAGACAGACTGAGACCCTCCCGAGGGTGAGTGCCTTCTGGATCAGATGGTCCACACTCTTGTCTTTTCAAAGGCGAAGGCAGTACATTAAGGTATAAAGCATGTCAGATGCTGGTCACTACAGGGTTGCTACAGGTAGCGTAGAAGTTATTTTTGCAGAGTTAAGGCCACCTGAATTGTGCACATCGGTTTCTGCTGCTGTTTGGTTTAAGGGGACAGATAAGATGACAGCTGAACTAAAACAAGTTAAAATCTTTTTCTAGTTAGGTGTCAGGTTTCTTAAGACAGCACTTAGCCGTTTTAGTAAATGTTTATATAGAACATTTGTGTTCATGAGCTCCAAAGTCAAATTTCCCAAGTTCAAATGTTGGCTTTAAACTAGGCGTGGTGGCACAAGCTCATAATGGCTGCTACTTAGAAGGCTAAGCAGGAGGACTGTAGCATGGGCAACTTCGTGAGACTGTGTCTCAAAGTAAGAAAGTAAGCTGAGGATGTAGCTCAATCCTAGAGTGCTTGCCTAGCAAGCACTGGGTCATGCCCTGGGTCATGCCCTCAGTACCACCAAAAAAAAAAAGAGAGCTTGTCTACTAGTATAAAACTGTGACTATAAACGAGTGCCTTGACTCTGAGCTCCAGGTCCCTCATCTATAAGCAGAACTGGAGCCAGACCTCCTCCACCAACCCGCTATGAGGATGCAGACAGAGCACCATACACGGTTGAATCAGAATCCGAAAGTTGTTTCCTGGCCTCTACCCTTTCTAGGAGCAGGTGTGAGTGTAAGGCCACAGAAAGAGAAGTGGGGGAGGGCGCCCTGAAGCCCAGGTTCCCAGGGCCTCGGGACGGTGACCGCTGCTGGAAGGCGGACAGTCAGTGGCAGGGCCCTGGAAGTAGCTGTTGTGTCCCAGCCCTCACCCGCATCATCCTCACCCACACAGGAGATCTGTCTTTCGGACTCTCCCGTGGTGATGACCTTGGTGGACGGGCCGACAGAAGAGAGTGACAACCTCATCTGTGTAGCTTACCGACACCAGTTCGATGTGGTGAATGAGAGCACGGGGGAGGCCTTCAGGCTGCACCATGTGGAGGCTAGCAGGGTAAGCTGACAGCTGTGGGAACAGGTGGGGATCAGCAGGGCGAAGAGCTCCGCCCTCTAACTCTGGTTGCCAGTTTTCACGTCGACTCTATACTATGCTCATAGACTGAGCCCTACGGCATCACCACAAGTTTCTGAGTAAAAGGAAGAGCCCAGAAACAGACCAGAAATAACTGAGCACCTGGGGTGGGCAGCATCCCCGGGAGGCTTTGGAGGGGAAGCTGGCCCTGTGACCCCTCAGGCTCTGCTTGAGGACTAGGTGAAGGCAGATGGAGCACCCCTCTCCGTGCCCTTAGCTGCCCACTAGGAAGGAAGGCAGAGCAGGGCCCAGTTCAGAGCAGGAGCACATCAGCACAAAGGGACTACACCCACTGGCCTAAGCTGCATGAAGAAGGATGACCCTAGTTTAGGACAAAATCTGAGGCCACCAAAACTTCCCTGAAACTCCAAAGATGACAGTAACAGGTCTGAACATCCACATTGGTGGGCAGTGGTGAGCACCTGTCACCCTGAGGCCTGGGACCACTGTCCCTAGCGATGCTGCCCAGGACCCCAGCACAGCTCAGAGCTTCCCACCCCAGCCGGGAGGCAGGGTGAGGACGTCACCCCCGGGAGCACATGGCTCCTCGTGAACTTCCAAACCCACAGGCACCCCCAGTCCTGTCAGCCGAGTCAGAGACCGCAGACATTCTTCCAGTTGGTACATGTTCCCCGTGTCTAAATGTTCATTAAAATTGCTAGTTGCTATTTTAAGAAGACTTAATATCTAATTAGAGCAAGACTTTAACAAAACAGAAAAATCAGAAATAGAAAAATCAAGATCCAGTGGGCAGGCTTTCTTGTCCTCGACTGCCATCCATCCAGTGGAGACTGCCATCTCTCTCGTCCGCATTGGTGCCCACGCTGTCTGCACTTGGAGTCATCTAAGGAGCTTTAAAAGTCACAGTGAACCAAGCTTGGTGGGGCACACCTGTAACCCCAGCACTTTGGGAGGCTGAGGTAGGAGGCTCACAAGTTAGAGCCCAGCCCGGGCAACTTAGAAACTTAGACGCTGTCCAAATTTTTTTAAAAAAGGAAGCAAAACAGAAAAAGGCCTGGGAGTATAACTCAGTAAGAGGACCCTGGGCCCAACGCCCAGTACTGCTAAAAGAAGAAAAACCCTTGATACCTGTGTCCCTTCCCTAGGGACACACAGGTCTGCCCTAGAGGCACGGGCACAGGTATCGGGGAGCCCCAGTGATTCTGAGACTCAGCCACACCTGGGAGCTGCGTGCTCAGTCCGACTTCTCAGCCCTGACTGTCATCACATGCGGAGCTTAAAAAGGCTCCATCTTCTGAGCCTGCGCCACCCTACGTAAAAGAATTTACTTGGAGACCATCATGTCTGCTGCCCTCCCTGCAGGGCGATGCTAATGTAGACGCAGCAGAACGAATCTACCCTGGACCTCTTCCTAACTGAAGGCTTTGTGGTTTTTTTTTTTCCTTTTTATTTTTAAACATTTACTTGAGAGAGAGTATAGCAGTAATTGATATGACATTAGAAGCAATATGCTTTTAGAAGACCAGAACGACAGGCATTCCAAGCATGGCCGTAGCATTGCACATCGCTATCTTCAGTGCAGTTGTTTAGTTCACAGGTATCAGCATATATAGTTAGTCAGGGTGAGAATCCTACCAAGTAACTACTAATTTCAAAATCCTGATAGAGATTCTCAGGATCATTGCCTTAACCATCTTGTGTACATAAATGTATGGTTTGGCCCCTGCCATGTTTCCTAGCTTTTCTCTTTGCCCTCTCTTCATTGTTTAATGTCAAAGCCTTCAGCTCTCACTAACACAACTAAATGGAAAGTGAGAACTGAAGGCTTTGAAGACTGTCCCCTCAGCCCTCACCGCCACAAGCCCAGTGTGTGGCCCAGACTTCTCCTGGAGACCTAACCTCCCCCTTCCTGGCGCTTCTTGCTCTCTGTGTGAGCAGCCAGAAGAGGCCACCAGAGTATCAGTAGCGGGCCTGTGCTCACCCTCCCTGACAGCAAGCTTCCTAACACTTAGGAAGAGCCTTGCTTTTGTTGTTTGGGTTTATTTGTAATGGGAAAGTCCTCACCAATAGAAAAAGCTTCTATTTCAGAGAAATTTTCTGACACGTCCTGGTTTAGAACAAATTTCAAGTGACTAAAAATTATGCTATTGAAATATGTTAGTTAGACTTTGTTTGTGCAGCAGTTAATTAAATATCTTGACAATTCCTTAGGATGCTTCTGGATTTTTTTTTTCCTTTATGGTTTATGAAGGCCAAGGGAGCATTGGATTTAAAAGTCTTCATTGATGACCTCTGTTTTCATTTTTTTCTAATAGCTATAGGAAACACCACTAAAATGGTCTTTCCTTCAAGGTGCTTTTGTAAAAACAAAGATAAAGGCTGGTGTGGTGTTTTACACCTGTGATCACAGCCCTTAGAGGCCAAAACAGAGGACTACTGTAGGTTTGAGGCCAGCCTGAGCCTCAAAGAAAGACCCTATCTCAAAAAACAAAAAAACCTTTTTTCTAAAAGAAAAAAAAAATTAAACATAGCTCTTCCCAGAGGCTAGCTAGGAACGGTCTGGTGTGCACATCCTGGGTTGAGCAGCCCTCTGCAACACGCTTGCCAGCCAGGCACAACACAGGCAGGCAGTGCGGGTCTCTGAAGGAACTGGCGGTGTCCGCGGAAGCTGAGCCCTGGAGAAGGGCAGAGGAGATGAGCAGTGCGGTCCCAAGCAGAGTCAGAGCAGGCAGCCCTGCAGGAGCAGGCCTGGGCTTCTCCAAGAGGATCCTACACTCGCAGGGAGCAGGTGCAGAGGGGGCTGGCCTGGCTCTGTCATCCGGGAATCAGTGCTGCTGTCAGGCCACCTGCCCTTAGAACAACCAGGGTGTACACTGGCCTGGCCCCATGCCTCCATCTTCTCAGCCGCTACTTGAGTCCCATTTAAGGCTTCAATCCCTAGTTCTAACGCAGCCCCAGCTTGCAAGCAGAGAGGTCTAAGAAGCACTAAAGCACACCCTGCCTCCTGCGACCTCTTTCCCAGCCTGGCCGGGATCCCATACCAGGACCTCCTCTGGAAGGGCTACAGCCTGTAACTGGGCCTTGGGCTCCAACATATTCCCTGGGCCCACGGCCCTCCGCCAGCGGTGGCCCTGATGCCAGCTGTGTATGCCCTCAGTGGGGCTTGCCAGGTAGGCTCCGACTTCGTTTCTTTCAAGTCTGTGTCTGCAGTTTTGACAACTGCTCTGTGATAACGTTATCATTTTTAATGCAAAAAAGATACTTTTTAATAAAATAAAAAATAAGGATCCAACATCATAATCTATTCCAGACATACATTAAAGAACTCTAGAAGCAAGAACTCAGATTTGTAGGGTTTATTTTTTGAGGGGTTGGTTTTGGAGGGATTGGGTTTTCATTTCTGTAGTTCTAGGAATCAAACCTAGATCCTTCCACATGTTAGGCAATCACTCTACCCTTGAGCTACACCCCGGCCCCAGATGTGCAGGTTTTTTAAGATCCTAGGTAGATTTTGATGTTCTCACCTGCTCAGAAAACAGGGCAGTAGAAGCTGTGGCCTCAGGGCACACTCCCAGGGAGCAGGTACATCTGTGGCTGGCATGACAGGCTCACTGAAAAAAGCATTAGTAAGGGCTGAGCAAAGTGGCCTAGAGTGCCCAGGAGGATAGAGTCGCGTCCAAGCTGTGGTCTCCTATCCCTGAGTCCTGGGGCCTGAATCTGGTGGTCCTGGAACCCCTCCTGGGCCCGCTGTTCTGTGCACTGCCTCCTCTCCTGGAGTCACCACCCCACATACACACCTGCCCACCTGAAACACACAGCTTTCCCACCCAGAGAGAGGGGCAGGGACACTTGTCAAGGCGATCAACCTTCCCATGGTCATAACAGTCACAGGCATCTGAGAGCCCTGTGAGGAGGACACTGTGGGTCTGGGGGAGCCCCTGACACTTTTTGAGACAGTTCTACTAATGAAAGACGAGCTTCAGAAGGGGAAGTGGTTATGTGAGAAAGATAAGTGCCTTCCACATATGGTTGTGTTGTCTGGCCCCATGCTAAAATCCTTGTTTGTCTTAACTGAATTCTCCTTCCAGTCTAGCAAAACGTGATCCTGCATCGCAGGTGGAAACCGGAAGCCAGAGGTCCAGCCATTTGCCACCAACAGCAGAGGTGGCCAGAGGCACAGGCAGGGCTGGAACTTGGGTCTCTGGCCCACGTGGATTCCTTCCCACTCTCCAGGCCACCTCCTACTTTGTGACGCAGAATTGGTCCCAGTTAAGAAACAAAAGCCTCATAACTGTGAGCCAGAGCGCTGAGGAGAATGTATGCCTGAGGCAGATTTAGGAAATTTGGGCAAAGAGTGAAATTTGAGGTCCTAAAACTGGGGTTGGCTTGGCTTGGGTTGGGTTGGGTTGGTTTGGCAGTAGTCAGGATTGAGCGCCCCAAGGCTTCACAATGAGCTATAGCCTCAGCCCTTTCATTTTTTTATCTTGAGACACGGAGGATTTCCCTATATCACTAAGTTGCCCAGGCTAGGCTTGAACTTGTGATCCTCCTGCCTCTGCCTTCAAGGGTTCTGGGATCACACCCAGCCACACCTAGCTAAAAGTGGGTGTTTTTCTAAATAAGAGAAGAGCCAAGCGATGGAAGGATGATCTGAAGTGGGAGAGGGCGGGAGGGAGATGTCACACAGGAGGCTCTGAGACTCAGACTGCATGAGCCCTGGCCAGAGACCAACAGCCAGGGAAGGAGGTGTTTGTCACACTTGGAGAAGGCAGTGTCCTGGCAGGGTTGGAGGCCAGACTGGCAGTTAGAACAGAAGCCATAGCTGAAAGGATCAAAAAGGACCACAGATGCCTTGGATTGAATACTCTGTCCTCAACGTTGGAAACGGACGCAAAAGATGAACTTGCCCCATACCACAGCTCTAAGGCTTTCCTTTGCCTCAAGTGGCCTCCTCTGACCAGAAGACAAGACTGACCTCATGGCCCAGAGAGCCTGTGTGTCCGAGGCAGGGCGCCTCCCTGGGGCTCAGGAGTGGAAGGCAGAGCCAAGCCCTGGGTCTGCGCAGGGCTGTGGCACTTCACATCAGGAGTGTCCTGGCCCCACCCACCACTACCGCTGCGCATTGTCATTGCAGGTTAATTTCGTTGCAGCTATTGATGTGTACGAAGATGGAGAGGCGGGCCTGTTGCTGTGCTACAACTGTAAGTCGGGCTGCACCTCCCTCTGCGGGCTGGTGGGAGGGCTTAGCCTCGCACTGCCCTCCTGGGTGATTGCTTGGTTCATAACTGCTCAGAAGCACTGGAAAATGCATCACGAGCTGGCTGCCCCACCACACCCCAGACCTCTCAATGGCAGGTGCCAGCACAGCCTGCCAAGCTGTCCCCACAGTGCTGCAGTGACGTGGCCAGCTAGGGCCCTGTCCTGTGCGCCACATGCTGTACCCATTGTCATTTAATTCTCACTACACCTGGCCTGCAGCGGCCCCTACTAGCGCCCCACTATAGAGACAGGCCGCCACGGGCAGGCAAACAACCGTCTCAGTGCATGTAGCTGCTGAGCAGCAAGGCCCGAGTCGCACCTGGGGCCTTCTTGACTTCAGAACTCCAAATTTTAACCTTTGTTACTGCAGGTTACCCAGAATGCTCAGAATCAACCTGCTTCCAATCTCAGATTTCAGATCTTTTGAGATTCACACATACAGTGGCCAGGCATGGTGTCAAGTAAGACCCTGTCTCAAAAACAAACACACAGGGCTGGGGAGCTAACTCGGCAGACTAAGCACCTGCCTGGCAAGCATCCCTGGTGCAGCATGCTGTGCTGGCCCCAGAACCCTGGATATGCCACACTGGCCACTGAAACTGGGTATGGTGGGCACACCTGTAATCCCAGTACTGGGGAAGCTGAGACAGGAAGATCACTATGAGTCTGAGCTGTGTAGCAAGACTGTACCAAATAAATAAGATTAAAACATGCACACAAAAGAGCAGGTTTTAAAAATGGGATTAATCCCCAAGTAAAGGAAGCACAGAAACCAGCAGAACCAGCACGCCTGAGCTGGACTGACTGGAAGCTTGCAGGCCAGAGACAGTAGCTGCTGGGCCTCCACAAGCCCTCCCGTGGGTCCCCTTTCCATGGCTCAAACCCACCACAAGCTCTGGTTTTATTTCAGGCTGGGGCTGGGGTCCTGGGCCTGCTGCAGTGGAAGGAAACCTCTAGCCTCCAGCCCAGAGCCTTGGCAGTCCCAGCACCCCGGGACCACCTCAGTCCTGCCCAGATCACACCACTTCCTCCCGTCTCTCCTCTCAGAGCCCATCCTCCTTTCTCTGGGCTATAATACCTGGTGTGCAACCCCTGAGGAAGCCTGGCCTCTTCCTGCAGTTAGCCAGGCCCCTCCTATCACTCAGTCCCACACACAGCCTACGGCACACTGCACTTGCTTGTTTTGTCCCACGTTCTTGTCTTGATCACAGACGCTTGCACAATAAAGGTCATTTTTAGCTAAGCCTGGTGGTGCACACCTGTAATCTCAAGTACTTGGAAGGCTGAGGCAGGAGGATCACAGTTTGAGTCAGCCTGGGCAACTTAGTGGTACCCTGTATCAAAATAAAGAATAAGAAAAAGGACTGACAATATAGTGCACCCTTGGGTTTAGTCTCCAGTACTGACTGCAAACAAATAAAAGCTACTCTCAGTAGAATCTCCTCTTCCTCTTCCCAGTGCCCCACCCTCTTCCCCTTCCTCCTCCTTCTCTTTCCTCCTCCTCCTTCCTCTTCCTCTTTCTCTCTCTCTCTCTCTCTCTCTCTCTCTCTCTCTCTCTCTCTCTCTCCAGGGTCTCGCTAAGTGGCCTAGTCAAGCCCCTAACTTGCAGTTCTCCTGCTTCAGCCTCCCAGTGTGCGGGGCCACCAGGCTACAAAAGCCCTTTCAGTGGCAGCACGAATCCACTTGTGAGGTGGAACCCCATGACATAATAGCCTCCCAGCACAGGAGCTTTGGGCTTCATTCACACCATAGCCGGAAGCATCTGTACACACCTGGTAAGAGGTGACCATGGCTCTGCCAGAGGGACAGCAGAGAGGAGGAGGACAGTGCTCAGAACCAAGGTCCAGTTCTTGTTCCTAGCCAGGTGAGGAGGCTCCACCCACATCCCAGCTGCTTGGGAGTCTGAGGGTCACGGAGAGCAGAGAACAGTTTGGAAGGGCGCGAGGAAGCTCAGCCAAGCGCAGTGTTTGTTAATGATCTTGATAGTGGTGATGGTTTCGTGGGTATGGACACATCGCAGAGCTTACCGGAGTGTACACTCTAGATACGTGCAGTTGGTTCTGTGTCACTTATACCTTGATATAAAACATTTTACCCATAATTATACCTCATGGAGCCAAGTTAACATTCTTCCTGCCTTCTTCACATACTTATGAAGCTGGTGTATACCTGTGTGGATCATCACAGCGTGTGTGTGTGTGTGTGTGTGTGTGTGTGTGGTTGTATGTGCGCTGCTGCTGCTGCTGCTGTTTGTCTTTTTTTTTTCCTCCCAATATCCTTACTTGGATCATTACAGGAGAAGATCGTAGCTTGAGGTTAGCTGGTGCTTTCTGGTTGTTTTCTGTGTGACCTTTAAGCACAGTTGGGCTTACCAGAGCCACCTACATCTCATCAGTTAATTATTTTAACAACATGACCAAAACTTACTGTGCCTCACAGGGAATTTCAGTAGACAGATCGCCAGAGCAATGGTCTGGTCTCTGGAGATAGGCAGAGGCAGGGGGAGATGCGCGGGACTGGACAGGACAAGATTTTCCATTGACGGAGCCAGGAAACTCCAGGAATTATCTTAAGAAATGATCAGCAGGATGAACGCTTGTCTGTTCAGGCATCTTTTAGAAGGAAGAAAGCATTGGAAATTAAAAGGAAACAAGGGAATACTAGAAAAGACATTTTATGGGCTGCGGAGATGGCTCCGTAGAATAAGCACTTGCCTGGCAAGCACAAGGGCCTGAGTTCAATCCCCAGTTCCAAGAAAAAAAAAAAAAAGAAAAGACATTTTATGACATTCAAATGCTGTCATACAGCAAGCCAAACAGTCATGTTCTAGAGGAAAACAGAGATATTAAACAGTATAACCAAAAAAGCAAATGACTTCTAAAATTCAATTGTGTTTCTTCTTAAAAGATTTTTTACACACTTTTAATAATTTTTTTCTTTTTTCTTTTT
>NW_004524714.1:2712601-2735956 GCF_000260255.1 Octodon degus | reverse complement strand
AGTTCAAGGCCAGGCTGGGCTACATAGTGAGAGCCTATCTTAAAAAAAAAAGTGAGACACATGTGGACCCAGACTTCCACAGGGATGTTTACAGCACCTTTTTGCCCAAATTGTGGTCTGTTCCTATGGGTACTGGTCCAGGGCCTTTGCCCTAAGCCACATCCACTGCTATTTTTATTTTTATTTTGAGACTAAGTCTTGCAGAGCTGTCCTGACTGGGCTCCAACTTGCGATTCTCCTGCCTCAGCCTATCAGAGTGCTGGGATCACCACTGAATGGATGACTAGTCACCATAAGAAGGAATTATCCTCTTACCCTTGAACAAGCCTCAGAACACTGCTCAGCGCCAGCAGATTCATGAAGCCACACACTCTGTGAGGCTGCGTTTATCATCTGGCCAGCAAAGGCAGATCTATGGTGACAGAAAGTAGATACGTAGTTACCTGCAGCCAGGAGGACCAGAGAGATGGTTTAAATTCCATGTGGTAGTGGTGTAAAACTCTATAATCCACTGAATTGGCTACTTTAAATGGTTGAATTTATGATTTATAAATTACCCATAAAGCCAGGGTTTTTTTTAATAATTTAAGAATCTAGTGTGATGACACATACCTATAATCCCAGCACTCAGGAGGGTGAGGCAGGAAGATCACAAGTTTGAAGCCAGTCTGGACTAGATAGTAAGTTCAAGGAAAAACTGAACATGCTGAGATCCTGATTATAAATTAATTAGTTAATTTTGAAATAAAATTGTAGGCTAAACATGGGCTTCTGTCATAAAGGGGCGCTTTCTTCTATTCAGACTAAGAGGATCTGAGCCCAACTGACTTTACACTCAGAGTTTAGAACTGGCCAGGAACAAGGTAATTTAATTTGCCAAGCTTGATCAAGTGCTTGCAGTTCTCATAGTAAAATGGGGGCAGGGGGAGAGTATTCCAGACCCACTACCTTTGGCCTGTGCGGCTCAAAGTGAGGCCCAGCTTGCAGGGCCTCCCAAACAAGCGTGCCAGCAAGTATCCCTCCTGGATCTTCCAGGAGCGGGAAAGACAGGAAAGCACAGGAGCGAAGCAGGCAGGCTCTGCCACGTGGCAGACCTGGGTTCATCTCCCGCCTCCCCTGGTAGACCTGTGAGACTCCAGACAGGCCAGCTCACCTCGTCTCACTGCTCACGTGAGCATGGTAGCAGCACCCAGTGAGTAAAGTTGTAGCCATTAAATGGAGCAGTGCTTAAGCTCGGTGCTTGGCACACAGAAGATTCTTTGCACGCGGCAGCTCCTATGTGTGCAGCAGCGGCATTATCCCAGCTCTGCCACCTCCCGCCCAAGGCGGTAGCCTCCAGGCGCCCTGGCTGTGGATCGGAACTCGGAGAGGATGCTGCTCTAAGCCACCTGCTTTCCGTTGGCTAGCTACAGTGACCTAGGAGTTGACACTAACAAAATGAATTGCTGTTTGTGTTGCAGACAGTTGCATCTATAAAAAGGTCTGTCCGTTCAATGGTGGCTCTTTTTTGGTTCAACCCTCCGCATCAGACTTCCAGTTCTGTTGGAACCAGGCTCCTTATGCAATCGGTAAGCAAAACCAGCAGAGGGACCGTCCCCCTGCTCGATGGCTCTAAACTGCCCATCCTGTGAGCGCCCGCGGTTAGAGCAGCTGCCCCAAACCGCGTGGTGTGAGCTTCCCCAAGGGCGTCTTTTCTCCTTCAGGGCTGTACTGTACTTTCTTTTCTGGTTTTCCTTTTGGGACTCTTGTCCAGTGTTCCTTCTGGGCCTCACTTTCTTTGCTTAAAACTAGAGGGTGAGCTCTCCAGCCCCAGCTTGCTGACTCGGGCGAGAGGCCCACTGTTTCCAGGCCTTCCTTGCATTATCTTGAAACCTTAAAGCCTTGCATTATCTTGAAACCTTAAAGTCAGGAGCCACAGAGACTTAAACTTTGCCCCTGAAATTCCAGGACAGCATCCGTGGTGCTCTGTTCTGTGGCTCCAGACCCACAAGTGGGCGTTGCCTCTTGGGAGTCAGATGTAAGCCAAGATGGTGCAGTTGTCTGTTTTAACCTCTGCTAAGAGGCCTATGCTATAGTACTACAGATGGGCCACTCCATGATACAAGACTGACAGGGCAGGCTGTGATGACGGATGAGATGCAGTCAGACGAAAGCAGAGTAGAAAGTCACTTCCAGGCCTTCAGCCACATCACTGGAGATCATCTGAGAACAGAGGCCAGGGCATGGATCTGGCAGACTGAGTCACAGGAGAGTAGAGGGAGGGCAAAGTGGAGGGACCGTAAAGGAGAGGGCCAGCTGCAGGGGGCATTCAGAAGGCCAGAGGTTCGGTCCCAGCATGTCGTAGTGACCATTACACAGAGAAAAGCTGAGCTTTGGCAAAGAACAAACCCATCGAACCCAAGGGACACTGAAGAACACTGAACTAAGACCTGGACACAGAGGAGCACAGACAGGTGACTAAGTGCTAGGGACACGTGGGTGGGCCTTGAAGGCAGGAGACGGGGAAAGTTTTCCAGGCATGATGGCCTGTGCCGGGGAAGCACGAGGGACAGGGAGAACATCCTGAGGGGCCCTGGCAGGAGAGGGGCTGGGAGGCCAGTAATGGGGCTTCTAGGGGAAATGGCGACAGCACCTAGGAGGCAGAGCTCTGGCAGGTAAGGGCAGCCGTCTAGGAGCAAAGGCCACCTCTGCCTGTGGGGCCTGCCCATGTGGAGGACTGGGGAGATAAGAGAGTCACAGCCCGGTTGATTGCAGTGTGCGCCTTCCCGTACTTGCTGGCCTTCACTCCCGACTCCATGGAGATCCGCCTGGTGGTAAACGGGAACCTGGTCCACACAGCCATCGTGCCGCAGCTGCAGCTGGTAGCCTCCAGAGTGAGTAGGCCCCTCACCACATGTCGGCAGGAGGGGCTTCGGGGGAGGCCAGGAGCCACTGCTCATCAGCTCAGGCTAATGGGGATGCACTGCGGGTGTCACAGATTAGGTGGAGATGCTGGGAACAGGCTGGTGGGTCGGGTTTTTGCCTTTGGCCTCCTCAGGCTTCAAAAGGCTCCTTGGCTTTGTGAATGGAGCTATTGGGTGCTGATGGCCATTGGGAAGCACCCAACCAGAAGGAGAAATCCACCCACACACCCCGCCCCTGAGACTGGGCAGGTGATTCTGTGGCCTTGACGGCCCCTCCAAGGCTAGAAAAGGAGTTTGCACAGCCCTTTCTTCCCAGGCCCCTCCATAGCCTCCGCTGGAGTTGTGCCTGTGAAGGACGGCTCATCCTTTAACCCCTGTCTAATAATATAGGTGCTGAACAACACCTCAGGCTGCAGGACCACCTGTGACACCCCCAGGTGCCCCCATCACTGGCACAGCCACAAAGGCCCCCCAGGTCCTGCCAGATGGGCCAGTGCCCTGGGGTGTTGACCACACTTAGAAGGCAGCTGCTGGAGGGGCTGCCCCCTCTCACCCTGACAGTTGTGGAAGTAACGCCAGGCTGTCTCCCTCAAGGACACCACCAGTGGGTGCTGCAGCGCTTAACCCCCAGTACCCCAGGAGGGGTGTGTGTGTGTGGACTACAAGTATATGTGTTAGTTGATTGTAAATCTCAATGATGAAAAAGCTTTCCATTTGTGAAGAATAAAATGTGCAGTGCTCTTTATCCTGAAATCCACAGCCAGTTGGTTCTCACAAAATATTTTCATTAATCTTCCCTGTTAATCGCAACCTATAGTTGCAATTCAACCATGATTTTTCAGTTAATACTTGTTCTTCTATTGACTCATTCCTCCAATAAGTTTATTACCAAGAAATTGACATCATCAACAATTAAACTATTTCTCATCCAGAAACCAGTCATAGTCATTAACCCAAAACTTTTTGAGTTCCAGCTGTGTGCATGGTGGCATGCAGCGTGCGCGTGTGCATGCATGTGTTCCTGGGAGGTGAGCCCAGTCTCTTCCCACCAGCTGTGTGCATCTTGACTGTCTTTATCTCATATTCTTAAGACAGAGCCTCACAGTCGCTGAGTTGCTCAGGCTGAGCTCAAACTTGCAATCCTCCTGTGTCAGCATCCTAGAGTACTGGGATTGCAGGCAGGTGCCACCATGCCCAGCTCAACAGACTTTCAAATTTAATGTTCGTTGTTAACATTGTTTCTGTGGTTGTAGGTCTAGACAATCATAAGCTCTGATGTGTAGCCCTTGCTGGTTTCTGTGGTGTAGATGGTTCCACTGTGACTGATTTCCAGCTTCAGGTGTGGCACCCCCGACTGTGGGGTTGGAAAGAGCTGGGCGGTATTCGTACCATGCTGTCACTAACGATGTCACAAGAGCATGGATAACAGTAAATGTGGTCCAGTAATTAGGAGCGATTGCATTTGATATTGCTACTGAGCACCTTTGCTCTTAACTCCTTAAGTTTGCATAACTTTTAATAGTGGCTGTGTTTACGAGCTGGCCTCCAAAATTCCTGAAAGGCAGCTCTCAGGAGTCACAGCCAGCACCTCTCAAAGCCAGCATGACTGACTAGATCAGGGAATGAGTGAGACCCACTGCCCCTGCAGAACAGACCCAACTGAGCCCAAGGCCCCTCCAGATCCAGTCCCGGGGGAGGCCTGAGACAATCTGAGCAAGATGGGCTATGTTTACAGAAGTCTGAGACACTAACTTCTTCCTACTCCAGTCAGCACATGGATAAAGAAAAATGGCAGAGAACTGAGCCCTCCAGAGGGGTCCAGGGCACAGCAGGCTTTCCTCTGGGTGGGCACCCAGCACTGCACCTATGCCCCAAGGATGTCAGGAGCTGGCGGCAGAGCCTGGGCACTGGGTGGAGGTGAGGCGGAGGTAGCAGGGGGGTCCAAGGCGCAGCAGCCCGGCACTGAGTGTGCCCCCTCTTCCCTTCCAGTCGGACATCTACTTCACAGCCGCTGCGGCTGTGCACGAGGGCTCTTCCGGAGGCAGCTCCCAGGGACCCAGTGCCCACAGCTCTCCACAGACGCCCCCAGGCCGAGAGACGCCTGTGTTTCCTTCTTCCCTGGGGGAAGGTGAGCTCTCACTTTACTATCTTATGAACAGATGTTTTAATCCATGCCAATTTCTCTAGGCCCTTGTCAAATAGCTACCTGCAGCTACCGCCTGAAGAAGTTACTATTCAGAGCCATTTAAACAAAATAAAACTTGCAGGGCTGGGCATGTGGCTCAGCAGTAGAGTATTTGCCTAGCATGAGTGACGCCCTGAGTTCCACCCTCAGCATGGCAAAAGGAAGCAAACTTTGCAGTTGGAATGCAGTGGCTGCATCCTTAAGAAACTTATTATTTTAAAAATTCCCATTATGAAAAAAAAAGCATTTCCATGAGGAGAGGGGGATTAAGAGCTCCACAGTGTCCAGCTTGCAGCATCCGCTGTCTCCTTCGGGATGTCTGCAACGGTGGCTTTCACAGCTAGAAGCCGTCACGAGGCCACAGCATCACTCAGCTCACAGTCTGTCTATGGGCCCAGCTTTGCCCATAAACCCCGGAGGCCGCTGCTGCGGTCCCTGCATGGCTGTGAACACAGCGCTTTCCCTGTAACTTCCCACCACATCGGTCATCCTTCTCGCTCGCTGTTCAGCTAAGCCCAAGGCCCTCCCACGGGGCAGCTTGCTGCTTCTCTAGTCTGGCCTATGTTCCTCTGAAAACACAAGCAGCAGTGAGTGCACATGAAAACGATGCCCCAAACAAACACAAAGCCATCAGGCACCATCATTTTATGACAGGGGAATTCCGGATCTGACATAAAGCCTGCCTTCACACTAACTATATTGAGGACCAAGAAATTATTTTATTGTAAATAACATGAACCCAAAGTTCTCATGTTCATTTCTGAATCATATTTCAGGTGAAATTCAGTCAAAAAATCTGTACAAGATTCCACTTAGAAACCTGGTCGGCAGAAGCATCGAGCGACCTCTGAAATCACCCTTAGCCTCCAAGGTCATCACCCCACCCACTGCCATCGGCCTGGGCATCGCTGCCATTCCTGTCACTCATTCCTTGTCCCTGTCTCGCATGGAGATTAAGGAAATAGCAAGCAGGACCCGCAGGGAACTGCTAGGTAATGGCTTTCAATGTTTGAGTATTCACTGTTTGTAAACAGACCAGCCGGCCCTGTCTGGGATATTAACAGCCCTCAAAATCCATGAGTGTGACAGAGCATGATGGTATACTCTGAAAGGTAAGGCAGGAGGAGCTCAAGTTCAAGGCCAACTAGAGACACACACGGAATTCCATGCCGACCTGGCTACACTGGGAAAAAAAAAAAAAAACACAATAAAAACAAGTTAAAAAAGAAACTGGCAGAGCCGGGAAGATGGCTCAGTAGAATAAGTGCTTGCCTGGCAAGCACAAGGGCCTGAGTTCAATCCCCAGTTCCTCACAAGAAAAAAAAAAAAGGAAAGAAACTATCTCTTTAAGAAATGACTTATGTCAATAAACCATAATATGTCTATACCAGGAATATTACTTCATTGTTTCACCAAGAATAACGTTGATGTATATTTATCAGTATAGAAAACTGCCTAATCCATATAAAAAGGGAAAACTTTTTTTTTTTTTTTTTTTTTTTTTTTTGCGGTACTGGGCATTGAACTCAGGACCCTGCACTTGCCAGGCAAGAACTTATTCTACTGAACTAATTCCCCGGCCCTGGAAAACAGACTTTTATCAAATACTACTTACTGTGATATAATTCTTAAAAATTAAAGTATGATACCCTAGAAAAGTATCAGCAAGGTGTTTACAGCCTGTAGCTCTCCAATATTTCATTCTCCTCACTGAAAAAGTGGGAACGCACTTAGCACTTCTCAAGGTTCCTTGGTGCGGGGCGGGTTTGTAGGGCCGTGCAGGTCCCAGGTATTGGCTGTGGCCGCCTCTCAGTCTGTAGACTGGAGGCCAGCCCGAGAAGCAGGACACCTCGTGATCACCGGCAGAGGGCTGGACTGATACATGGCCTTGTGTTCAGATTTGTGGAAACAGAAAGAATGGCCTGGCATGGTGACACTGTCTGAGTTCCTTTTCTCAGTGCTGAGACAGAATACCCTACACACAAAGTTAAGGAGAAAAGCTTTATTTGGCTCAGAGTTTTTAGAGGCTCGAGTTCATAGTCGGCTGGCTCCAAGGCAGGGTGGCCTGGCAGGTGGCATCACAGAGGAGAAATGGTCCCCGGCAGACAGCCAAGAGCGAGAAAGGGACCTACCTGAGCAGCTTCTTTCTGCGCTTCTATATTCCATCTAGGCTGTAGGGGCTGGGGCAGGTGCCACCCAGTCAGACTGGTTTAGTCCCCCACCCTTAATCCCAGCATCACACACTCTAGATCCAGCCGCCCTGAAAAAGCCTCACCTATGCCTGCATGAGGCCTTTGGGGCCATCGAGACACAAAGCATAACAAGCACATACCTGTACTCCCAGCACTGGAGAGGCTGCCACAGGAGGATCACCCTGAGTTTGAGGCCAGCCTGGGCTACATAGTGAGACCCTGTCTCAAAAGAAACAGGCTGGGGAGATAGCTTGGTGGTCTAAGCAGCTGCCTGGCAAGAACAAGGACCCGGGTTCGATCTCTGGTACCGCATGCTGTGCCGCTGTGCTGACCACCAGAACCAGGCATGGTGGTGCACACCTGTACAAATCCCAGCGCTGGGGAGGTTGAGACAGGAGGCTCATTAGAGTCTGAGCTGCGTAGTAAGACCCTGTACCAAGTAAATAAATATTTTTTAAAGGCAAAATAAGGAATGGAAGTGACATTAACCCATTCCCAGTGGACCCATAATCTTTAGGTCTCACTGCTGGGCACCTTCAGTTTGAACGCACTATGTTCCTACCAGCTTACGCCACCTGTGGTACCTACGTGACTCCCCCACAGGCGGCAGAGGTCACTCATGCAGGTACCGCCACCGCTGGTTCAACCCAGCAAGATGTGGTTTGAAAGCTTCAACTGGGGTCTACATGGCATAAGCTACCAGGACAGCTGGCTTCAGCACATCCTGCTCCACAGTATCGTTTACTGAAGATGGAGGGCACTTGGGACACTTGGCGGGGGAGGGGCGCTCTGACACCACAAACTCGGTTGGTTTCACTGTGATCGTAACATCTGTCTGTTGCTATATTTAACTGTTGTTCCCTGAGAGCCTGACTGCTGATCACTGTGCTTCGCAGAAACCAAGTCTGGGTTAGAGAAGGGAGGCACCGGCTGCAGGATGCTTCAAGCTTGATCTCCTCCAGCAGGCTCTTCTGAGTCTCTGGGCTGTTCTGGTTTTTGCAACGCGTTTATACTTTACAGTTACAAAGGGGAAAACTCTTCCACTAACAGGAAACCAGTTATTTGAAGTTTTGTTTCCTATTTTTTGAGATGGGGGCTCACAGTGTTGCCCAGCTGCAACCCTAACTAACTCATGGTCCTCCTGCCCCAACCTCCCAGGAAGGAGTATTTTCTATCAGTTTTCTTCCCGATTCTGACCCAATAAGACAGCAGTTACTTAACCAAGAACAAAAAGGTCTTTCTGTGGTGTGGCAGCCCCAGAGTTACAACGCTGAAACCTATGATTCTCCCGTCATCCAGGCCTCTCGGATGAAAGTGGACCCAGGTCAGAAGGAACGCCAAAAGTCAAATCAAAAGCCCGGAGGCGGTTAGAAGAAACCCCAGGAGGCTCCAAGCCAGGGACAATGAGATCCACTAGCAGTGATAGGTAAGGAGAGGAGCCCCCATCTGGGATGTGGCCCCGTGGGTCACAGCACAGCGCAGCCACAGCTCACATTCCACACCCAGCTGCTCTCCGATTCCCAGAGGGCACAGCTGCCAGGCACACAGCAGGGCTGCTAGCAGCCAGACACGCCCTCGCAGCAGTACGTGAAGCAGGCATATGCAGGGCCCTGCGTTCCATGGACAGAACCACAAAAATAAAAGAATACAATAACAGTATTTGGAGCCTTTTTTAGCTCTCCAGATGGGTGTGAAAACGAGGCTGCTCAGGAGAAGTGCAGGGAACTGGACAGTGCCCAAAGCAGGGCAAGGCTTCCAAGGGGAGGTCAGCACCACAAAAACCACCAATTCACCCAGGTTTCTGCTGCGTCGGTGCGCCCCTGGGGAGGATCCCAAGCACACATGCAAGCTTCGTTGGCTCATCACACAATCACAAAGGATCCAGTGCTGGGCTGAGTGTTGGGTCCCGAGATGACCGGGTCCCTCTGGTGCCTTCAGGGGCACTTAGGGCTGTGCACAAGGCCCCCTGGAGCTGAGCAGGCACTCACCTAGGGGGCAGGTGATACTGCAGAGCAGAGAGAGCCGTTTACCCCATACCTGGGCGAGGCAGATCAAAAACATCAGGCTGGCCAAGCAGCTTCTCAGTGAGCCTGGCTAGAAAGGTACGGGGTGACAGCCCCATCCCTCAGCTTTATATTCTAGTGTGGGAAAGCAGACAGTAAACTTGTAACAGATGAGCAAGTTACTTCAAATAGTGACAAGGACTAGAAAAAAATTTCAGAAGTGCCAGGTGGCAGGTAAAAGGTCTGCCTTGACAGGGACCAAGGTGCAGAGCGAATGATCAGCTAAGGAAATGGCTCCGGGGGGCCAGAGAGACAGCTCAGTAGAATAAGCGCCTGTCTGGTAAGGGCAGGGTCCTGAGTTCAATCCCTGGTACGGTACCCCCCCCCCAAAAAAAGGAAATGGTTCCAATGGCCACAGGGCCTCATGCGGTGTGGCCAGAGAAGCGAGAGAGGACAAGCGGACCACTGAGCACAGGGACAGCGTGTGGTCAGGTTGCCAGCGCAGGCCCTAGTGGGCTTCCTCAAATCATGAACACCCGAGAAGTGAGACCAATTTTGGTCCAATTAACTAAGCAGCTAGTAAGAGAGTTCTGAGGAGCTGGAGAAAGTGAGGGAAAGGGGTAACCTGGGAGGCTGGAGGGGTCAGCAGGGCCAGGCCTGAGCCTTAGCTGTGGCAGGAGCTTAGCATTAGCATTAGCCTTGGGCCTAGGTAGATTTACACTTCAGAAGGCTAAATAATGCCTCCGGAACCCCTTCTGTGTGCCTCACCAGGCCTAAGCCCTCCCAGAAGCCCATGAGCTCTGGCTGTCTAACTGCAGCCAAAGAATGAGTGTGGGAACCCCTGCACCTGCTGTCCACACCACAGGTAGAGGCCAGGGGACAACTGTGAGCCGCTGAGCAGCAGCCCTCAGTAGAGCCCAGTCCCATGTTCTCATGGGACCCCTGACTGTGACTTTTCTCTCCCAGGATCCCATCTGGCTCCTTGGAAAGTCCTTCTGCCTCCGAAGCCAAGCCCGAGGGCTGTCAGCACTCGCTGAGCTCCGAGCAGGACCCTGTGGCCGACAGAGAGGGCAGCCCAGTGTCGGCCTCGGGCAGCAGCCTGTTTCAGCTCATAGCTTCCTCTGACGAAGACGTTATTGACTTGAAGTAAATAGAGCCCAAGTCTCATTTGCCACCTTTAGTTTTCATATGGAGGTTTATACCCTGTAAATAGTTCTACCGTCATTTCTCAACAACATTCGGCTTCCTGCCTGTCAGAAATCGATTGGACCAAACCTTCCGCACCCTCGGCCAGTTTGGGTCTCTCTCCAGTGTCCGGTGCCGTCCTCCTTGACCTTTGTTTCTTTCCATCCAGAAACCCTCAATCCCCTTGTAATAAAGGTGTTAGATTTCATTGAGGTTTTAGACTGAAACTTTGAATAAATCAAAAATGTTCATTCTTACTTACTGTAACTTTCTCTTACATTTTATATACTTGGAAATTATTTTCATTATAGTTTTATGTTACACAGTGTGTTTCTTTTATAAAGAAAAGCCATTGTTTTTTAATGATAAATCAGTTTTCTTTCTGCACTATTGCCCACTTGAGTTCACTGTGACTGGAACCAGCTGTACCTGCTGCAGACTTGGGCATACCACATTCTGAGGTAGATTGCAGAAGCTCCCCACTGACTCACTGGGTGGCTTTGTTCTGTTTTATGACAGTCTCCTTATAGCCCCATTGTATGTTATGAGTCGGTGCCGAAAGAAACGACGAGAAGACCCAATGAATATAGCTTCAGAGGTCTCACTGAGATTAGTCTTTCTCGAAGTGAGCCGAGAGCCTCAGAAGCATCTCACATTTACTGAGGGTTACAGGCAGGCTATGGAATGTGCGTCATTACTTGGGTGAACACAGACTCCTTTCTCTATGGACGTCCACCATTTGCCTAACACTAGGTTTACCCAAATGCTAGCTGATAACATCCCAAGCAAGGGATCAGAGAACAGGCCCAGCAGGAGAAGCTGCTATCTGCAGCCTTGAATCCCAGCTTTCCGGGATTTACAAGTGAGACAGTAGTTCTCCTCGGGCTCTATTTGTTGCTCCCTGCTCTCTTGGGACTTTAGGCTTTTGTCTCATATTTCTATATAGCCCATGCTGACCTCAAACTCAAGGCAGTCCTCCTGTCTCAGCCCCTCAAAGGTGTGTGCCTCCACATCTAGCCTCCTTGTGTATCTTGAAAGAAATACTAAGGTGGAGGCATTTGACAAAGTCGAAAGATTATTTTGTCTGGCTTTACTGTTTCTCTGAGATCACATAACCAGGGAACAGTTACCCCTGTTACCAGAGCCCTGCTCTAGTGTGGGTCTGCCTGTCCCTCTCACAGAAACCCTTCCCCTCCCCAGGAACCTGCCCTCCCTAGCTCCTGCCTGGCTCCCTCCTCAAAGCAAAGAGGAATAAATGTGGCCAGGGGACAAAACAGTAAAATCCCAGCCTCCAGCCAGGAGACATCAAAGGGGAGAATCCAGTTTCACTAACATTATTTGGAAAACTTCTAATTTGTAGGGGGAAAAGAAAGTAGTTTACCTTTGGCTTCAGGCAGTTTCCTCCTTCTTGTATCTCTGCTCACCTTTTATCACCAGTTTGTCCCCTGTGACTGCAGCTCAGGAGAGTTGTGGAGGCCCAGCAGGTTCTGCATGTGCTTGGGCCCTCCCTCTTCGCAGGCCTTGCACACCGCAGCAAGGCAGACAGCTCAGTTGGCCACTGCCAGCTGCAGGCACCCAGGTCCTTCTTGGCATAAGACTAGTGCAGGAAGGACAGCGCTCTTAGATGCACCAGGTGGGCTGCTGATGGACTAAACAAAACTTCTCATTCTTTGCAGCATTTGTCATTTCATTCTTGGGGACTTGTTACGCCTTCTGCACTCATGGGCACAAAGTCATCTACATGCTACAGCTCCATCCCACCAAGTTCTGTGGATTCAGATTATTCCTCCTTTTTTCCAGTACTAGGGGCTGAACCTAGGGCCTCTGCACTCAGCTGCATCCACACACAGGCTGCTTCCCCCACCCCCCGCCCCACCTTAATTTTGAGTTTAAGTAATATTGCCCAAGCTGGGCTAGAATGTACAATCCTTCTGCCTCAGCCTCCCAGAGTTCTTGGATTACAGGTATGTGCCATACACCTGGCTTACATGTGTGATTTTGCTTTTTTTTTTTTTTTTATTCTAAGTTTCTTGCTGAAATAGAAAAAATAAATAAAGGCTACTTAGAGCATCCTTCCCAATGGGCACCATTAAAGCTACTACGATTGGCCAAGAATCGCAGATCTTAGGAGAAAATGGTCCCTACCCTACTTATCAGACCGATGGTGCTTTTCTTATGAAAGGGGGCTGGGAGGCTGTTCTGACACCAATATGCGCACATTCATGGGGAGACCTCTAGCCAGGGGACAAAAGGATTGCAGGGTTCCCCGGCTCAAAAGATGGCACCTGCCAGGTTCCATACAGCTTCTACAGTGAGAGGTTGAGGTGCAGTTTGCCAGGGCAAGGCCGAAGGCCTAGGGCAAAGGTGCGCCCAGATGATCACAAAGCCATGGTTAAGCGCTGCAGTTAGAATTTACGACAAGCACAAGTGGGTGTAGAAGAAAGCACAGTTGTCTAGTCTGTAGTCTTGTGGTTAATATTAAAAATGCTGGCTTCTAGTGCCGTCAGGTGACTGCTGAGTCAAGCTGCTGTCAGCATGTGAGCGCACAGCGTTTGTTCTTTTAAGTTCAAAACTCTCCTGAAGATAATGCTCAGTCCCTTGTTAGATATGGAATCAGCGGGATACGGACCCCACCTAATGCTGGTCCTCAGCACCAGATGCTCCAGCGCTCAGCGCGTGGCCGCCATCCGCCGCCTGGGAGCACAGAGGCGGGGGAAGCGGGCAGGGCCAGGGCTGCGCCTCCACTGAGCTCTCCGGGGGAAGCTCCGGGCCCGTCTCGCGTCCCAGAAGAAAAGAGGGAAAGTGGCCCAGGGCAGTCGGCTTGGAGACCTTCCGCCTTGCAGCTCTCGGCGGGTACAGCTGGGGCAGGCAGATGCTCAGGACACAGACCGCAAACAGCATTTATAAGCCGCGCAGAAACTGCAGGTGCGACCCGGGCAGAAGATGCTCAGCCTTCGTTCCGCTTCCGCCTCATTGGCTGGAGCTAGAGTAAGAGGCAGGGCTTCTGGGGAAAAAGCAATCCCCGCCCTCCACGCTCCTAGGCCGCGCACTTCCGTTCTGGCCCCGCCTGCAGACTCGCACCGCACTCCAATTGGACGGTCGGGAGGGACACAAACTCCGCCTAGTCCAGGCCCTGGACGTTTCTGCCCTACGGGCAGTTCAAAGCGAGCCTCGCCAACCGGCGCTGAGATTCCATTGGTCTACTCTAATTTGAATGGGGCGGGTCCTAGCGGCTACGCTACTCCCTCTTTGCATTTCTATTGGCTGCTGGTGCACTGGAGGCGGTTCCAATCAAGCCCGAGCACCGCCCCCGCCGCTCATTGGCTGGCTCCCCCGAAGAGGCCCGGGAGGCGGTGGTGGCAGGAGCAGCGGCGACTCCCGGCGTCGTGGCCGGTGGCTTGAGCGTTGGCCGCCGACATGACGCCAGACGATCCTGAGGAGACCCCGCTGCTCCTGAGGCCGGGCGTCAGGTGAGCTGTACGGGACCCGCCTCGCCCTCCCGCTCCGCGTCGGCGGCGCCGCTCACGCTCAGTCCTGTCCCCACAGCGCTCCCCGCGGCCGTCTCTTCCTCGCCGCCTTCGCCGCGGCACTGGGCCCCCTCAGCTTCGGCTTCGCGCTCGGCTACAGCTCCCCAGCCATCCCGAGCCTGCGGCGCTCGGCGCCCCCTACCCTGAACCTCGACGACAACGCCGCCTCCTGGTTCGGGGTGAGCCATGTCTCCCGCCGCTGTCCCGGGACTCCGAGCCCTGCTGCCCTTTTCCCGTACTCCCCGCCACCCGGAACCCCACCCCTCGGAGGCCACGCGGGGGGCGGACGCGAGCCGTACCTGAGCCCACGGTGGCCCCCACCCAGGCCTTCGTGACCCTGGGCGCCGCCCCAGGGAGTGTGCTGGGCAGCTGGCTGGTGGACCGCGCTGGGCGCAAGCTCAGCCTCCTGCTCTGCACCGCTCCCTTCGTCACCGGCTTTGCCCTCATCACCGCGGCACAGGACGTGTGGATGCTGCTCGGGGGCCGCCTCCTCACCGGTGTGGCCTGCGGCATCGCCTCGCTTGTGGCCCCGGTGAGTGTCTCACGGGCTGGGATCTGTGGGTACCTACCGTCAGCACGCCCGGGAGGAGCCACTGTTGTTACCTCCGCTCTACAGAAGAAACTGAACTCAGAAAGTTAAAGACGTTTGCCCGGACGGAGGCCACAGTTAGTGAGCCCGAATGCCCCCCTATGCCACTTTGGCTCTACATAGGGTGTGTTCAGGTTTAAATCTACCCTACCAGGTCACCAACCACCGGATAGTTAGGAAAATCCTATTCTGGTTTGGCCCTGGGGTGGGGCTTTGGGTTCCCCTTCACTCCTCACAGCCACCTCCCTTGGCTTATTCTGCTGTTAGGGACTGTGGCCTTGCTCCCAGCTGGTTACAAGGCTGGCTGCGAGGTTTTGAGGGATTGCACACACGGCCTCTGGCCCTTGCAGGGTCTGGGAAAGGTCGTGGACCCTGGCATCTGGGATTGTTTGGTGATCAGCAAACTGCTGCTGGCCACAGGCATAGACCACTGCCCACCCAACTGTCACCCAGATGGAGGTCAAAAGAAGCTTTTGGGGTCCTTGCCGGGGCAGCCCATCTCTTATTTCACCCACATCTGCTAGGAGGAAAAGGCTGTGAATTTTGCCTTTGGCATTTTTGGTTTGTTTTTGTTTTTTCTTCCCAAGGAGATCCGTGTCTTAGTTATGGGCATAAGGTGTGGAATAACCTGGACCTGTGTGTGGTGGCTTAGTGGCCCCCCCCATTGGCTGAGGTGGGGAGTCCCTGCATTTCACAACAGGGGCATCTCACCATACAGCAGCCTGCATGGCTACCGGAATTGGTTATCAAGGCAAAGTGTGAGCAGCACCCCAGACCACTTCCTCAGGGTATACACTTCTCACAGGTATCCTTGCATGTTGAGTGTTGGGAGCTCTGTGCCTCCACTCACACACAGTGCCCACCCATTGCCCTTAGTCCCTTTAATCACCCACCGCAGGTCACCTGGTCTTGGAGCCTGGGAGGGCTCTGCTGATGAGGCGGGGCAGTTAGTGGGGACCCCTGGGCAGACTCCTCAGCTCAGAAAGGCTGAGGCCTTTCAGTTTTAAGAACACTTGGACCCCACTAAAGTCCTATCTTAATTGCCGGCAGGTCTATATCTCTGAAATTGCCTATCCAGCAGTCCGGGGACTGCTCGGGTCCTGTGTGCAGCTGATGGTCGTCATAGGTATCCTCTTGGCCTACCTGGCAGGTAGGGTTTGCATGGTCTCGTTTGGTCCCTGTTAATGGTTATGTGGCCATTTCATAGGTGTGGAACCCGAGGTTCACAGGTATCAGGCTTGTCTGAGATCACACAGCGATGGCCAAGTACCAAGCACCAGAGCACACCCTAAGACCTTGGGATGTGTAGGTCATGTGACTGCATACCAGGAAGAGCTGGAGGAGGAGTCCGTGGCTTCCCAGAAGCCCACTTGGTGGTGTGGAGAGGGCTGAGTGGTTGGGTCAGTCCCTAACTGTGCAGACAGCAGATTCCTGAGGTGTGAGGGACACCGCAGCAGTCTTTAGCCCTGGAGCTGGAGGGGCCCAGTGAGTCTCCCACAGGATAGCATCCATGGATCCCTGGAGAGCAAAGTCCCAGGTGAAAGGCCTCGGTTCCTGGGGCCCCAGGGGTAGAACTGAGGTGCCTGGGGAAACTTCAGGAATTGCCAAGATCTTACTAGGAACAGGTGAAAAGAGGGCTTCACACCCAGCAGTCCTGAGCCTGGAGATGGCCTTTGCCACCTGCTGTGTGACCTTGGCCAAGTCTCTCTGCACCTGGGAGTTTCAGTTTCCTTGTCTTCAACTGAAGAGAACCATGCCTAGTGCAAGGCTGTGGGGTTGTGGACTGAGTGACATAGGAAAAGGGCCTAGTGCAGGCCCCAGATGACAACTGTCAAGAATGGCTCAGGCGGTGTGGCTCAGGCAGATGGGCTGTGCCCCCTTCTTTTCAGAGGAGGTGACATGAAGCTCTCTGGCTTTTCTTTCAATCTTTCCTGAAATTACAGATCATTCTGTATCTCATCTTTTTGTTTCTCTTCTTGTATCATCAAGATACTAGAACCCAGGGCTGGTGAGATGGCTCAGTGGTCTAAAGCACCTACTTAGAACAAGCTTAGCAAAGCACAGGGACTGCGGTTCAATCGCCCAGCACCCCATGCCAGCCAGCCCTGCCCCCTGGTGGGCTGAGCTGGCCACACACACACACACACATACACACACACATAAATAAAAATTTTTTAAAAAATTTTAAAAATTTAAAGATACTAGAATCTGCCAGCTCTTTCATAGCCTTTATTCTTCAATAACACATTGAAACAGGCACAGAGGGAAGAGTGTGTCCTAGGAAACATGCCCCGCCTCTGTCCTGGTCTGGGTGGGCTCCAGAGGGGCTGCACATGCGTGAGAAATATGCACATCTACTCTCCCACCCAGCCCTCCCCTTCTCACAGCTCTGCTGTGTCGCTCTGTGTCAGTACTGTGGTAACATAGACCAACTCCTCATCCTTTGTCTCAAGGCTTCTTAAAGTCACGTGCTGCGTAACAGGGAAACACTGTTTACTTATTTAGCAGTACTAGGACTGAACCCTATGCTATAAAAACACTCTACCTCTAAACGTATTGCTGGCCCTTTTAAAATTGTCTCATAAGTTGCCCAGACTGGCATTGAACTTGAAATTCTCTTGCCTCAGCCTCCCAAGTAGTTGGGATTATAGGTATAGTAGTCAATGTTTTTATAAGTACTACACACTCTAAAATATGATTGCTAAAAAGAGGGTAGCCAGGGCTGGGGAGCTAGTTCGGCAGCCTAAGAGCCTGCCTGGCAAGCACAAGGACCTGGGTTCGATCCCCAGTACCGCGGGAACCAGACGTGGTGGTGCACACCTGCAATCCCAGTGCTGGGGAGACTGAGAGGAGGGTCATTATGAGTCCAAACTCAGTAGCAAGACTCTACAGTAAATCGATAGTAATCATTTCTCATCATGATTGAGGCTTACGTATCAGACATGATTGTATGTGTTAGGCTGTTACACAACTGGCCAGCAGGGCTGCCAGTTTGTCCACGCCACGCCACCACAGACATATAGTGCATTTTGGCTCGGTGTTACTGTAGCTATGACACATCAAGCGCAGTAGGAATTTTTCATCTGCTCCGTTATGATCTTAGGAAACCACTGTTGTCTGTGCAGTCAGTCGTGGACCAAAGCACCACAGTGTGGATCAGGACTGTGTCACTGATTACATAGTGATGGCCCACCACCGTTGCCACGGTGGCTGTAGCTGCTGGCCCACGATGTCTGTGTGCTGAGCAGTAATGGTAACGACAGTCGGAGGGACGACCTGCGGAGACAGTGAGGGCCCCACCGCCGCAGCTGAGGCCCTGGGGGGCGACGGCGGCAGGCCGCTCTCCCAGCTCCGGCTCTGCCCGCAGGCTGGGTCCTGGAGTGGCGCTGGCTGGCCGTGCTGGGCTGCGGGCCCCCGACCTCCATGCTGCTGCTCATGTGCTGCATGCCGGAGACGCCGCACTTCCTCCTGACTCAGCACAAGCCCCAGGAGGCCCGGGCTGCCGTGCGCTTCCTGTGGGGCTCAGATGAGGGCTGGGAAGAGCCCCCCATCCAGGCTGAGCACCAGGTGAGGGCCCGGGGGCCAGGGAGGGATGGGGCAGGGGCAGGTGGCATGGCCTGCTCTCAAAGCCACATGCTACAAGGAGGGCCAGGCTGCGGAGACCTATGCTGTACTGTCCCAATAGGAAGGGCTGGCTGGAGTCCCACCTAATTGAGCCCTAGCTTCAGAGGATACCGGAAGGCCCGACCTTGATTCCCACTGTCTTGGGAAGAGACAGCCCACCCTGGGCAAGGGCCATCCACATGCAGTGTGGAGAACTTGGACTTAACCAGGGAATGGTAGGACAGGGAGATGCGGGTGGTGGCCGGCGTGGTCCTGCACTTACAACCCCAGCGCCTAAGAGGCTAAGGCAGGAGGATCACCTCGAGTTTGAGGCTAGCCTGGACTACATAGTAAGTTCAAGGCCAGCCTGAACTACATAGCAAGACCGTATCTCAGAAAGAAAAGAAAAAAGCACAAGATCATGGAGTTGTGGAGTCAGTCCAAACTCAGTCAGTCAGAAGCTGCACTCCCTGGCTCTGTGGAGCCTTGGTTTATTCTGTACCTTGGGGTCCAGCACATGTCTGTGGCGGTGCTGAGATGCGAAACAGAGGCCCTTGGGAGGGACTTGGCTGGGGCCTGGTCCAGGGTGAGCCCTAGGTGTGCTGAAGGGGGCTGGGACTCAGAGAACAGACTGTTCTTTGCCCGGGTGCTGGAACCTTTGGAGAGGAAGAGGGGAGGACAAGGAGTCTCACCTTATACCCGGGGTTTGTCTGCATACCTGAGGCCCTAGTGGGCAGGGACAGGAAACCAAGGTCCCTACGCTGAGCTTTAGGACAAGCTCAGAAAGGGACCCTGGGGAGGCTGAGAGACCCTGACGGCTGTCTCCCTGGGAGCAGGGCTTCCAGCTGGCCTTGCTGAGGCAGCCAGGCATCTACAAGCCCTTCATCATCGGCGTTTCACTGATGGCCTTCCAGCAGCTGTCTGGGATCAACGCTGTCATGTTCTATGCAGAAACCATTTTTGAGGAGGCCAAGTTCAAGGTAAGAGGCCTCGCCCAACCTGCCTCATCCAGGGGTGGGGCCCCTTCCTGGAGCTTAGGGGCTCCTCACCCAGCACAGAAGTGGAGAACGCTAGTCCCCTCTGGGTGGCCCCTGAGCAGCCCTGCCCCTGTGCCCCCAGGACAGCAGCCTGGCCTCTGTCATCGTGGGCACCATCCAGGTGCTGTTCACAGGCATAGCAGCCACCATCATGGACAGAGCAGGGCGGAGGCTGCTCCTGACCTTGTCAGGTGAGACGCGAGGGCTCAGCCTACACGGGGTTCCCCATGCCAGGGGCCACCAAGGAACACGAAGACAGCCAGTGTTTCTTCATCAAACTTGCAAGAAGGGCTGTCAGGGCACCAGCTCACAGGAGGAACAGAGCTGAGAAGGTGGGGTGGGGTGACTTGGAACTTGTGCTCCTTTTTGGCTAGTGCCTTCTCTGATCCTCGTTTCCCCCTCCATAGTGGGGGGAACAGCGGCAGCTGTCTTAGGACTATGGGATGGGTCAGGAGATGGTCTGCCCATGGATCACATGAGCCTCAGCCTGGTCCCCGTGAGGAGGGTGTGCTTGCTGCTTCTGCTCCCTCAGGCTAGTGCTAGAGGCTTCCCCAGGTGGCTGAGGCCAAGGGCGGAGTGGGGGAAGCCACACAGTCTGGGATCCCCTGGCCACAGTGCACTGCCTCTTTCCGAGGTGCCCAGGCCAAACTCCAGTGCCCACCCCACACTCCCCACAGGGGTGGTCATGGTGTTCAGCACTAGCGCCTTCGGCACCTACTTCAAGCTGACCCAGGGCCGCTCCAGCAACGCCTCCCACGTGGACCTCTTGGCACCCGTCTCCGCGGAGCCTGTGGACACCAGCATGGCACTGGCCTGGCTAGCTGTGGGCAGCATGTGCCTGTTCATCGCTGGTGAGAGGAGTCCCTAGGAGGCAGGGTGAAGGCTAGTGTCCCTGTCAGTCCCTGAGCCCTGCACCAGTGGGTTCTACCTAGCCTCACCCTTCTGTCCTGAAGGTCCCAGCTCTCGGTTTATAGTTCTGACCTGTGCAGGACACTGCACCGAGCCTTTCTGTGTCTCTTTCCTCAAGCCCCACCGCATTTCTGTCCTTGTCCCAGAGATAGAGCCTGGTGCCTAGGAGGTGAGCAGCCCTCCAGTGCCTCCGAGCAGGAAAGCACTAGGAAAGCTGCTGGGACCAGGAGTCCAGGACCCCAGGCCCGCTGGGCATTGCCGGGTCCCCTGACATTGTCTTGCTCTGCAGGCTTTGCCTTGGGCTGGGGGCCCATCCCCTGGCTGCTCATGTCCGAGATCTTCCCTCTGCATGTCAAGGGCGTGGCGACCGGCGTCTGTGTCCTTACCAACTGGTTCGTGGCCTTTCTGGTGACGAAAGAGTTCAGCAGCCTAATGGTGAGTGGGGCCATGGCCTCCCCCTCGGGCAGTCAGCAGAGAAGCGCTTGTTACAAAAGACTCATGGCCTCGCGTGCATGGGTCTTGCTGAGGCCCAATTGGCCTGAAATGCCAGCATCTTGACAGGGTGAAGTGGGGCCAGTGGCCAGGGCAGATGAGGAACCTAGGCTGTGACCCTACAGGGCTCTTCTGTCTCCTCGCTGGGGCACAACAGCCTGCTTGCTAGCCAGTGAGCCCCAGCCGCCATCTTGCTGTGTGACAACCACTCTGCCCCAGCCTTGGCTGGAAGCAGAGGACGGGAGCAGCACCTTAAGCAACATGGACTCAGCTGGTCATTTCTGCTTCCTGGGGTGGATGGCCCCCGTGTGGGCCCGTCCCGCTGCTTCCTGGTCAGCGGGGCAGTCCCAGGGCCGATGTGCAAGTCTGCACAGGGTGCCTTCCCACCAGGGCTGCTGGCGCCCAGTATGTCCAGCTGGCAGGGGCTGGGGTGGACAGGGTCCCTTCACAGGCAGGCACTGGGCTGCGGTGGGAGGAAAATCCAGGAGGGCACAGCAGGTGCTTCAGGTGCATAGAGGAGGAGCTGGGAGGGCAGGGCCCTTGGTCTGGCACCTGCAGGATCACCTCTCTGACCACAAGGACTGCCCACTGCTCTCTCTTTGCCTGCCACTGGGCCCAGAGTATTGCCAGGTGCTCCCGAGGCTGAGCCCTCTGCCCATAGGGACATCCAGCAGCTCACCCACCCCTTGGCACCATGAGAGAAGCCTCTGGGGCAGGGTCCCAGGAGCAGGAGCCAGTTGTCACTTGACAGTCACTTTGTTGACATGAGCCTTGGTCTCCCCACACACAGGAATGCCTTGGCTGGTGCTTGGCCAGGCAGCCAGTGGGGATGGGGGTGGGACCTGTCCTCTGATGAGCCTGGTGGAGACACAATAGACATGACACTGGCAGGGCAGGTTGGGGGTGCTATGGAGGGGGGCATGGGAACCCCCTGCCCTATGGCCACATGCAGACTCTCTGTCCCTCTCTGCAGGAGGCTCTCAGGCCCCATGGCACCTTCTGGCTCGCCTCTGCCTTCTGCATCTGCAGTGTCCTCTTCACTTGGTTCTGTGTCCCCGAAACCAAAGGAAAGACTCTAGAACAAATCACAGCCCTCTTTGAAGGCTAATGATGGCCCTTTCTGTGTGTGATGCCCCCCAGCCAGACTGGGGCAGGGGACATGGAGCGGCCTGGGCCTCCGCCTGAGCCTGGAGCCCCTGGCTGTGCCAGCCCAGGGCATCTGGGCACAGTGCCCCATGTGCTGGACCTCTAGGCTGACTCTGCCCATCCTGCCACCCTGGAGACTCAGAACATGGCTGAGGAGCGCTGCAGTGCTGAGGGCAGCCCGCTGCACAGTCTCCTTCGTGAAGAGGCCAAAGAGGAGCAGGCCAGCGTCCTGGTTTCTGCTGCCTGGTGGAGAAGCTTCTGGAAGCTGAGTGCTGGACACCCACCTGAAGCTCTCACGGCAGGCTCTCCGTGCAGTGGCTGCACTGTTGGGAAGGAACTTGGGGAATAAAGATTTCACTTGGAAACCAGGTCACGTAGGCCTCTGAGTGCAGTCTGAGCAGGGCTGTTCCCGCACGCCCACAGAGCGCCCTCCCCTGGGAGCCTCGGAGGCTGTGCAAGCCCGGGTGCTCCGAGGCAGGTCCGGGTCTTTTCTCAAGCTCAGTTTTCTGAATCTTTAGCCATTAAGCCTGTTAATTTTCAAAAAAGAAAAAGTAAAGTCTCCTTGACTTAATGGAGCCTTGACTTTTACAAATTACTTTTCTGGAAGCCTGGAACTCAGCTCAGTGGCACAGCGCCTACCTGAGAAGTGTGAGGTCTTGAGTTCAATTCTTGGTACACCTCCGGAAAAATTACTTTAGTCACGTCAGTAACATGTCTGTTATTGTAGGAAATTCAGGGGAAAAAAATTTAAGTATTTGGTACAGGGTCTCACGATGCAGCTCAGACTCAGTGATCCTCCTGTTTTCAGTGCTGGGATTATAGGTGTGTGCCACCACACCCAGTCTTGGTGGCCAGCTCAGTGAGCCCGGGGGTAGGACCAACATGGCTTGTGGTGCCAGGGATCTAACCCCTGTCCCTGCACTTGCCTAAGCAGGCGCTTAGTCCACTGAGCTATCTCACCAAGCCAGATTTATTAACAGGAGCTATTTTTATAGCAGCGAACCATCTGCTAAATATTGCCTTAATTAAGCACTTTATAAATATTGAATCATTTATTTGAGCAAATAATAAAATAATTATTCCCAGCCAACTGTTTGGAGAGAGAACCTCTTCTGTCCTGGAAGACCCTCTCCTGACATCTATGTCCCCTGGTCTCACTAAATGGCAGGACTGCTCTTCCATGGCCCAGCTGGGCATCTCCTGTCCAATATGTAAGGATACCCCTCTAGAAGATGCCCTGGCCGGGGGGATAGTTCAGTAGAATGAGTGCTTGCCTGGCAAGAACAAGGGCCTGAGTTCAATCCCCGGTTCCACAAAAATAATAATAATAATAATAATAATAATAATAATAATAGAAGATGCCCTGGCAGCAGTCCAATGTCAGTACCATGTGCAAAGACACCTGTGGGATCTGCAGCAGGATCTACCAGATCCTAGAGCTCCCCAGAGGGGGTCATGTGTGGGCAGGAGCATCTGCTAAGGAACTACATATCTGCACTTATTTCCCTAATGCCTGAACAGTGGTCGTGGACTGGGCTGAGAATTGTGCTGCTTTTTTGCCTTTTTTTTTTTTTTTTTTTTTTT
>NW_004524714.1:2711117-2712501 GCF_000260255.1 Octodon degus | reverse complement strand
GCAGAACTGGGGGTTGAACTCAGACCCTTGCGCTTGCCAGGGAAATGCTTATTCTACTGAACCATCTTCCCAGCCCCCTGTGCTGCTTTTTTGTATTTCATTGCAATAGTAGTACAGGCTGAGCATTACTAATATGAAAATACTCTGAAATCTGAAATTTTGGGTGTGTTTTCATTTCTGGGACGAAATAACAGACACCCGCAAGTTAAAGGAGGAAAAGTCTATTTTGGCTCAGAGTTTGTAGATGTTCCTGAGTTAGCTGGCTCCAAGGCAGGGCAACTGGACAGAGGACATGGCTGAGGGGAAACAGTCCACAGCATAGCAGGCAGGAAGCAGCAAGCCTCCCTTCCCCTTCTGTTCCACTCAGGCTGCAAGCCTATTGGTTGGTGCCATCCACACCCAAGCTGGGCCTTCCCATTATCCGCACCTAGAACTATGCTAAGCCAGTCAGTGGACTAATTTAGTTCTCACACATCCTGAATCAAAATTCACACACTCTTTATGCAGCCACTTCCAAAAAGCCCCACCTGAATACATGAGGCTTTGGGGAGACCTCTAGCTACCAGCCATAACAGGGTCCCAACATGACACTCGAAATCAGTTTGATTTTTAGGCTGAGCATGGTAGAGCACACCTGTAATCCCAGCTACTTGTGAGACTGAGTCACCCAGACAATCCCAAATTCAAGGCCAGCTTGGGCAATTTAGCAAGGCCCTAGGTTCAGTCCCCAGTCTGGAGCTCTGGATTTTGGATGTTCAGATTAGGAATCCTCAACAATAAAGTCTACACATACTCCAAGAGCCAAGACTCTCAAACTCAGGCCCTTGCTCTTGCCACTTATTCTACTGAGCCATCTCCCCAGCCCCCCCAAGACTATTTTGAAAGACCTTTCTATTCCAGTGATTTCAGATAAGGGATGTTCACCCAGTGGGGATACCACTAGCAAAGTGTTTTCTGTTTCTTGTCTTTTTGAGAGGGTCTCACTGTGCAGTTCAGGCTGGCCTTCAGCTCACTTTGTAGTCCAGGCTGGTCTCAAATTCACAATGATCCTCCTACCTCAGCCTGCCAAGTGCTAGGATTGCAGACATGTGCCACTATGCCCCACTGTCAAAGTGCTTTTGTCTTGTTTCAGAGCTGAGCAGCTCTTCATTGAGCCATGTCCCCAGCCCTGGGTGGCCAGTGTTCAAACACTGTCTTTTCTCTAGACTTGCAAATTAGATTGTTTTTGTTTTGTTGGTAGCAGGGATCAAACCCCAGACCTTGTGCCTAGTAGGCAGGCGCTTAAGCTGCTGAGCTATATCCCCAGCCTCTAGCAAATTAGATTTGTATGTGCTTCTTGTAAAAGATTAAACAACAAATACAAAGTGCAAATGTGCCAGGTGCT
>NW_004524714.1:2708291-2709846 GCF_000260255.1 Octodon degus | reverse complement strand
AAGAAGAAGAAGAAGAAGAAGAAGAAGAAGAAGAAGAAGAAGAAGAAGAAGAAGAAGAAGAAGAAGAAGAAGAAGGAGTTTAGGATGGTGAAGGCAATGGAAGGTGCTGCTACAGTTAAGCCCCTGGTTCTTTATACCAACTATGACCACCAGTATGAAGGAGACAGACCAAGATCAATAATCTGATCAACTGATCAAATTATCCCAGAGGAAATCGGAGAATAGAAGATAACTTCCATGGCTGAGCGTAGGTGTGTACACTGGTATTCCCAAAATCCTTTCTAAAGGATTGCCTCCAATAAATAAATAAATAAATTAATTAATTAATTAATTAATTAAAAGGGCCAGTTGGAATATAGTTCAGTGCAAAGGCCCTGAGTTCAATCTCCAGTACTGCAGTCAATCAGCAGAGTGAGATGAAAGGGGGGATGAGGAGGGGACAGTGTGACAGGCGATGGAGATAAGCAAGACCACGGAATGGGGAGCAGGTATAGAACTAGAACAGGCCTTGCCCCACGAGCAGAGGTGTGCACAGGAGGACCCCTAGCCCTGTGATTGCTGACAGTGGGCGCTGCTGTTAAACTGCTCCACACCCATGTCTCGCCCGGGTCCTGCGTCTGCACCCCAGGCCAGGCTGCTCCATCTATTGGCCACGCAGGCTCCAGCAGGCGGCGCAGCCTGGGAACCAGTCTCTGCTCGGGCCATCACTGTTAGCCTCCCTCGGTCCTGGGTGACTGAGGCTGCTGAGGGTAAAGACCAGGGGAGGGAAGGCAGGGGAAAGGACGGCCACCAGACTACTCAGAAATGGCTCACCTTGGGGCCGGGGAGATGGCTCAGTGGAATAAGTGCTTCCCTGGCAAATGCAAGGTCCTGAGTTCAATCCCTGGTTCCACCAAGAAATGGCTCACCTTGCAGGGCCAGGAATGTGTCACTTGGGCTTACAGCTCTGTCTTCTCTGTCATCCTGAGCCAGAAGCCAGGGCAGTGTGGGGAGCTGAGCATGGAGGTGCACCTGGGAGGCCGAGACAAGGGGAACAAAATTTAGCGATGCTGGTTCTACAAGGCTTGAGGGGAAGAGCACCCTATCGCCCCCAGTGGCCGCGGGAGGAACTGCATCACTTGGCGCAGAGAGCGCTCTGCTGTCTCCTGGCAGGCGCGGGTGGGATTGCAGGACTAGGCCAGACGCCGCCATAGGGTAGGCAGCTAGCTCCTGAGCCCCTTATCCCTGAGTCGAATCACACTGGCTGAGGTGTGACGCTGTCGCTGCTGCCTGTGGCCTGGGCAGGATGACACCGTGTCTGGTCCCTGCCAGGGGAGAGGGTGACTAGGAAGCATAGCACCAAAGCTCTGGATGGCTCCTGGCTGGCTCCACTCTTCTTTTCCTCCTGCCCCTCACGGGGATTAAGGCCCTCAAACTCCACTTTCCAACAACTGCCGACCCCTCAAAGGGGGAGAGACTCACCCTGAAAGACCCTGGAGTTGGATTTCACTGCCCTGGGTTTTGAGTTTTCCTTGGTTAGGGAAGGGACTGGGCAGGATCTTGTCCGATATCTTTT
>NW_004524714.1:2707624-2708191 GCF_000260255.1 Octodon degus | reverse complement strand
GGGCTGGCTGGCATGTGGTGCTGGGGGATTGAACCGATGTCCCTGTGCTTTGGGAAGCTTGTTCTAAGTAGGTGCTTTTTTTAAGACAGGGTCTCACTATGTAGTTCGGCTCAAACTTGCATTGATCTTCCTGCTTCAGCCTCCCAAATGTTGAGATTCCAGGTGTCTGCCACCGTGCCCACATTGGTCAGACATTTCTGCTGCAGGCTGAGTCGCTCTGGCCTAGGCCTGCATTTGGAGCCCAAGGAGATTTGGGGGCTAGTAGTTCTCTCAGAGGTCTATACCAGATTCCCACAAAGGAAACATGTGCTACCCACAGTAGACCCCTGTGAGAAGAAGGGGCCTCCCCTGACAGTAAAGGAAACAACCAAGGCCTTTCTTGGTCCTCAGAGACCAAATCTGGGAGAGGTGGGCCTGGTCAACTGCTGAAAGCTAAGATGGGAAAACTCTGGTTGGCACAGAAGACATCCCTGTGCCCAGGGCATCATGAGCAGAAGCCTCTCAGAGAAGGCTTTGAGCCAAGGCTGATGACAAAAGGGCAGACCCAGACAGACTAGGAGGTGAGAT